>NC_133832.1:11536538-11843846 GCF_047830755.1 Zonotrichia albicollis
CATTAACAGAAAGGTACTTGATCTAAAAATCTGAATGCTGAAACCGGTTTTCCCCTACTTTTCTCTTCTCAGTAATTTCCTTTATTAAAAGAAGCTGTTTAAATACAGCCAGGATGTCCTGTGTCCTTTCATTGAAAGAGACCCCTAGTTCAGAAATGTCTCTTTTTAGGACCAGTGTGCATCTGTGGAAAATTTCCATTGATGCTTTTAGGCTCTGCATATATAGCTGATAGAGTAGTTCAGATTTTCCAGTATCTGAGACACTACTTATGAAAAAATGACAAGTTGTAACTTTCAGATAGCTCAGCCTTACAAAGTGCTGTGACACACTGTGCAAATATGATTTTAAGGCTTCCAGGACTAGCAGAACTGGCAGCCAGCTCCTTCTGCAAACACAGAACTTAAACAAACAAAAGTGCAAAACAGGCCCTGATGAAAAGTGAAATCTTTTGAGTTCAAGCAATTTGAGATACTGAACTACTTGGAAGGAGGTTTGAAAGCCTTGTTGAGCTTCTTAAATAACACTATTAGCAAAGATCATTGAACGTGATGATTTTCAACTTCAAGATGCTCAAAAAACCTATTTATTATAGCTTTATGTTTTTCTCTCTCTAGCTACTGATGACTGTTTAAATTATCGTGCAACAATTTAGACACTGGAATTGTGTGGTTAACTCAAAAAGAGGAAGAATAATTGAATTTTTACATTGTGGCATCTTTCTTTATATTTAATGCATAACACAGATGAGGTATTTTGATAGGGAAGCTGGAGAACAGACTTGGAAGGGAAAAAACAACAAAGATACAGATGGACAACAGAAAATATTAGGAACTACTGCAAGTAGGAGACAGGGAATAGGCCCAGATGACAGGCCCTGAGAAAGGGGATGTAACCAGGGCACTGCTGAGTGATGGCTCTGTCAGAACATTTGCCACAGAACTGGGCTACCCATTTCTGAGTAGATAGATGGTGTCTTCACTGTATTATTGAATGGTATTACAATAACATTTAATAAAATTACAATCATAAAGGATGCCAAAATGTGCAAATGGAGATAGAGATTAAAAGTTAAAATGAATTTACTCAAACAGTAAAAAAACCTAAGAATACAAAGGTCTCCAAAACGAAGGCAGAATAATTCACAGTGGTTGTCAAATCACAAGAAAGGACATCACAGAAATACACAAGGTATAGCTTGGGAGGTTGCAGGTGGGCAAGCTGAAGAGGAACTTCAAGTTCTTAGTGAAGGCAGGAAGGTTAAAGAAACTGAGAAATCAATGCTCCCAATGGCATAGCAGGGATTTACACATTTCAGTTTTCTTAATGCTAATGGGATTTATGTTCACCACTACCCCATACATCAAGAGAAGAATTAGCAGCCAGGTCTATCTTGTTTAGAAAAGGAGGGGATTAGGTCTATGTACAAGACTTACAAGCCTCCCATCTTGGGAAATTACCCACAGCTATAAAACTATGGATATTACTGCTCCAGAAAGAGTCCAGAGGAAATTCAAAATGACCAAAGTCAATTTTAGAGGCCTGGTGTATCTGTGGGAAGAATATAGATTTCCACAGACAACCTCTGTTGTAGGAAAGTAGGAAATCCTCACTTTTCAGGAGAGTGAGACAGTAACCCGAGTATGGCTGGGAGCTGCAGCCCACCTGGAAACAGTTCCCTGCACTCACACACACCCAGCCAGGCAGAGCTCACCTAGCAGGGCATCAGCAAGAAGCAGGAACTGGGTAGGACACAGCTGCAGGAGCTGTATTTCAGCAGATGTTCAAAGCCTAATTAGCTCCCCTTTAGGCTGCAGTAACACAGAAGGGATTAAAAATTGCTTTGAATCCCTCAGTGCATAGGAAGAAGCTCAGGGAAAAGGGTGCTTGGGTGATACAGGAATGCACCCATCAGCAGTCCAGAGTGACTGAATCCAGATGGAAACTGAGTACCAAGTACTACACAACCACCCAGTCACTCACCAGGTACTAAGAAGACAATTTACTCTGTCCCAGACAAAACCAAGACACAGTAAAAGGTGAAACATTTGCAAGAATGGCCCAATGTTAGAACAAAAATCCAGGCATCATCAAAATACTATTACTTGAGCTGTCAAAGATTTCCAGATTGTTCAGAGAACACAGGACCAAAAGGATCAGGGGTGAGGACCTTTGCCATTTCTGCCAGCCCTGAGTAAGAGACAGAAATGTGCCTTGTCTGGAACTGCTCCCATAGTGAGGAAAAACCTCCATTCCTGTGAAAACTAACTCAAGGAATACCTTTGAATACTCTACACACAAATAACAAAATCCAGATAAGAAAACTCATTGACATCTATTTCCACATTGTATCCCTACAGAATTTTCTCCTTTCATGTATCCAGGAACACACACACTGCAGTGAAGACGATCATTCAAGATTTGCAAATGCAGAAATTGATATAGTTCTGAAATAACATTTTTCCACTTGTTTTTAATTTATTTGCAAAAACAGTATGTGCATGAATTGATGACAAAAATAGAACAGCACAAGTGAATAGATGTTTCAGCTCCAAATTCTTTTATTCCCCTCCAGTTCTCTTTGATATTCACAGAGCCCTTTCTTCATTTTAACCTCCATGCACAAACTGCAAGCCACTCCTTCATATTTTCTGAGTAGTTAGGGAATACTAACAACTGCTCTTTGTTGGCACCAGTGCAAGATGTATGAAGGCACTGGCATTCATTTATTAAAAGACATTAAGAAATGTACACAAACTCTGCAAATGTTTGAAATGCAAACTTCAAGTAAGAGCTAGATTCCATGGAGTAAATTTTAAACAGCTTGAACTGAAAGTCAAGATTCAAGAGCAGTGAGATATTGAGGGTTTGGATCCCAGTTCTGTAGCATGAAGGACTTTGCAGTAACAAAGTGACTGTAGGAAAGAAAAAAAAATCTATTGTGCGATTTTCTGTTGTTTTAATGAATATAGGCCATCTTTAGCTAAATGACTTCACTGAAATCAATGGAGTCCCTCTGGCTTTGGTCTATTAACATCAGAAATAGTTAGTATGTATTATTTGACCAGTAGTAGGTCTGGAGTGCTGCCCATCCACCTAAATTCTGGAAGTTTTTAATGCTTTTCTGATTCTCTAGAAATTAAAAGCAGTTTATAGGGTTCTGTAGGACATTAAATCTACAAGAAGAAAATAATTGCAAGGAATAGCAGTTGCTGTTTCATCTGCAGCTCCTAACACTGCATTGCTAGAATAATGGTTGAGAATTAAAATACAGGAATTTATTAACTCCAGTTTTAAGTACTTATAGTTGTAAGACCTCCCAAAAACTGACATAACTCTCAAAGCAAATGTGCATGGGGAGACTCAGCTTGTACAAATCAGTGTAGATCCTTCACTGACTCCTGGAGAAGCCCTTGAAGGAATCAACAGAACTTCTAAGGATGAACAACCTATTACCAAAGTTGTACATTACAATTTTTCAGACATGCAAGCCAGGATCCATTAAATAAAGACCTGGAGTAACACACAGGTAATCAGACAGGTGAGTTCTATGGTACTTCTCTCTTCTCAGGAAGTAAATGTTAATTTCTGTGTCCATTAAATCCATCCTGCATGAGCACAAAGAGTCTATTAAAGTGAGTAGCAGCAGCCACGGACAGAGGTGTTAGGGGAATGAGTTGCAGCACCCAAAAGCATATTTCAGTTTGAAATCTGTTAGGAATCCATTCTAAATCTATCTTCTTACTTCAAAAGACCTTAAGATTCCCACCCTCAACCCTTGCCCTGATCTCTGACTTCACATTCCAATCAGTGAAGGTGGTGGAAAATCAGAAGCAACTTGGACAATTTCTACTGAGCTTTCTGACTCTCCATTTTCCTACAGGCCACTATAAATGCTCCACATGCTTGCTGTTTCTTTCTTTTAAGACCCTTCTATCTGAAAAATCCATTCCATAACTCTTTACTTCACTTAGTCAGTCCTGCAAACAGGAAAAATTGTCTCCTCTGTCTTTACTTCTCAGATGAATAGTGTTGAGCAGCAGAAATTATAGAGTCCTAAAGCTCCTAGATTTTTTCAAAAATTAAACCAGGACTCAGGTATTTTCTTACTGAAGCTGGGGTTCATACCTCAAGATACATTCAGCTCTATTTGTGGATTTAAGAAAACAACAGAATGTACTGTGGTATGTGCAGAAAGGAATTTTACTGCACCCACCATCCTCTTACACATTAGTAACCCAGGATTTTATTATAGCAAGTTAATTTTTTAATAACTACATTTATTCCAAAAAATGTAAAAAACAAGTTATATAATACAGTGAAATTATTTCAAGTGTTTAAATAACAACCTAATTAGTTTAATTTAGAATTGGAAATCAGAACTTCAATTAATATTCACATTTTCGGATCTTAATTTCTGCTAAACTAACTGCATTACTTCAGTTAATAGCCTTTCCTTCCTGCAGTACACAGCTTAACATCCCTAAACATTTCTATATCAATTACTAAATCTAAATTAAATGTTTATTGGAGTTATGTACTTCTCAGCATTCTCAAGCATGGCCATGGTCCATGACTCACAAGCTGAGTTTTGAAGGTTTCTTACAGCACAATGACTATTAATTACATGTAGAAGTTTTGAAAATGAGTGAACAGTTTAAAAAGACTTTGGATACAACTTAATTTTACCTATTAGCAGCAGAACAACTCTGATGAGGAAACGCACACTGAAGGTAAATTGCACTGATGTTGCTGTCAATTTAAGATGGCTAACACGTGGTAAGAAAATTATTCTCCTGAATTTCTTTTACAAGCCATGTTTGGATGTAAGAATATTAAAGAACAGAGTAACCAAAACCAGTAATTTCATACAGTACAACCTCTGTCGGTCAGCTTAATTCAAGAATTGTGCACGGACTTGATCCTTTAAAATTATTTTTCCTTATTGTGTTTACATGGGGGCTTAAATCAATTTCCAGTGACTAAGAGGTTTCTCTCTCAATGTACAAAGAGGAAGGGTTACAGGGAGCTTCAGTGCTGTACAAGGCAAGGCAAAGCCAAACGAGTTCTTACTTCCATGATTACACATAATGAGAGAGATGCATTTTACAGAGATGCACACTGATCACAATAGCACATGGCAAAGAACAAACACCTTTCACCTTGTGGGTAAACTGCACATAAACCACCAAGATGTTAAAGTCATAATTGTTTTTACCATATGTGGTATCAACTTTTACCACTCTTACTAGTTTGGACCTCACCCTGCTAAGTGCTAATGCCTGCTGGAATTGTTGGACTACAGGAATCTTGCTTTCCTCACAAGACTTTGGTAAAGCCCTCTAGTTTTAAGACAAAAGCATTTATCATTTCATTTTTAAACATCTCTCCCCGTGCATCATGCCCTACTTAATGTGGTGATTGGTGGGATGATCGACATAAGCCACCAATACCAACGGGGCACAACACAGTGAAAGTATCAGTGGAAACATGTCATTTTGCAGAGCTATAATTTTGAAGTCTAACCTTTAATTTCAGAAAAAGATCTTCCAGTTATAAAGCCATTACTGCAGGTTATACTGTTTACAAGTTGAAATTTCTATATTAAATTAAATAATTGCCCATGACTGACAATACTTAGATTCATAATGATAGCACACAGAACATATTTACTGTTTCTCCCTGCTCTAAATTTCTGAAATATCTTAAAAGTTTAATCTGATTCCATGTGAATTTTCATTTTAATTTACATTAAAATTCCTTTATACTGACCCCAGAAACATCCAGTCTCAGTCCAGAGAACCTGTTGGATATCAGAGCCTGAGCTGAGTTCTCAACCCATGCTCAGGCCAGTCCTCATACACATTTCCCAGCTCTTCTTCCATCTTCCCTAGACAAGCCACTCATTAAGGGACTCAGCCCATTCATTTGATTTGCTCCTTCAGGTGACCACCTGTCTTCTATTTTGTTTCAATAGGTTGAGTCAATGAAAAAGCAGTTCAAATGCTAATTAAACTTTGTTATTTTCAGTGCAGAATTCACCTTGAAGGGACCCAGTCTTTTAAAGCAACTGAAAAGTCAAAAAAATGAATAAATTTAAAAAGCCTCTCTTGCTGCATTGTTAAAGACTGCATTGAATTGCATACCCAAAATAATCAAGGAAGAGGACTTTGATATCCAAATCCTTGATATCCAAATTAGCCCAGATCACTGCTTTTGTACTTGCAAGCTCAGTAAGGAAATAACCTGAGAGGAAGAAAGCTTTTGGAACGGCTTTAGTGGCCATGCCAACAGCGGGGGCTTGTCACCCAAAGGCCTCATGCTATAAATTTCAGTATTTCTAAGCAAAGCACAGGGCCTGAAAATGTGCTACCGGGACAAATAATTTTTTGACAGGTTGATAAAATTTTGAGGTGAAGTCCTTACCAGAATTTTCTGGAAATTTCCTCTAGCTTTACAATATTGTGGAATATAACTGTTTTCTTTCAAGATTTACTGCATGGGGTTAATTGCATAGCTTAAGTTGAAGTGACTGTAGGAGGATGTCAGAGAGAGAGAGACATAATTGAAAGGAAACTGAAATAGATTTTTTTTAAATTTTGGAGAAAGCCTGGATAAAAGCTTTCGGAGAGATCCAACAGGAAGGCTTCCTCAAAGACACATTTTCTGCAATTCAGTACAGAGGGTACTGCCTGAAAAATGCAGAATTGGCAGGTGTATGGTATAGACAACAGGAAAAGTTATTCTTCAAAAGGAATGAGGTTCTGAGCAGCAAAAGGTAATCAGCTACATTTACAGGTGACTGTTTAGGTTTCTAAGCTTTCTTACTATTTCTGATCGGGTACTTCAAACCTGGCCTCAAAAAACAACTGTCTGTTTTCCTGTAGCTTTCTGGAACTAAAATTGGGAATGAAAGTAGCTCTAACAGTGTCTTTAAAAAAAAAAAAAAAAAGCTTTTGAAGCTATTGTAGTGCTAAGACAGATGTAAATACAGACAATTAGAAGAACACTACTATGGAAACCACCAGAAACCATTAGGGAATTATCTACAGTTTCTCATATAAGTCTGCTGACTGTAAAAGAAAATTGAACAATGTTGTATTTCAAGATTTACCCTGAAGTGATACAACTTTAATTAAAAGTCTTCTCTGGACACCAACTGTAAACTAGCTGCTCTTTCAACCAAAAACTGTAAAGAACTTGAATTAAGTTCTTTTATACGTGGTCACCAATGTAAAAGACTTTTCAAGATTTTTTAAACGGTTTCTACTATTACAAACTTAATATGAGCATAAGCCACTGTGGCTGATGAGATATACAGTACAGAAATTTCAACAATATAAGGAAAACACAAAGGTCACATGGTGTAAGCTTTGATGCTATGAAATAATTTGCAGAAAGCCCAGTACATTTAATCACGGGGGGAGCACTGCTCTGTGACCAAATCCAGGAGAAAGGAGAGCAGCAAAGTGGACGGACCCCATCCCTGCTCTGCAGCCTGCTCACCAAAGAAATGTGTGGAGCTCCTTTGCTAAGGACAGCAGAAGAAATTTAACATTGATTTTACTGGCTGCTTGTGCTTTGGAGAAGACAATTAATGGAGATAATCAGCATTGAACTGCAGCTCAGATCAAACTGAACCAAATGCCCTCCAGGATATGTCCCCTGTTTAGACAGGAGATGGGGCACAGTAAGGAAGGTGCTATTACAATTAGAGATATTCGAAATCTGCCAAGCTCTGCAAAGGTCCTGCTTGCTCCAGCTACACTCCTGATGTGTTAGATCCATACCCTTGATGTGTGAGCCAATGTGCAGCTAGGCAGAAATACCAGCAGTTCTCACTGGAGTAAAACACAGGAGGTGTGTGCCTCCTCCTGCCACCCTGGAGGAAACAAGACGCAGAAATTTGGTACAATTACCAAAACTTAAAGAAACCCACGACAATCCCTTCCTGCTTTGATAAAGTACATTGGGTCATTATGTGCCTCAAATCATATGGAGAACAGGAATGGGAGGAAAGAACAAGCTGCTGAAATGCTAAGCTTAGCTGAGTCAGACAGGTTCCCTGGTAACAAAAGCAGTTACATTTATAAATATGCTGCAGCCCCCACAATATGGATTATTTCCCATTGTTTTTTAAAAATGTCTTCTTTAAAAATACAGATAAAAAAAGAAAGAACTTTCGCCAAGATATATGAGAAATTATTTTCTGCCCCTTTTTGCACACTGAATTATCCCAGGACTATTGACTCTGAGAAATTAATTTCTCACTGTGACTATAAAGGAAGCAAAATCTCCTTACTACCATTAAAATGAAGATATCCAGCTTCCACTCTCACCTTTAGGTTCCTTTTAAACTAAGCATTTCTAATAAAAATATTCTGCTTATTTAGTGCAGTACATAAAAAGGCAATAAAGTCCAAGGTTGTAGGTGTTTTTACATAATTTTAATTTATAATAAAATAAAAATACACAATACCTAAACTACTGCTAAAAATGAACTTTCCTCCTCTCTAACTTAAAGTATTAAGAACCCTATTCACATTTGGAAAACTCTGCATTTATTTAACTTTATTATAAAACAACTATCAGACTAAACCATATAAAAATCTTTTGTTTGCAGAAAGCCCAATCTATTTTTGATACTACTATTCCTTCATATCTGAGTCATATCAGTCACGACAGTTGTCAGCATAAAACTGCAACTCACTTTTAAGTCCTAAAATGTATATAAACTTTATTACTCAGATCCCTACACTGGAACCCCAGCTAATAATAAATCTACATTTTATAGAGTAACTTTTAGGACTAAGAATCCAAGTACTAGTTATCTACCAAGGTAATGACAGAAATTAAGGGAAATTTCATACAAACATCCATGATAGGTCTAGTTTGCAGGATTCCCCAACATTGGACACTTCAGATTTGGCTGGACAAGATACTGAACCACCTTCTCTGGGCTGTGCTTTTGCCAAGTGTGGTTGGACCAGATGACCCTAAATCCCTTCCAATCTGGGATCTGAAGATTCAATCATTCTGTGATATGAATTACCAAGCCTGGTGCTAAAACAAAAGCACAACAGGAATACCCAAATCCAGCAGAGCAACCTACAAGTTAAATTTCCAAGTCCTGTTCCTTTCTAAAATTAAATGACTGGCAAAAAACCACAAGAATCAACAAGCCAGATCCAGGCAAGCTTATTGCCCACCTACACAGTCCTTTCCTATGGAGAAGAGATGCATCTGTTCAAAGCTTTTCCCTTCTACCTTGCTCCCTGACTTTCCTCTCTGCATCTCTCACTGCTCTCTTAACTCACTGAGCAAAGCAACATGTCCCTGCTGCAAAAGCTCTCACTGAATACCCAGTGTTGTCCTTCTTAAGGACTCTATAAAATATGAAGTGGTCTAAAGTAACATGTAGGATGCTCCAAACTGGGATTAGCTAACTCCTGGGCACCAATAGAGGTTCAGTTTTAGAATTACAGGAAACTCCCGGAGCTGGACCCAGCTGGGCCTGCAGCACATACTTGGTGAGAGCAGCTAGAGACTGTAAAGAAATCCAGAACAGTCCAGTCACTTGCTTATTACAGAGCTCATCACAGTACATACTTTAGGTCAAATTAAATATTACACCTTAAAACTTGGGATTTAAAGCTCTAAAATGGTTCTAAAAATTTTTATGTAAAGGTAGAAGGACGGAATTTGCATATACAAGCCCTAATTCTTTGCTATGGAGCAGATGACCATATAGCAGAAAGGAAGGCAATTACGAAAGGAGGTCCCCAGAGCATTTTAAAGGGTCCCCAGGACATCCTTAGAGTTCCCCTCTCGTTTGCATATTTTGTTTTAAAGCTGAGGTGTTTGACAGCAGATCAAGGGCACAGAGGGCTCGCAGCCCAGGCAGAGAGGGACTGGGCAGAGCAGAGCAGGAGGAGCTTGCCTGCAGGAGGACAGCCCAGCACGATGGCAGCAGAGCTGCACAGCCAGAACGTAGGCAGAGGAAGCCAAAGGCTTTCCCAGCTTCATGCCTAGAGACAAGAGTGCTGCTTAGGGACAGGATAAAGTGATTACACAACCACAGGAGAGACATGCTGAAAGCTGTGGTGGGCAGGGAGCAGCCCAGCTTGCTCCATCAAACCCCACACGTGCAAGACCATTCCAGGTGGGGAAGCAGCAGTTTTGTCTTTACAAAACTGGGAATGAGAGACACTGGCTTGAAGCCAGGGCTGTCAGTTTGAAGGAACTTGAGAAGGGGAGGCTGAGTAACGGCAGGAGCACTGCTGAGCAGTCTCATCTCAAGGCAGGTAACAAGACTGCTCCTGGAGGAGAAAGACAGCAGGAAGATAGAGATGTTCATGCACTGGTTTCAGGAGCAATACACAGCAGGACTCATGTGGAAGAACAGACCTAATTTCAAGGCAAAAGGCATCAGCACAGTGAGTGAGATACCAGTGACTGGTGCACCTCACCAGGAGTCTTCTGTCTCCTCACACTGAGGAAACAGGGGCCCTGGCTGCGAGGGGAAAACATGACATGATAGAGGGGGACTGCAAATCAGAGGGTTATCTTACAGGGTCATAAAGGTGGTTAAGTATTGGTACAGGCTACCCATGGAAATGATGGAATCACATCCATGAAAGTGTTCAAAAAGCATGCACATGTAGCACTTAGTGGTGGACTTGGCAGTGCTGGGTTAATGGCTGGACTTGAGGATGTAAGAGGTCCTTTTCAACCTAAACAGTTTTATGGTTCTAAGGGAAACCAAAATCCATCAATAGCATCTGCTGTCATGGCAAAGCAGGGTTTTGTATTGTCTACATTCATTCAACTTTTCTTTTTCCTCTCCAAACAGTCACTCCAGTGAGCTAAGTGGTGGTGGTAAACATGAAAAAATTGCTACTTTGCACAGCAATTTGTCATAAACAGCTTGTAATTATTGCAGGAAGAACATGAAGATTGAGTGAGAACAGATTGAGTGAGAAAACACTGTGGATGGTTCAGAAGAAGTACCTGAGAAACTGACACAAAATATGACAAGCTGGAACAAACCGTCACGACTTTCTAAATTCCATCCATCTCGTCAGTGATCAGAAGGGATCATGGGAATGGTCCTGGGAACCTTTTTTTCAGACTTGAATTTGGTTTGTTAAATATAAGATCAGCAATTCAATAAAGTGCTTCTGCTGAGAGATGACCTCTAACAAAAACATTACTCTAGACTTTGGAGGAATTTGAAAAATCTTGCAAAAAGTTCATTGAAATAGTCATATTTCTGAGAAATCTTCCCACTCCAAACTGAGTTACTAAAGCAATGCTAGTGTGGAGCAGCAGCTGAGTTTTGCATTAAGATGTTTTAGCACTTTACATCTTCAAGATGTATTCATCAAGATTTTGCTTTCTTCAAGATTTATTAATCTTTCTGCTTTGTGTATGAGCCTGACAATTTTTAAAAACCTGTTTCACATATTAATGATGAAAAAAGAGAAAAATTAAAAGATCTTCCCTGGGAAGGACTTTTTTTAGACTTTGTCCTTTTCAGAAATATCCCAGCAAAAATGCTCACTCTATCAGGCAACAAAGCTCTGAACTCTCTGGCAAAGGCTGTGAGCCCCCAGTAGCTGGACCTGGCTGGAGGCAAGGGAGGCACAGTCGGCCCACAACAGGAAAACCTGGCAGAGTTCTGAAAGACCTTCATTTATCACATCTAATCAGAAAATTGCAAATGAATGAAGGGTAGCTAATCAAAATGCAAAATGCTTCTGCCCATCCACTCCAACCGGAAATTTGCAACCCAAAGCCCAGCAGCAGCTCCCACGCCCTGCGGGAGAGTGGACAGGGAGGGTAAGCCCTGCCCACGCTTTTGGAGACCAGTGCAAACTGGTACATCCCTTCACTGATTCCTCACAACCCAGACTCGTGGTGTGGTTACTGTGGGAGGGGATGTGAGCCAGACTCTTACTCATTTCTATTTGCAAGCATGGGTGCATGCGAGTCCAAAACTGCTTCACAGTGAGCTATTTAGAAGAATGAGAAATATGTTTAAGAAAAATGACATTTGAGAAAGTCACAATCTGTCTGCCAGTTTTTCCTCTTCCTCTAACAATTCACAGCAAGTGTCTTATTCATTGCCCATTCTCTGCCTTCCTTTTCTTCTATGTGAGTTTTCCTGTTTCTTTCAGTCTTTAGAGCATTTAAGGGACTCATTGATTTTTCTATATAACAATAATCTTTGGATTGCTTTAATATTTGCATCACTGTCAAGAGCAGAACTTCCTTTGCTGAAGGCTTTGGTAGTGCCAGAAAAAAATTTAAATTTAGCTCAGTATATACACATGTATGTTTCCTACTTCCCACACACATAAAAGCAGCACACTCCAGTTGGAAGTCCCTTTAAACTCTTTAATTATACAGGTTATTTAGTCTGGCTCTTTCCTTTCCGATTACTTTTTAACTAAATTAAATGTCTGCCTCTTGCTGTCCTTTCTACATTAGCAGGCCCATTATTGATTTTTATTATCTTTCCAAAGAGAAGGTTTTGCAGCTGACTGCCATTTACCCTGTAAGCAGTTCACTTCTGCTGAGGATTCCTGCTGCCACTGAGACTGCTGAACTCTGTTCTCTTGCAGCTCAGCCATGCCCAGCACTGCAACAGGGATTACTGCAAACATTACACAGCTTTGCATGGCAAGCAAAGACAAATGCACAAATGCTTCTAACACAATGATATTGCTTATTTATGAAGCATTTTTGTACCAAAATTGCTCCTTGTGGAGGTTTATAGTTTACCAGCCAGCTCCCTAAAGAGGTTCCTATTTGCTCTCCTGTCTGCAGTGATGTTTGCAGAAGAAAACATGTTACTTCTTTTTCTTCACTTGCAATCAATGTAAGGGAAAAGCAGGTAAAAGGATAGGAGACAACGAGGAGAACAATAGTAGTAAACATTTTACAAAATGTTTGGCCTTTTGACAGCCCCAGAGGTGATCATGAAGGGGCTGACAGAGTATGCTCAAGTCCCAAAGTGTCAGGCTGGTTGGTCATCAATGCACTGGCTGGAATTACTTGCAAACAACAGAAGGAACAATTCCACAGAGCAGGTTTTCTTACTCTCTGTTGGGTACATCTGAACAACAGAGCAAGCTGCCCCAGTGATAGCTCTTGTTTATGCTATGTTCCTACCTGAATGCATCAGAGGCCTGATTTCTCATTGATTATGCTGCTTTCCACTCCTAGTAGCAGCATCAGAGCAAAGGTATCAGAGACTCAAACAAGAACAAAAAAAGCCTGAAGTGGCAACACTGATTTGTTTTTCTTTTACACCACTTTTCCTCAGCTACAGTTCTGAATTCCCAAAGCACTGCAAAAGTGGTCAAAACCAGATGAAAATGAAAATATAAATCAATGATTCAGAAAGAGAGCTGGAGAGGAGCACACTTCAAACAATAATGGTTTAGAGTGGATTGAGAAAATAACTATCATTAAAATAAACGCAAAGCCTCCTGACAAGCCTAAAGAAAAAAAAAAACCAAAAACAAAAGGGAAGAATGCAAGCTGGTATGGGAGATTATAAATATAGTTACTGAGAATATACAACATTTTACATTAAGATCTCTGCATTCCTACCAGGTATCTACGCACTTGGATAAAAACACATCTCAGCAATTACTTCCATTGTTTTGCATTTTAAACCTTTACAACCTATAGCGTTTATACAATGGGATGCAAACTTCTCTCTCTTGTCCCTCTGCAGGAGTAGAATCTCTTTTATCAGGGCTGGGGATCCATTTTGACAGTCACAGGAATAACTGCAGTTGAGTATGAACATACTGGGTATGAACAGAAACCACTACTGGGTGTGAACAGACTATGAACATTGTAACTGCATTTGTAGTCACAAACGAACCAGCCAGGTAGTGACTGTAGAGTGAATTCAGTGGTATTTGCCAAAACCCTACAGCAATGTCCGCAGGCACTAGGCTTCCAGCTGAGCAGGACCCAGCTTGTGGCCACAAATGGGCAATGTTTGGCAGCCCAAGCAGTGTCACTTCTGACCAAGTGGCACACAAAGGACCACAGGACACACAAATCATAATGATTACAATAAAAAAAAGAAGTACATTTTTTTTCTTTCTGGAATATATATGTGACATCTATAAAGTCCCCCTCTCAAACACATGGCCTTGCAAGTACTACAGCTCCCATGGAGCTAAAAGATCCAACTCTTATTCCTGCAGAATTTCTGCAGAATCTCTTATTCCTGCAGAATTTCTGGAGTGAAAACAAGCTCAAAGAAACTTCTTTTACTGTTCCCTGAGTCACACAGATCATCCTCCCTTGTATCACATTGATGATGTTTTGCTTCCCTGGCAACTCTACCTTCAGTGACACAGTGCTCGGGCTGCGCCCTGAACTGCACCTCAGCATGGAACAACTGCAGCAAACACCCGTGGCTGAGCCCATTCATTACAGCACAACCTTCTGGGAAACTGCACAATTAATAGTTTTAGAGCACTCCCAAAACATATCTGATTAATGAAAGAAACTTTGCAGTTCATCAGTCTGCTCTCTGTATCCAATTCTGTTCCATTATTAGTGGTTTCTTTCCACCATTTTAACATCTTTCCTGGATTTTATTGCCAGGTTGGACAATTGCTCTCTTTTCCTAGTAACTGAAAATAAGATTCCACCTAACTCAGTGAAGTTTTGCTATGTAGCCCAGATGACAATTCACGTATTTAAGAATTGTAATGTCAAAAGGTAAAAAGCACCTCTTTTCACATACCAACCTTCTAGTTAATTTCATCTGACTGGGGGACTGGGACATATCCCTCAATGATTTCATAGCAGACCTTCCTTAACTCTCTCACCCCTACCCAAATTCATCTCAGTGCCTCTATTCACACCAGCACATTTATCCCTGAGACCTCACAAGCTCTATCTGACCTTCAGGCCCGAAGGACAAAACCAAAAGGAGGGTACAAGTTTCAAGAGTGGCCTTGAAATGTGTTAGGAAAATGTTAAAGTAATTTATTCCACTTGGTACTTGAAATCAGTTAGAATAAACTAATCTTCAAATTTTGAGTCAGAAGCATTTTAATGCCTTCTGAACCACTATGGGGAAGAGGTCACACTCCACAGGCAGGTTTTTCTCTACTAGGAGAATTTGTAGTGTTGCAAGATAAATTTTTTTGCCACCTAGCTCTTACTATTTCATAGAACTTGATTCACAATACGCTGTTAGTAACCTTTATTGAAATTGCATCAGTCATTTCCCTTCAAAAGAGACGATGTATGCAGTTTTTCATGCTACACCAAACACTGGAAGAACAAGATAGAGGGACACATTTGAATTTACATAAAGATTGCAAGCTGTTGTTCCAAAGTAATTCTGGTGTGCCCTGTGAGTAGGCTTTTGATCTGATCAGATTTCTGCATATTGAGTGTAACATGTACAAAATCTATAATTGGAGTCAGTTTTCTGAGAAGAGATAAATTGCTTCTCTCTGTTAACAGAGAAAATGGTACATTTCTGGACAGCCTCTTCCAGGACATGTTTTTCATGTAAATTTAATCCAATAGATACTTAGAACTGATAAAAATTTTTTTAAGAAATGCTTAAATACTTTTTTCTATTTCAGAAAGGTTACACTTTATTAACTATGTCTTTTTCTTTATTATTTTTCCCTGAAGTGTAAGTGCTGCATTTCATTGCTTATTTAAGGAGCATTTATGCGTTGGGATAGATGTGTTATTCCAGACCTGCCTGCATCAATTTTCTACTTCTGAATAACACCCCTATTTCTGGATTTCTGGGGAATTCTGGCTAGGTTCATTTTTTCTTAGCACTAGCTTATACTGTTGCAAGTCTATATCCTTAAAAGACATTTCAGATGGGATCATACGAAAATGCTTCTTGTACAATACTGAACTACTCAATCAATCAATCAATCTCCAGTGTTCTCTAGTCTCCACAAGCACTGAAATTCCAGAAGAAAAATAAAGAAAAAATTTGATGGATTTTATTTGTTTTAAGTTTTAGTGTCAATTTTCTCAGGCTGGACAGATCAATTTTTCTTATGAATTGGTCGTGTCCTTTAAGTCTATTTTATTCTAGAGTGCCTACTTCACAACAAACATCCCACTCCAAGCATTTCAGTATTTCTTGTACACTCAAAGTAAGTTGAAGATTTCCCAAGTCTGCTGCATTTTCATGAAAACTGGAGGAATGAGAATCTGAAAGCAGACCTCATGTTCCCACTCTAAAAGTTCAAATCACAAGTGCTGTATTTCACCAAACTCTAAACCCAACAAACACCAAATAGAAGACAAAGAGCCACAGCAATGCAATAACACACAAAAGTGTGGAACAACAGGAACAGGAGTCTGATGTATGAACCCTTCCTGCTGCAGTCTGTAGCAAGAAGGGAGCTTGCAGCAGGTCCTGAAATACTCGTTACAAAAAACCAAAAACCAAGCAACCAGCAAAAAAACCCCAACAAAATAAAGGAGGAGGGGGAAAGAAGGACTAGAATGAGATGATTCCCAGATGAGATTGCTGTGGAGGAAAGACTATACCATCCAAAAGCTAAGCTAACTAAACAAGGACATTAATGTAAGCTAGGTAAAAACAGGAGTAGAAAGAAGCCAGCCATTAATGAATCTCTCTGAACTAAGAAAACCCCAGCAAGCACTGAGACATTAAATTTGCAATTTTACTAATCTCTAAGTACAACTGTGTGTCAAAACTCCATGTAAATCATACATGAGCACAGAAAATGTGTGCTGTGTGGGCAGAGGAGCAATACATCAGAGCAGATGCTTCTCTGCATTAGCACTTTCTGGAAACAGCATATGATTGCAGATGTTCACAAAGGTGAGGCCTTGCTCCAGGTTAACCCCAACACTGATGTCTACACCCCTGGTGCTGAAAGCAACCCATGCACGTGCTCAGGATCCCACTGGTGCCCATCAGTCAGAAGCAGTCTTGTTCAGTAGTTACAGGTTACTGGTCCCAGCAGCCTCTGCTTTGGCCACCACTAATTGCCTGGATCACAGCAAACCCCATCAAACAGAGGGCCCTGCTCCATGCAGCACCATGTCAAACCATGCTGGCCTTTGGCATCCTTCTCTGAAACTTTCAGAAGTTTCTGGGCAGCCCAACTCTGCAGCTCCTTGTCCTCCTAACCATGACCTGACCTAAAGTAACCCTTCAGGGCAAGACACATACAGAAGCAGAAAGGAACTGGAGCCTAATGGAATGCTGTAAGCAGCCAGCCTTCAGTGTCTTCATAAGTCTACTGTGTTCAGAAAACTCTTACCTACTAAGAAAATAAAATTACTGAATACACTGTCCAAGGACTGTTAACAACTACAGACAAAATGGAGATGGAGAGAACAGTCACCAGGCTCATAGATCTCTGATGTTGCTCCACTAGGGACAGCTGCTTTGTTCCTGTTAAATCACAGCACCCACACGGCTCCTGCCTGCTGCTCTTCTGCACCAGTGCAGACAGTGAATTCCAGAAAAAAGACACTGTCTGTTCCTCCTAATCACTACAAACAGCCTCTTCATTTCTCTATCTCTCCTTTGAAACTTGTGCTCTCTTGGAAATTAGAGGATTTTCTCTCTCTTGGAAATTAGAGGAGGCAAGAACAGCTTTAGCTCATTGGACTCACTGGCATATCTGGCACATCTGTCTGTGTGATCAGCTGCAGAAGATACCCCTAAACACAAGACATGTAAGCTGGTCTTTTTGCTGGGCTTAGAGGTGTGGAGAGCAAAAAATAGTATTATTTGGCCTAATTCATGATTTACAGGTAACAGAATTTTAATAGATCTAAGCTACTTAAGCTATCAAAGCAAGTGCAGTCAGACACAACTTCAATAAAGAAATATTTAAAATTAGAGAAAAAGCAGTCTTTTTGTGCTTCTCAATTAAGTTGGTATTTGAATATTGGCCTTTATTAAATTCTGTTTCCATTTTTCTGAGTGTTAAAAAGGTCTTTGTTGGCATTGGGACCGTGATATATGAACCTTAGCTGCAATTCACACTTGGTATCCTGTATATGTCATTCTAACTAATAGGAGAAGCATGAAAATCAATATATCCCTACTAAGAACGAAAACTATCTAAATTGACCTATGACATGCAGCAAAATAAACATTTCTCATCATTTGCTAAAATGGATTCTGCATTTTTCAGCTCCACAGTAGTTTGCCCACTGAAAATATCTAATATTTAGCTTTTACATTTGTAGTGAATGATAGAATAAATGAACTATGTCCTCTTTAGTACATTTTAATATTAGAGATAAATTTATATTTTCCAGAAAAACAAAGAAATAAGCTAGGAACTCAATTTTTGTTTCACATGCTTTAAAAAATTCAGACCTCTGGGAACTCACATTTCATAGTCGAAGTTGATGAGCCATCACAAAAAGAGAGCAGACTTTTCTGAAGTTATGGGCTGCTAGCTATAAATTGTTAAATTATAACTTCTGAATTCTTTTCTATTTATACAATAGGACAAAGGTCTTTCTAGCATAATAATCTAATAATAATTGATCCAATTGCTTTCTGCATATTTGTCTTTCCATGGCTAAAATTAGTCTTTGTCTGCCCATATGCAGAAGACTTCCCTTATCTTGAATTTGGGAGTGTCTGCTGGGTTCCTCATTCTCATGAAAACTGAAGAATTTTAGCAGTTTATAATGCAGAAATTTGACACCCAATAGCTGCATACTGTTGCCAGAGCACTGAAACTGATATGAAACAGCATCATCCCCCTCCCAACCCCACTGAAATATTTCTTTCTCTGAACAAGACCTGTGGCTTCTTGCTGATGAACGGCAAACCTTAGAATCTGTTTGCCAAACAGGTTTCACAAACTTCATGCCTGTTTCTAGCATTTCATGTGAAGACTATGCCACATGACATCTGCTGAATGTTTTTGAAGGTTTCATAGTTGATGTGTCCCTTGGGGATATGGTTTAGGGGTGATTATTGGGGTGCTAGGTTCAGTAGGGACTGGATGATCTTGAAGGTCTCCTCCAACCTTGATGTTTCTGTGATTATCAGCTAGACACCTATATCCCAAAAATATCTTCCCAGAAAGAACTCTGGCCTATTTAAAAAGATCTTAAAAAATGAGAAAAAATTCCAATAGTTCACATTTTGCAGCGATAACAAGCTAGAAGAGGATTTAAGATGCCCAGAAATCAAATCATGTTGTATATACATAGGAAGTAGACAATTTTTCTAGGTTCTACATTTCAGCACAAAAGAACAAATGAAAAACCATTTGCCAACAATTTGTATGCCAAAAAAGAGAAGCCATAATTATAGGATTGCAAAGCTACACTTTTTGTATTAAAGGGAAGAAGAAAAAGGTAAATCTTCAGTTTAATATATTAGTTTTTCAATAAATGTACTTAGTTAAAGAACATCATTGTTCGGTTTTGCAGAGGAAAAGCAGTTAATTGCTTTCTATAATTACAACTACAGAAAAATTTTATACCCCATTTCAGAAGAAAAGCTGTATGAAGTGCAATAAGTTCCTGAAAGAAATCTTCCCTGTGACTTCTTCCAAAGGCATAGGCTTCATGAAGATGCACAGGCATTTTTATCTGAGTATTGCAGGTCAAAATCTTGCTAATAAATATGTTCCTAACACACTGTGTGTCTTGTAATCTTCCTTCCACCCCACACTGCAGCCCTCATTTTACATTTCTGTTGATTCATATAGACTGGAAGGAAATTGAAATCCTTTGCTTCATTCTTAAAAAGCTTCTAATTCCATATTTCAGCCAAAATCCTTTCTGCTCTATGTACTGCTTCAATAAACACTGCTCCCCACTCTTCTCCTCACATCTCTGACTCTTCCATTTGTGACAATCCTGTGCTGGAACTAAATTAAGAACTTAGAAAATGTAAATGAAGTAGGCAGAAAATGATTTATTGCAGCACTAAGAATTAAAAGTAATAGAACAATACAGGCCTTTTTGATCAATCTACAATGCCCCACAGGCAGTTTTATTTAAGTCAAAGTGTTATCTAAAATAAGATGAAGAAAAAGCAATTCAAGAGTATATTCTAGAAATATCTTAAACTGGCTTTGTAGAGACACGAGGGTACTTGCTTTCTGCTGCATTAACACTGATGGGCTGATATGGTATCTGCAGCAGCCAGGCAATTAGAGCTCTGTGGGAGAGTGCTCACAGCACTCATTGAACTGCAGCACAGTTAAAAATACAATGTAAAATAGATGTAGATGAGAGAAGTTTAAATAGTCAAAATACATACAGAATGATTGTTGACAGTTGTAATCAAGATTTCTAAAGACTTTACTAATTAGAAGTCTAAATAATTGAATACATGCTAATTCACTGTAAAAAATTTTAAAATACAGACTGCTTTTCCTGGGAATAAGGTTTTTTAGCCTCTACTTCTTTCCCAGCTGCCTCAATATTGTTCAAAAATCGCCAGAAATCAAAAGATATTTGGTCAGATATTGTGTTAACTTATCAATACCGAAAGATGAAGAAGCTCAAAAGAGAGACATTTGACAGATGACAACCTACATTTCTATGCACTTTATCCTATTATTAGCACACTTTAGACCTTAAAACACCCATGAAGAAACCTTAAATCAGGACTTTAAGTTTAAACACCTGCAGATGTGAGTTCTGATGTATAAATTCGTTCCCTTGCTCTTCCTTATTCTCCTGAGCCATAGGCAGACCCTCACAGGGAAGGGTATAGTGAAAATCCTTTTCTCTCCTCACTCAAAAAACACAAGTGAGCCCAGGAAATTTTTACCTGGTGCAGAATTTCAGAAAGTCAACACTTGTATTCAGCTCCCTTTTACCAGGGCTTTTCTAAAGGTGCACCAGGGTAAGACCACTCAGCTAAGGACCTCTTACACCACACCCTTTGGATAAGGACCTACACCACATCAGAGTTAAATGTTAATGTGCCAACAAAAATTGCAGGTGATAGAAATTTGTTTCAACTTACTGCCAAAGAGCCGAGTTCATCACCTTATCCTTCTAGTGTAGGCAGCAATTAGAGGAGGACAGATAGAGAGGCTGGTAAATCCATTTTTATGTCCCCTTATCCAGCTTCTTTGAAGAACTCTTGAGCCTATAATGAAACACAAATAAACAGCTCAAACCAGACAATGTGGTTGAAAGCATTGATAAAAGACACATAGGATAAAACACCTGCATAGCAGGGAAGGGAACTCCTGTTTCTCCATCAGGCCACTGCAAGGTAGCAAATGGATTTCAGCCCTGAGTGACCCTGGTCAGCCTAAGGAAAGGCCCAGGAGAGGGCATCAGGAATCACCTCAGAGGTAAAACCCTTTCCCCTGTCCCGAGTGCCTGCCAGGAATTCCTGGGTATGAAACATTTGCTGGAGCTCACGTGTGAAACTACACCCAAACAATTGCAATCCAAAGGCCTAAACAGGATAGATTGTGACTGGCTGTGATTGAGACCAGAAAACAGTGGAAGGCCAATGAGTTTGGGGTGAATGATCCCCAGCACCCCTTTGTAACACCTGAAAAATTATTCTTTAATGCAATTATTCTCTGCTGAGTAATGCAATTGCAGAGTAATGTGCATGTTCATCAGCTATCACGTGTCAAATATGTGTCATGAAGATACTGCTGCCACTTATTTTTTCCCCCAAATGCATCATTTAAATATTTATGTACCATCTTTCTTTGTAACTTGGTTTGCAATTGTATAGAATTTTTCAAAATAATGCATCCACTCATGGAATACAGTCAATTGGGATATGAGATCAATAATGCACAAAATCTCACATTTTGCGCTAAGCTTTTATTCTTGAACTAAACTAATTTGGACAGCTTTAAGCTAGATATTACTAAAGTGCTAATCTGGTGATTCTTCATTTCTCTGAAGCAAAGCAGTTGCTTTAAGTATCACTCTCCTTGGAGAACAGTTTATGTTATAGAATTTAGCATCCCACCTAACAACACCTAAGGAGATTGATCTGGAGAGGCAAAGACTGAAAAACCTCCACTGCCTGGAAGAAATCATTCCTCCTAAAAAAGAATATGAGATTTTATCAGGAACACAGGCTAGATACAAGGAAGTCTGACACTCTTCATGATATATTTGTTCTATTTTTCTTCCATAAAGCACCATATTCACTGGAAAAGTCAGCTCCTTTCCAGATATCTGATAACACATTCACCACTAAATTCTAAATTTTATTTGAAAAAATGAAACCTTAAAACCTGTTTCCTAAAGCAGGAAAATTCCACAATAAGGTAAAAAAATCTTCAGTCAACTGAAATAATGCAGCTTCAAAGGAAAACTTGGCAATTTTTCCTTGCCTTCCTCATTTCCAATAAAATATTTACCCTTATAGCCAAAATTCAAATATTCTCTTGAGAAAAAATGCAGGTGATTGCTAAAACAAACAGATGGTACACAAACTTCTGAGGAAATTTCTTTTCGTAAAATATGATAGAAATTAGCTACATAATTGAGTATGTAACATGAGTGCAAGGAAGCACTGACTAAATTTATGCACTGGCCTTTTATCAAATACTTTTTTTCCCCTTGAGAAAGCATAATTTGCTCTTTTAAATATCTTTTGTTTTATCAATTGTCTTCCCATAGGCTAATTCTTTCTCAGGGCTGTAATGTCAGTAAGTCATCTAGATGCTGAAAGTGCAAGAAAATTTTGACATTTAGAAGCAAGCTAATTAATTTGCTTTAGAAATGCTCTAAAAGGCTATAGAAATTAGCATCTTTCAGAAGAAAGCCAATGGTCTGGATAAGGAATAGAAACATAATAAAATATAAACAAAGGCAAATAAACGATAAACAAATTTTACTTAGAAATTTGTAATTTTTTAAGGAGGTCTTTTATCACACTAGTTTTTGTTTTTAAAATTTTCACTACTTTGTAATGGGATAATTTATTTTCAAAAAGTTCCTAAATAGGAAGAGAAATATTCCATTACTTCATTTTTATAGAAGAGTTGTGTGGTCTAAGCCCTGTTCTCCTGATAGTGCCACACTCAAATTTTGACTCTGCTTGGTTCAGAAAGAGCACTGAAGTCACTTCCCCAGGTAATTATTTAGTCTTATGTTTCTTGTCACTGCTTTATCCAGCTCTGCTGCTCCATCTGACACCTTTCTTGTGCCTGTGCTGAAAACAGCAGAATTTGGGATCTATGAAGAGCAGCTACTCAGCAAAAATTGGCATGGAGCCTGAACAGACTATCCAAAGCACACTTGATATTCATGCTGAAACCAGGCCTGGAAAAAGAGCACACAAATCTCTTCTTTCAGTGTTCCCTGTCCCATAGGGACTGGTGCCCATCCCTAGGGCTCTTTCTTCCACAGTTACTGACACACCTATGACACACCTTCCTAGTCACACAGATCATAAAAATACCAGCAATGAACATAAGCAGCATTTTTTTCTCTAAAACAGAAAACCTTGTTAGATTCTGTGCAGTGACATCACTGTCCATAACACTGTATTAAATTATAGAGTCACCAACTCAAGCTTGGGTGTTTCCACAAATTAATGTAGCAAACTGATTCCAACATTTTAATCAGTTCCACTGTCCAAATGCCCCTTCAGTTGTTTTGACATTGTGGAACAAGTGGCCACTCTGACAATTTGATTGCCAAGGAATTTCATTTAGTGAGGTTCACCAACCTGGTTTAATGTCAAGGAATAACTTCCAGCCCAAAACCTGCAATGTTTAAATTGGTGGTATTCAATATCACTACAACGTCAGTAAGAAGCACTGAGGCAGCTGCTGCTACATATGAAAATTATATAATTCCAGCCTAAATCACAGTGCCACATCTGATTGTACTGCTACCACAAAACCATGTTAGACCCAACTAAAATTATTTCATAGACAGGGAAATTCATACATTAGCATGGGATTTTAAGACGATCGTTTGTTTTGATTTTTATTTTCAAGTAGCAGTGGGACTTTCTCCAAAGAAAAATTGACTTCTTAGTATTAAAATTGATTTGCATCAGCCAGATTCTAGAATTTTACATTTCATTTGTACAGGCTTGATGCTGTGATATACATACAAAATGAATGATTCAGTGGATTTCTGTGCCTTAAAAATCTTACAAATTGCTGGATTAAGCTAATATTCATGTCAGCCCCAGTAAGAAAAGTGAAATAAATGCATACACTCTAAGCTATAGAGAATGTTGAAACAACACAAATGGAGGAGACCAATACAAATGTTGCTCTCCTCACAGGAGCAATGCCTATTAAAACCTCAAAGCAAGAAAGAAATATCCCTGAATATAACTTTACACATTTGTCAGAAGTTTTATAATTGTTAACCTGCAACAAAGCAGTTAGATCTCTAGGCATCTTTTGCCTAATTTCCCTTTTTGGGCCAGCACTTGTCAGCCTCTGTATTTTGGCTTTCAAGTCAGGAGTATTCTCTACATAAAAGAAGTGCAAGCATTCCTAAATCATAACTGCAAAGTAAATTCTCTGTTTCAGGAGAGATTACATTCTACATTTTTAAAGCAAATGTTAAAGCCCATAAAGAGGATGGGCTTATTAGTATAATTTATACATCAGATTATTTATAAACTCATATTTGTAGGACCCTGATTTTTCATTGTCTAATCATGACAGACGCTTGCTTATCACACAGACACATGCATAGCAAACTGGCCAAAAACCCAACCTTGAGTCTGAAGAAAGGAACAGCCCTACCTTCTCCAATGGGTAATTTTTATCAGTGAAGGAAAAAAATAAAAATAACAAAATCACCTTCATGACCGCACAGACTTTTACCCATGGTTGTTAGGTTACAATGAGAAATCACTGTCACACACTGAACTAAGAAATATAGTTTCTCTTCATTTGCTTCCATCAGAACAAGTACCAAAACTCTGGTTGATGACTGCAAATCTAACATAATGAACTAAAAGTTCAGCTGGCTATGCCCAGTCAGTGGAGACAGATGCCCAAGACAGCTGCAGTGAGTCAGCCCTGAGCACAGGACCCTGGACAGCTGCCCAGATGCTGAAACACCACACCAAGGAAGCACTGGAAGCATCATGGACACCACATGCACTGCAGCTCTCTGGAAGCAAAGGCATGGCTGACCTTCAAGTTCACCTTCCCTGCTCTCACATAACCTGAACTCATGAGAGCTGATGCACCCACTGCAACCAGAACCATGCTAAGAATTCTAAATTCAAGTGTGGGCACTACTACATTCAGGAATTTTACTGTCCTTCGTGGTGAAACGTTCCAGCCTGTAAGCATTTTAGGAAGCAATGGGAGCCAGGTGACAAGGTACTGAGCATTCTCTAACCAACCTGGGAAATGGCTGAAGCAGAACTATTTTGAAATGTGAGTATTCCTTACTGACTTCCCTTTCTAAAGCTGAGACTTTAATCAAGATCATAGCAATTCACGTAGAAAGAATTTAAATATTGCTCGTCTGATTTTACCGTGGCCAAAAAACCCAAAACCACAAAAATCCCCAAACGCTGAGAGACTGAACTGACTTTTCCCCTCTGCATCAATTCAAGGGCAAAGCTGCCTTTCTGAAATTGTAATCATTGTATCAAGGTAGGACTAAAATTTGGCTACTTCACAGAGCATATCAAATAGCAGGTTTTATCTGGGCTCTAACAGCAGTCACTAACTCTTAGCACACAAGAAAAAAGATGTTTCCTGAAAGAAAGGGCCTGCTTTCAGGAAAAATGAGACCTTAGCTAACACAGTGCATGAAGAGGAATATCACCAATGACATTTTTTTTCCCCGTTTTGTCTCTCTAAGGGTTGCAATCCTTATTTCAATGCTCTTACTCAACCTTACTCAAATCACACCCCAAATTCACAGCATTACACAGTGTTACAAAGCTGTGAATTCAGCGCCTCTCGTGATGAATTAGGTACAGAAAATCTCCAGCGTATACACATATTTAAGACCTTGTCTACAGATGTTTGCAGGTGACTCCACATGAAGCTTATGTATGCAGGCCTTGTACCTGTACCAGCATGTTTAGAGTAAGATTTTCACATGAGCACTTGGACTGTGTGAAAACTAAAAAGCTTCAGTCTTCAATCACTCTGATTAGACAATGGGAATGAAGCCTGAAATTCTCCAATGGAAATGCTAGCAATAGAGTTAAATTAAATGTAAAGTATAGAACAGTCTATTATAGAGTTTTCTGTTGATTTATAATTTGGGGGGATAGAAGCAGATAAGCACTCAGTCACACCAGGGCATAGCTGTCTTTTTTAGAAATCCTTTGTTCTAGAATTCCAGTGGGAGATTTTTGCTGAGATGAGGCATTTAGGTATGACAAGCAGTGCTTCCTACTTTCACTTGAGTCAGAAAAGCTAATATGCAAATAGTCAGAAATTAAATCCAAATCATTGACAAATGACTGTTTCTGAGACTTGAAGTGAGTTCATTTTCCAAAAAATAAGCTGCCGAGTGCTAATCTAATGCTTTAAAAGACCAGCCTACCCAGGCAATGTAGGAGGATGTCATTAATAAAACACTAGCATTTAGATTTTTCTTTAAAGAACATGCTGAGAGCTGAAGCACATGTCTTTAAATCTCTGTAGCAGAGGTGGGTCATAGAATCCCACTTGCCTGTAAAGAACACAAGTTTCCTACTTTCTTAACTCAGACAAGATAGAAGCTATAGGAGGACAGCATAACAGAATGCAGAAATCTCCCCAAGACCTAACCAAAACAAAGGTACACGTGAGTAAAATAAAAGGAAATAAAAAAGTGATGCTCTATTCTACAGTTATTCTCATTTAGGATTCACTTAAAGAAAGCATTTCTAGATGTTCATAAAAGTAAATACATTTAGAGAAAGCTTATCTCACACATACGAGAAATACTCTGTAGTGTAGGTCCAGTCTAAGTGTTATATGGATGTAAGACTGCATTTGACAGACCACTAAAAGCATGGAATCCAGGGTTACTAACTTCAAACTCATTCTTATGGATGTGCTACCCTCTGGTACATAGGTTCTTTGAATCAGCCTTGAAAATGAAAAAGATGAAAACATCTTATTTACTTGTCTTAAACTGTGCAGTGAAAATGAGGGCTGACTGAAGAGCTACATTGAGGCCACATTCAAATGGCAAGGGAACAAATGCAGAAAAATGCAGCAAGAAATATGCAGGAAAACAGGCCAAAGGTCATGTGTAGAATGAGGACTGCAAAGTTAAATGTGCATACTCAGAAAATGGGTCTGAAGGTTAAAATGAAAAATTACATGACATAATTATTTAATGTGTGCAATTCTGGTCCCTTCACTCCCATATCATTTCAGAAATTATATAGAAGATCTAGAAGCAGCTCAGGAAAGTATGACAGCAATGGGCAAAGTTAGGAACAGCTGCTAAACCTGTCAGAGAGGAAGGGACAGAGAGAGCTGAGCTGCAAGATCATTAATGGTACAGAGGAGATTTCAATGTCCATCAAAAAAGAAAAAAAGCTTAGGAACTTCAGACAAAAACCAGCAGGAAAAGGCAAACACAAAGTTCATATGGGATTTGATTTTGCAAGCCTTACTGCAGAAGATAAAGATGCTGAAAATGGATCTGACCTCCAGGGAAATTGGGACAAGCTCATGAAAGAGCAGGCTTCTAAAGCTATTGAGTACAATGTCACCACTCTTGCACAGAAGATCCTTTCACTCAAAAGTGTTGGAGGCTGAGAAGATATTTAGTGAGATATCACAGTATGTTTGCTCTGTTGGGTGCTTTTCTCCTAGTCATTCACTTTGGCTGCTGCCACAAACAGGACACCAGGCAAAATAAAAATAAATTGTAGTGAAATTATGCATAAGCTTTGTCCTGCTCTTAAATAAATACAGCTGGTGGATATTGCCATCCATGACTATTTTGTGGTAAGTCTGGAGTAGCCAAGTCCTTTGGGCACTGCTCCTAGTGTTCTTTCAGTCAGAATACTTGACACAACTTTCTTGACTCCTTTTAGCCAACATATTTCAACTGTGTACTGGATTATTCCACTCCAACTGGAGCCTGGCTGCTGAGTCATAATGTATTAAAAAGACCAAAGATTTTATAAAAAAATATGAAAAATGAATAATCCTCTCCCAACAAACTTCAACAAGGTGCTTTGAGGCAAGAGCTTTTCATTAAATTCAGGACTTTAAAGCTGGCATTCAATTAAGTATTTCTAATGAGCAAAAGCAGAAGTATAACCAGCAAAAGTGTTGTCAAGAGCTTTTTCATTCAATCAACTGGCTGTGAGTCAAGTAAAAAGACAGGAATATTCAACATTTTTCCACAAATGGGAATGTGAAATTGCAGGTTATATATAGTCTTCTCCAGAGCAGATGCTGCTATTCACACACACCAAGTACAGTGAGCAATGGGCTGTTACCACCCCTCAAGGCTTCCAAACACAAAACAGGTAACCTTGAACAACCGTTTAGGTGGAAATAAGTTCTGAACTGTCAAAATAGCTTTGGAAGTGTAAGTAACCAAAACATTTCAGTACAGTCCTCATGTACTTCAAGAGAGTTTTCAGAACTCAAATTTCTGTGAGATCCCCTGTATCAATATGCCACACATGTAAAAGGATTAACACACAGAGGGTGAATATTTTTCACCTTTATTTCAAATCCAAGTTCCTGTGTTGAGCAGTGTTCATGTGTGTGCTTATCAGTTTACTTCCCCAGCAGTAACTGGGAGGTTACAGAAATAATCTCTGTGTTATGCATGCAATGGTCTAAAATTCAGACAGCATCTGTAAAAATATTTATAAAAATAGTCTGTTGGAAACATGAAAGTTCAGAAACTTTGAAAAAATTGAATAATTTTTGCTCTCAGTCAAGTTACTAGTTTTAACTTTGTTGCTCCAGTTTTCCCATTACAAAATACATACTGACAAATCCTAAGCAGCTGTAAATTAATATTAATTACAAAACTAATGCTACAAACCCTTTTTTTTTTTACAATTGGAAAAATTTGTAAATCCCTTCTGAAAAAAAATTCTAAAAAGAAATAATTTTCTGATATTTCTATTTTTTTCTTTCAATTTTGTATTTTTTATACTCATCCTTTTACTTATTTTCTTATAAAACTAAAACTTACAGCAATTGAATATTCTAAATTCTAAATTGGTATTTTTTCCAAATTTTTTTCAAAATTTTCTTCAGCTGCTTAAAAATCAACTGTTGCTTGTTTTGATGTCTACCCCAAAATAAAGATATAGAATTTTTCACAAAGGAAACTTTCTGAGATTTGAGCAGCCAGAGTATAAACTAAACACACAACATAAATAGTGGAAGAGTATGGATGAATATTAATTAATTCAACATCTCTATTCTAATCTGCAGGAATCAAAAAGAAAACAAATGTTCCCAGAGAATTATGAAAATCTCCATCTCTTTTCAATAGAGTCCTTCATCAAGAGTTTAAACGTAACTCTCATGAGAGGCACTGATCCCACACTTCTGCTGTTAGCACCTGCTCCTGGCAGCTTTGAGAGGTTCAAAACTTGAGCACATGAATTTGCCTGCACCTAACATTAAACAAAGGGGTCTGAAAACCCCTGCATGTCACCAGGAAGTGATTTTGTGTCACACTGTGCAGCACCACACTGTTTAATACCTTGGCAACGTGTAAGGCCAGAGGTTGGTGAGGATTCAATGATGCTGCTATTAGAAATCTATCATTCAACTAAAGCACTTTGCTGCAATGTTTTTGCTCAAGTTAAATGTCAGGTGTAAAACTTTGTCTGGTTCAAATGTTTGGGCACAGAGAGAGCAGGAATAAACTGCTCCTGAGTTACCAGCTCGGGCCTCTGGCTCCAGCTGGCTCTGCCTCTCATACTCCAGGTGGCTCCCAGGGCTAGTGGACATTTTAGGAGTAGCCTTTCACAATCTCTCCTACTGGAAATGAAACATTTGAAAGAGTAATTCCTGATGACAACAGGGAATCCAATCAAAATCTCTTCTGTATTTGAGTGCACTAGTTTATTTGGGTTGTGGTTCACTCTTTTTTCTGGTCAGAAGCCCCTCTGTCCCACCTAGAATTGTATCACCCTAATCACCAGGGGATGTCAGCCCAGAAAAGAGAGCTGCTTTCATGGGAAGCAAAAACCAGCAAAATGTATCCAGTGTTAAAAACAAAATCCATGACAAACCTGTCTGACACCTACATAAAGCTGAAATCCTGAGCACAGTTACTGAATGCTCCACTTAAAAGTATTGAATCCCAACTAGAAAAACAAACCTTTGTGTGGGATGAAACTTAGAAAGGATTTTTTCTGGCAGGTAAACCATGTCAAGGTTGCTAGTAAATTTTCTTTTGTCTTGTTTCAGAGTTTGATGTTAGTTGTTTGTTAGTCAGTCTTTAATTTACCTAAGCAGCACAGTTGGCTAAATGTGGGAAGGTTTTGCATTCTTACAGAATAGTAAAAGAAAAGAAAATTTTAATACTTATGCTGCACAACAATATAATAGTAATAATTTAGCATTTCTCCAAGGAAATTTATGATGAATATGCAACTCATCGTTTTCAAAAGCAATAAAAACCACTCTAAATAACAAAACAACTATTCCTGTACTTTCCAATTAATATCAATTTACAAATTTCCAAATAACATAGCCAAACATATTTTATTTAGTTATTTATTTTTCATCTAAATATCACAGAAGATCATCTCAGCTTCTAGGTGCCCTAATATAACAATAAAAATCATTACCCTAAACCCAGCACAACAGCCTAATAAAATAAAACTACCAGATAATAACTCTGACCAAACAGTGTTATCCCTTCTGACAGCTGCAGAAAAAACTCACTCTACACATTCTGGGTTCTTTTCAAGAAGCTGAACTTGACACTTTGTTTTCAGTCCTCGTTCCACCAAACTCCATTTTATGGATGAAGGACATCCCAATCTATGAAGGAGAAATTGATGTAACCATTTCTGGTACTGAAACTGTAACCATGCAAGAGGCTGTATCTAAGCAGTAATTTCAAGAAACATACATCTTTTTACCAAATCCTTACATTTCTACTGGCAAATATCTCAGAGCACTCCTGTAACCTTCTCAGAGAGAATAATTCCACCAATTGAACAGGTCACCCTGTTGTTCTAGTGCCTGTTTGCACATGGACTTTTGAGACACATTTCACAGAACACAACAACCCCTACTTTTAGGCAGCAAAAATAAGGTCAGAAGCAATGAAATGTGGCAGGAAATGGTTGAGCCTCTCAAGAGACTGGCATGTGTCTACACAACCAGAAAGGTAAACACTGTTTATTCACAGATCCCTGTTCTAGCTTTAAAATAGGAAGCCCAGGTACCAGTGGCATAATCCTCATGGCAAGGATTACAGCAAGGGGTGGAAATCCCTCTTGGGTGCCAGGAAAATCTTCAGATCATTCTTTATCTACTTTGTCACCATTAACTTCACTCTGTAATACTGAAGCCAGCCAGACTATCCCTATTTCTGTGGTGTCAATGCAGATCTATTCAAACAAGAAAATGAAATAAAAAGACCCCACAATTAGTAATTTGCTTTGTTTAAAGAACCTACAGCAGGCTAGGAACTGGTAAGCATCTCATTTACCAGCTGTGCAACTGCAGCTGCCATTTGCTACTGTTCAAATTCTTGGCAGCTTCTCCAGCCCAGCAGTTCAAGGGGCAGAGGTTGGACTGCTGAGATGCAGAGGAGCCTCTCTCAGCACAGCCTGAGCCAGTGACACCAGTACACCTTGCACAGGCAGGGCAAACATCTGGGGGAATGAGTATTTTATCTCTTCATCTTCTCACTTCAATCCCTTGCACACTTGTAAAGAAAAACAGCAACAGTACTGGGGGTCCAGAGCTCTCTAGGCACAGATTTGTACCTGGGACCACTGTGAAGCCACTTAACCACCAGAGAGCATCAAAAATGCACTTCCAACATACAGACAACACCTAAACACAATCTGCTCCAGAGAACACTGACTAGCAGATGGCCACTGATTAAAGATGAGTGCCATAGCTAATGACAAAACTAAAGAAAAACATGGAAGAAATACAAGCAGATTGAGAACCACATAAACACCACAGTTGCCTACTGTCCAACTCAACATGGGATCATTGGGCTCACAGTAAATCACAGAACACTTTAAAGCAGGAGCTGAATATTATACCACATGTACTTCTGCTTGACAAAAAAAAAACTAAATGCCAATTTCCCCTTCCAAAAGGACTCTTGGGGTTTCTCCAGCCAAAACAGATGAGGCTTTAAAGAGCAACCCAAGCCTTTACAAAGGAGGAGAAGGTGCCTCTTATCAGTGAAAATAAAAAAGAAGTGTGTAAACAGTGACTATTCCAGAGTATAGACAGATAGGATCACTGTCCTTTTCCACACATAAGCCTTCAAAGATTCCCACTTTATACTTGCATTATATAAGAAGGAAAAAAATCTTTGGGCAGCATTTTGGATAATCCTCTCTTCTCTTTGGGTTAAGTCTGGGCACAGTACTTTGGTGGGCTTTCAAACTCTTCCAAAAGATATGGGAAGGTTTGAGAAAATGTCCAGTTTTCTATCAAGAGATGACTGAAAAGATTTTCTAAAAGTCTCCAGCTGTAGAATATGTGTGTGTCCTCACTGTGCACAGAATTGTTGACTGACCTTCAACAAATAAATGTCAGGTGTTTATAATCACTAAAACGGCCAACAGATAATTTTATGGGTTAAGAATCATTGAGTTTTAATAAAAAGATTATCATAGCTACCATACTCTAAATTAATTACTTTACTTTCTAAAGTAAATTACTACTTTGCTATCACTAAATGGGAAAAAAATATTTTCAATTCTAAAGGAATAAATAATGTTATGTAAGAGCATAATTTTATTTCCAAAGGGCATTTTTAAACTAAAGCTTGGCATATAATGTTGAAGCTACCCATGAATACTGCATTTTTTAAATTCCAGACACTAATGTTCAATGGTTTGAAAATTTTTAATGAGAACTTCCATCTCTGTCAATTGAAGACCCTGGAAAACAGAATTAGGAGTTGAAGTCCTGTTCAGCATTTGAGAAAGTAACTCTGCCTTTAAACATTTTCAAATTCTCATATAAACTTAATTCCTATTCATTTGGCTGCTGTACATTCCCATAAGTTGTCCTGCCTAAAATCAAGTAGTACTGCACAGACATGGAGGGCTGCCCTCCTTTATGGAACAAAAAGACTTGTTAGATCTCTTAGAGAAAAAGATGCCTTAAATTTCAGACTGAAGGTGAAGCTCTTGTCTGCCATCAAATGCATCTTCCCTCACAATCAACAGAACCAGCAACACTGACTGAAAGTCAAGTTCTTGTCATTAATTCTCAGGCAACTGCAAGGAATGCTTTTTCTATATTACCGAAAACTACATGATTCCCACACTCCCTCACAGAAGAAATGCATCATTAGAGAGGTTAAAGAGAGTGTTTAAGGGATAACAAAAGAGCCTTTAAATTTCATCAGATGTCAGATTTGAGCTGATTCCTCGCTTCAAGTGTTGGAAACAAGCTTGTGGGACAAGAGCTGAATGCTCATTCAAGCATTATTTTCTCTCCTCATTAGCAGTGAAGGTTTCTGTGAGGTTCAGTGGATGATTGCTGGACTGAAAAAATTAGTGCTGGCCATGAAAAATCACCCCATACATGTATATGTACTTAAATAAAGTTTATGTTCTCAAACAGATTTCTATAAATAGGAGTTTGGTTTTGTTTCCATGCCTCTATTCCTAATAGAATCCTGATATTGAAAAAGTTGTAAATTGGAAGCCCAGAGAGTCCACATCTGAATGCACTCTGGTCCGAGTTATCTTCATTTCTACATAATAGAATTTTAAAACCTTAGAGAGTCATGAAAACAAAAATAACGATTTCTAAATGCACTCATAGAAGTTATAATAAAAACACACATTTCAGCAGTTTGTCAGGCTGTCTTGCTACCTATAATCACAGTGATTGAAGTTTCTGTATTTCAAAGGTAATAATAGCAATGGCATAATAAGGAAAACCTATTGCACTTCATTAGTCATGGTACATTAGAAGAAGAGATTCTTTGGCAATTTTATGGCCATTTTAAAAATAGTGCCTTCCCAAAAGAGAAAGTCTTAAGAGATTCGTACTTCACTTGTTTTTCAGAGGCTGGGTAAAGCACATCTAGAAAAACAGTGAATTCAAGCAGGCCGTGCAGAGGGAAGGAAGAAGTGCTTGGGAGCTGCGGAACCAGCACAGATTCGGCATCTTGTTTATTTGTAGTGCCTGACCTACATCTGACTATCCAAACACAGAGGAGAGGAGAGTTCAAAAACTTGTTCTGCATTTGAAAGATGTGATACAGTCCTCTCTGGAGAACAGTAAACAAGCAAGATAGGGTAGAAAAGCTGCAGATTTTTTTCCTCAACAAAGCAGTGTTACATCCTGTAGGAAGCCTTTGCGGCTTACACTGACAATTTTATCCCACAATGAAAACAGAGCTGAATTACAGTTGTGAGTAAAATTATAAACCCTGCATTCTTAAACAACAGAATCTCTGTGTAATAAAACAACAATGTGGTTAACCTGATTCTTTGTCATTTTCCTCAATGAAATCCTTGTGGAAAGAACCAAGCAAGGAGAGACTGAGAATGAGAGGGGAGAGTTCTCTGATGTGGACATCAGTTAAATATCGTTGTATACGTATCCAGCCATCAAGAGAATATGTTGATTACAGACAGGTATGCTAAACTCAATATTATTCCTCATGGACAGCTTTTACAGTCATTTAAAGTGATGCACGTGGAGGGGGAGGGAACAACACTGAGCTCCAACCTAATTTTCCATATAAAATTATCCTTACTTGGAAACAACTCCTCAGTGCTAGAAAAGATAATTTTATTAAAACCTCAACTCAGTTCACATGTTAAAGAAGAAAGGAAGTGTTAGGAATTACTAGGACAGGAGTAAAAATGTGAAAGAGTACCAAGATGCAGGTTTATGAATCTACAATGCGACCATATCTTGACTGCTCTAAACACTTTCAGCTGCCCTCCTTAAAAATTAATGGAGGAGAAATAGGAAACATGCAGAGAAGGAAAGAGAAGATCATCAAAAATATGTTATCCTTTCCATATTGAATACTACTTAATCATCCTGCAAAATGAAAAAGTGGGGATATGGCACAGACGTATAAAATCATGAGTAAATACCACAAACAGGGATGGGAATGGCTGTTGAGCAGTGCTTCCAGTCTGACAGACTTAGGCTACCTTTTGCTGCTAACTTCAAAACACAGCTATTAAAAAATACAATGATAATTTATTATATTCAATTTAAGCATTGCAACTTAAATTAAAGCATTAAAATTGAAAGGCTGAATAAACTGAGCTGAACACCAATGTAAGTACATGCCTTTGGAGAACAATCAGGCTTAGTTTTCTTTTCAACTGGTTTGTGATACAAGATAAAGCAAAATAATTCTCACAAAGCTTTAAATTATGAATGATTCAGTAAATTATTAATGTTAAAGGTACATTAGTGTTTACTCTGAGCTTCTACTGTTCTTTTTCTCTGTTTAACTATTCTTAGGTAACACAGACAGCTTTATTGAAGGTAAGAAATAATGAGCTCCTTTTACATTATAATTCAATGCACAGACATCTAACCCAGGAGTTTTTCAGTCTCCAGGGGGGGTTGTACATGATGACCACCTCTAGAAAAAAATGTTTCATCCAGAGCCAGTGATTTCACTGACACCACTGTCCGAGATCTTTACAAGCTACAGTGATTCACACTGAAGGCAAAGGGAACATACAAATGAAGGGCTTGGTCTTTCAAATACCTGACATCTGTGCTAGAGCTCCTTTCTGTCCTCAGTTGCTCTGGAAGCCATCAGGTGGCATCATTGCAATTGCATCATTACAATTCCCCACCTTCTTTCTCAGCTTTACCACTTTCCACAGTGGCTCCCAAGAAAACACCACACTGTGTTAGCCTCCTCCTGCTGAGCTGCAGGGAACAGCTTGCTTTTGTGAGAAAAACCAGTTTGTACCACACTTGGGATTGCTGAGTACATTTTCTCATAAGAGAGGAATTCCATCTGGGGAAACTGTAAACTGCAAGAGTCTTGTGTGAGAGAGAATAGAAGAATTGGGAAAGAAGAGGAATTAGGTCCTGTTTAACCTGCCCAGTTCCCTTATCACTAGCAACCACCTCAAGCTGAAGCACTTAATTTTGCCTGGTATATGAGCTCTTTCTGATAGTAAACAGTTCTTCAGAAGTAGAGAGCTAAGAAATCGTGGACCGTGAAGAATCCAGCCTCTTTTCACTCAAGTTAATCAAAGCTGTGGCACTAAAGTTAATGTGAGCAGAATGAAATAAAATCTAGACATTTTTCTATTCCTCTATTATGCAAATTAACTGTGACATGCTCTGTTCTATTGCTTATTTCAACAACAGCAGGAAACCCAGGTAAGCTAACGCATTTTTCCTTGACAATTTACACTTCAGATTATATGATCACCCCCAGCATGCTGCATTGCAAAATATTGCAGGCTGACAAAACACAAGATGAGGATTTCATTGCTTGAAACAAGCATTTCAGGGCTGGGAAGAAAATGACTGGCAAAGTTTCTAAATACAAAATACTGTCACATTATGGTAAATAGTCATGGGGTTTTCTTCTTGAGGATAGCTCTAAAATGTCTCCAAGACCCAGTAAAACATTTTTATATATGTCATTATGAACTGCATACAATAACCTACTTCTGAAAGGTTTAGAGACACATTTAAGCTTTTGTAATCAAACATGGAAATGAAATAACCTTGTGGCATTTACAATTTTGATTAAATGAAACTGCTCTGTTCTAGTAGTCACCCAGAACTACATCATAAACTGCTTTCAGACAGTCTAAGCAGCTTTTCCATCATTGCTGGTAAAGACTCCAAAGACTGCAAAGAGCACACTCCACTCTTCCTTCAGCCTTTCCTCCACAGGCAGCTCCAACATGAAAGGACAGCACCACTGCAAAAGAGCCTTACATTTCCCAGGACTTCTTTCATTTATCACATGGCACAGGGAAACAATAGCAGGAGGCTAAGAACTGGCACCTAAGTTGCCAACGCCAGCAGAAGGAAAAATCAGGACTGGAGGCATTCATTTACATCCTTAAATTCACATGCAATACCTCCCATTGCACGTGGCCCTTCTGTTTCTCAGACTCATTACAGCAGAAGAGAGAAAAACACCAGTCTTTGAACAAGAGCAAAAGGGATTTCCTATGAAAAATAATGTAACAGAATCACAGCAGTATATTATATATTTCTTATTGGCGAGGATTCAAGTTTGTTTTTTTTTTTAATGTCAAAGATACCTTAACAAAACAAAAAATATTTCAGTAGGAGATTAGATCCTGTCACAATTGGACCTGATCTAAAATTATTAATTTTCAGTGTTTTCATACACTGTCATCCCATGTGTCATATGCAATGCATCCCTTTTGATTCAGGTGCATAGAAAATTATAGAAGTTTGCAGCAGTTTCCAGACAGAGGAAAAATTAGTTCAAGCTATAAAGTTAATTGGAGAGGATGAGAGAGAGTGGCTTTAGCTGAAATCTCTTCATACGCAGTCACTATTGCTAATCTAAGACTGTAGTTTCATTCAGATTTTGAAAATTTAATAGAGAGTGAGTTTTGGTTCACTGGAGCTAATGAGGGAGCTTGTGTTGCATCAAAGAACAACAACCTGTTGCTTTGAATCCACCTTGCCAGGAATAATAATTAATTGTACAATAAATAAATCACACTACAAGTCACAGCTGGAGGTGGTCCAGCCTCCCTACCTCTGAAACCTGAAATAATAATTTAGCAAAATTATCCATTTAATTTAGGAAAATTCCTCCATTTTACTTATGATATCACTTCTGCAAAATAAAGTATCCACAGACATACTTTGCTTCAAGCAAACACATGACAAGCAGACCCCATCTTTGAATGTGGCCTTGGATATTTCTGAGTGCAGAAAAGATCTGATACTTTGAAATGTGTTTTTATTTACTGAATCTTGCCTGCTTCTATATGATTTCACAAAAAGGATTAAGGGACCATTATATATGTTTCACATGCAATCAACGCTCCCTGGACCATGATTGATTTTTAAATGCATGGCCAGTTAAACTATTTATACTTGCAGATTAGCAGTTTCATTTTGAAAAACAACTTTTTATGATTTTTGTTTAGTCCTATTTCCTAAAATGTTGAAAACTTATCACTATCATTACACTGTAACAATAAACTGTAATCATTTCTGGTGCCAGGGATCTCCCATTATTCTGCAACAGTGATAGTGTAGGTACTAAAACAAGAAAATGGGCAAAGTTTTGTATTAATTATTTCTTTGTAAATGATCAAAGGTTGTCATATACCTCCACCAAAGTTTCTCTTTATGCTTGTAGATTCTAGGTCATCTGACATTTTCTAGACATCTGAAACACCACCAAGTAAATGCAAGTCTTGAGCAACTGGCAATTTTTTACAGGCTGAGGAGGTGTGGCTTTGGAATGGCACAACAGCAGCCCCTGGCCCCTTGAGGGGCATCAGGAGATGGAGCCAGGCTCTTCACAGAGGTGGTGTGGTGGGAGAACAGGAGTGGAATAAATTGGCAGGGGGAAAAAAAGGGGGGGGACAAGGTCACAAAATATTCAATGCAAGACTTTTTCCCTGTGAAGAGAGTCAAGCAGTGGAACTGAGCCCAGGGAGGCTGTGCTGCCTCTATCCCAGTTTTCAAGACCCAGCTGGATAAAGCCCTGAATAACCCAGGCTGTTCTTTTGCCTGACCTTGCTTTCTGCAGGAGGCTGGACTAAAGACCAGCTATGCCAAAGTCCACAAGGAAATCTCCAAGCTCTTCCTCTCACTTTTCAAAAGTACGAAAAAAAGCAACTGACTTTTATTAAGAATGAGAGATTGACAAATATCCTCGCCCTAATTTCATCTTCCTGGTTTTATACCAGACAAAATACTTCACCAACCAGTGTCCTTCATTTTAAGATGATTTTCAGATATGTAGGGAAATGCTATTTAAATAACAGACATATTTGATGTTACATTACATATCTGACAAGCATTGCACTCAACTGGCTCGGCATGTTTCCCAGATAAAAGAAACTGGTTGCTATACATTCTTCTTGAAAACAGCATGCATGTATAAACATAAAACAATCATGATGCAGGCAGTTAAAATATACAGAAGAATGAACACATTATTATATGATGGTTTTTCAAGGATTTGCCTTTTGTTTTCCACTGGTTTTAAGTTTTTTGTTGATACTGGATTTCTAAGACAAGGACATGGCTGAATATGAAGAAACGCTCTCAGCTGCATCCAACACCATCAAATATAAATTCCTCTGCCAGAATGCAGAGAAAGAGGAGGACTCTGATGAATGTGCAGTGCTCCTCTTAAGCCTCGCAGCTGATTGGAGATTTTATTTATAAAATAGGCTTCTGAATGTCTCAGGAAGTCTCACTCAGCCACTCTGGTTGGTAAAGAAAAGGTCACTGACTGAAGATGGAAAATGAAGCCCTAGACTGCTACAGAATCATTTTCCTAATGAGGTAACAGACACTGACAACAGAGTAACTTTTGTATCCATGCTATCCACATTGGGAATTTATTTATATTTCTTCCACAAAGCCAGTCTTGATTCTTTTAACCTCATTATTGCTATCCCCTGCTTCCCTGAAGAGACAGCAATTTGGAAAATGAGTAAAAGAGAAATCATTTGTATGGACTGAGAATAGAGGCAAGTCCTTAAGAGTTTTTATTTTAGTAGTGGAGTTTTATCCTGACAATGACACCTGCAGAACTAAATTTAGGTATTTAACAGCTTGTGGACATGCCAGAGTACTTCAGGTAGACTTTGTCCATAGAAATCATAGTCTAGGGCTGCTCACAGTCAGACATGGAAAGAAAGAGCTCATTTATCAACCAGGACTAATAATAATGGTACACAGTATGTTAATATATCACAGAATTCATATATCATGAAAATATGCAAATTATCACTTTAAATTATTAGGGACAATTTTTTCCTCCAGCAGGAAAAACGAGAACAAGAATTTTTTGTCTGTTTTATTGAAATAAAGAAATATTGTGGAAACACTCTTTTAAATGTCTAGAACATCATCAGTAACACTTTCCAAATACCATCCATACACAGTTCTATTTTTAATGTTGGACTGCTCTTGAAAGGTGCTAAAAAAATTTTATTCATAACACATAAAGCTATATCCTATCCATTCCCCTCCACTTGGGAGAGAATCCCAAATGTTGGCAAAATTTTAGAACTATTTTCAAAATTTTAAGAGAGCTCAAGTCCTATCTTTTAATTTTCTTCCAAAACTAACATTTAAGGATCAAATCCTGTAAACTTGATCTCACAAGTAATTCAGCAGAATGCAAATAAATCCTTTCAATTCTGCAAACAGGCTCAATAAATACATACTCCCTAGTGATTAAAGGTTTCCCATTAAACATCACATTTTATTTTGTGTACAATGTTAACAGGAACTGCTTTGAATCAGCCCATTTCCTTAGGTCTATTATCAAATAGCTGTCAAATTCTACAGCTGGTCTTGTAAAGTTATTTTACCTGTTGCATGGACCTTGATCAGCATATAGAACCCTGGCTTGGAGAGCTGTGCCATTGAAAACAGCCTAAGTGTATCACTTGGGAAAAGATTTGTTATGCTTTCTTTTTCTCTTCACTCAAATTCATTTAAACACATTTTTGATTGCTCCCTTATGTACTCTGGTCTATGCCGATTCTCCAAAGTTTGCTAGTGTTTTACTTATTAAACTTATATCATCAGAATACTGTAATTTGGGAATCCTGTACTTAGTTATACCCAGAATAGCACTGAAAATCTGCTTCACTAATTTTGCTCCCCAATTTCCACAAATGCAATAAATAGTGCTATAAAAATCAGCTCTGCAGTAACTCTCATAAAAGAACATCACGCACACACAAAAATAGAACAAACCCTGGAACTGCAGTCCTGTGTCAGAAGAAATTCCTGATAACTATCAACACTTGTAAGTTTGAAACAAATGGCACTAATTTTTTTTGCTGACTGTTTTTCACCTCTACACCATCACAGACCTGAGGTGACTGTGTATGTTTTTCTGTATCCTGTAGTGATGACACCCTTGCAGGATGCATTATCATGCAGTGACTTTTTGTTTCAGCTCTGTTTCAAGGCTGAGAGAAAAACTTGGATTGGTGCTGACATGGCACCTCAGCCAAGCGGTTACAAGAAGTAATTGGGCAGCAAGCCTCAATGGTCTTTCCATTGTTTTTATTTGAAATTATATTGGTGAGGGATTATTTCCCTTCTGTTTTAACCTGGTACACAATTTTAGGTGACTCATCTCATCAGCAAGTAGTAACAAAATACTGTGTTTCCAAGGGAACCAAGAGGGAGCATTGCCATGGGGCCTGCGGCAAGGTGAGCGTGCTGTGGCTGCAGTCACCAACACCACTGCCAAGGGCTGGCCATGGTCAGACACCATCTCAGCTCCAAAAGGGCACAAGGAAGGGAAAAAAGCAGAGGATACCATTCCTGAGACTCCTGCCCTGAGAGACACCTCATAGCAGGTACAGGAGCCCCAAGAGAAGCAGCAGGGGCAGAATTCAGAGGTTTTGACCTCACTCTGCACCACCCTCACTCCCAGCCTGAGCCCTTCCCAAGCTCCAGCAAGGACACAGCCAGGGTAAGTTGGGTATGGATCAAAACTTTGCCTTATAAGAGGAACATACCTTTTTTGTTTAAAGTAATACCTTGAAAAATAAAAGTTTTGCCAGCCTGGCCTTCCCCACTTCCTCCATCTATACATTCAAAAGCAATACATTATATTTTGGTCACCAATGCCAAAGTATATTTTAGCTAATATTTGTAAATTCCCTCAGGATTATCATTGTAAAGGCATTAGACACCAAGACATTAATTAGAAAAATTTGACACACTGATTAATAAAAATAAAACCAAAACAAACAACCCCCCCCCCAAAAACACACAAGAAACCCAATGTTAGCAGGAAAAGGAAACCCATTTGAGCTGGGTTCCGTTCAACTTAAAACCTTGTGAATTTTGAATTAATATCTTTATCCTACTGCTCAAAAAAATGCATTTCTACCAAGCTTCTCAACTCTTTTCTATTCAAAAGACTAAGCTTCACCATCAGTGTGATGTTCAAATGTGGTTTTCTACTTCATTTGAACCAATGTATTGCATCAGTCTGTTAAACCCCAAATTGTATGAAACACAGAGAATCAGGGGTTTAATGCCAATCCAGCTCATAAGAGATACTGCTACTCAACAAATCATGCACAAGGAATTTCTCTTGTATGAAGTAAAGTACATTTTTCCATTAATCTACTAAAGAAAATTAATGGAAATCTGTGGAAGTAAGTTTTTCAAATAAAATTGCTTTAATGAAAATAGAAATAAGAAAAACAGACTCTGGATGATGCTTTTGGCAGGTATATCTCCAATTAAATAGTTGTCCATGACAATGATGGCTTTAAATATACCAGCGATCTTTTCCCATCTTTCTTGTTGAAAGATGCATCTATCAACAAAACTGTTCCTCGGCAAATTTAGTTCCTGTATATCAATTTCTTTCCACATGGATACAGTAGTGAGTCCCTTATCAGTAAAGCATAAGAAGAAGCTTAACTTTAAGCGCGTGTGGAATCCATTTTAAACTCCATGTTTAATTGGCTTTCTTTGACAGAGTTTTAACTCACCAAAATCAATAGATTTACTGCAAACATACTGAAGGCTGAGAGCAGAGATTAACCAAAATATATAGGTTATTTCTAAAGGCCAAGCATACATTCTGCATGTGCACACACTAAGGGATAATAATAAATAAATAATAAATCCTGAGCAAACGCTCTCCACTGGTACCAGAGGGAAAAAGTCCTGATGTTATTCTTACCTGCCTGTAATCAAGTTCTTATGTCTGATCTGCCCTTCCAATTTCACAGCAATCCTACAAGAGCCTTCCTTCTAATTTATTATAGCAGTTTCCTTCGAGAAGCTGTGTGAGCCCTTTGTTAATTTTTATTTCCCTCCCCTCTGCCCAACTCTAGTAAGAGAGTGTGTGATCAGCCTTCATGGGTACCTGGCATTTGGTCAGGGTCAAACCACGATAGAGGGACAGGATTCTATTGCATTCCACACACTGCGCAAGGATGCAGCTTTTGGGAAGAACATAAAAAATAGTGAAAGCACATCTCAAATTCAAACTCAACCAAACATCCCAAAAGGACACCATTCCTGAATCTTTGCTTAATAATCCTACCACTCTTACCTTCTCTACTCGTCTCTAATCCTCAAAAATTCACCATGCCCATGGAAGTAAGCCACTGTAAGGAGCACCACTAATTTAGGAGGATGCTGCACTGTAACATGGAGGCATGTCTTGAGATTCAGTTTCACCCACATACTGCATTCACAGCTTTTTACAACTTCATGCATAGAATGTATGAAATACAGGTACACCTGTAAGAACATATTCATGGAATGTGGTCTGAATAAAATTGAATAAAATTCAATGCAAGAATGTTCAAAGATATAAATATGCAAGTAGTACAAGCTGCAATTCCTAGCTTTTCTAGTTAAACTCATTTTTCTTCAGATCCCTACTCAAATATCGCTTTCATCATCAGGCATTCAGGACGTGATGAGAAGATCAGGGAACATGAATCTTTAACTGACATTCTTCACTGATTTGGTAGAATCAGCTCATGCAAATTACTGGTCTCTGTAATAACTGTTTTTACCAGTCTCACCTTTTGTCTATCTTGGTCTTTTTGTGTAAAGATTATGCCTTCCCAGCCTGCATGAAAGGAGTACCTAAACCAATCTACCAACACCAAATCAATTTTAAAACTATCAGTATAGGTAAAATTTTTCATTTTCTATAAAAACTAAATTAGTATTTATTTCTTGACCACACTTCAAAAGATTTCTGCTATCATGCCTTATATAGTGTAACATTTTTGACAAGAGCTCTACTACATTTTAATATAATCTAGAAGTTCAACAAAGCTTTCTGACAAATCATTTTAAAAAAAGGATATTTTGTTCAAATTCATTGGTTGCAGCAAAATTTCTTTGGTAAAAAGCTTGCAAGTAAAGAACAAATTTTTCAACATTTGAGATAACCTGGAATAGCAGGCAGTTTGGAGAAAAAGATCTTCTCCTGAGTCAAAGCCTTCATCTCAAATCTCTTCTGTTTCAAAACAGAGATGAGAGTGCATTAGAAATACCCCCTGCCCATTTCATAGGCACTGTCCAGAAGGAAACATTCTATGAGCAGTTGTTTTATTTTGTTCTTCAACTCTCATACTTATCCTGAGATAGAAAGGAGCTGCTTGAAATTCTTAAAAACTTTTTAAAGACAGATTTTTTTTTCCCATCTTCACCCAGTCGTAATTAAATCAGATCCCTGGAATGAATAGATTTTGTAAATGTATATTTTTAGCTTAGAAGGATGCTTTACTGATGCATACTGCAGTGTTAATTCTTTTGTATAAATTAGAGTGTGCCCACTGCAACCTCATTTAGTTCCCTTGGCTTTTATTTGAAGTAGTTGAATGAAGAAAATGGTAGTTCCCCAGCATCCAGTGACAGATAGGCTTTGAATTATGATAAGCAGCTCAATCTGGAACACTGTTACAATTGTCAGAAATGTACCCAAAGGTCTTCCCTGAGAGCATAAGAGTGGCTCAGGAAGTAGGTGGTTAAAGTAGGAAAACTGATAAGCCTTTAGGGCATGCAGAGTTATCTGCATCCAAAAAGAATGTAAACTGTCAAATACTGGCAGTTCCTAGGCAGAGTATAAGAAATAGCTTTGTGCTGTAAATTTGCCTGGCCATGCTGTAATAATGTCTGTATGGCCATTTTAATAATGTTCCTCATTGCAGAGAAAAACACAGAAATGCTCAAGACACAAGGTAAGGAAGTACATATATTTTCATTCTTTAGATATTCAAGGCCTGATTAGTGAATCATATAAAATTAGACACATCTCAACTGTATCATAAGCCCGAACTGTTTAGGCTGAATGGGCTGCTAATGCAGCTTTAAAAAACCTCAACAAAATCTGACTTCTTATCTGGAAAATGACTGCTAAGTGTTCACTTACTGCAGCTGACCTTATTTTGACCAGTCAGATGAATCCAAATGCTAACACTATATAGTGTCCTTAAGATACAAGACCATTTATACTCTTTTCATCACCACCAAGAATGAAAATACAGCCCATGCAACTTCAGCATTTGCAATTCATATTCTTCATTAAGACTGTGTAATCCCCATTTAGCTGCTCAGTTTAACATAGCAGTTGACAGTAAATCTGAAACCCATTACTGGGAGCCCTAGGAGAGAAACCATTAATTGGACCAGGTTTTCATCCCCTCTATTTACTCACTTGAGTAAAATGTATTACAAGGAAATCTTAAATAGAGCCTATTTCTTTCCAGGAATGGTATCTCAACAGAGAGATAGAGAGAAAATAGATTGGGACGAAGATTAACACCAGTTAAAATTCCTCAAGCTTTTGAAATTTTTACTTCTTCCAGAAAGAAATTGCTGTAACTTAAGAGCTCACCCGTTCAGTACAGAAAGGTCATCAGAAACACTGAACCAGCCCTACTAAATCCTGCTCAGTGCTTAAGTGCTCTTTTGATCAGTTCTTGCAATGAGGCTGGACTCTGCAAGCACAGGCTCAGGTCTCTGTTAGTTTTTCTGATAAATTATACATTTGGAGAACTGCAAAGACAAGATTACTGTAAGTTTAGAATAACAAAAGGATAAGAGGCCTTAAACCCCAAACCAAATCACCTCCAACTCAGAGGCACCAATTCCACACATTTGACAGTTTATCTGTAAGAAAACCTGCCTTTAACAGAACTGGATGTCACACTGTCTTGAAATACTCGCAGGTATGTTAAATGTCTTTGCTTCTCATAAAGGGTTTCAAGGGCTTTTTCCTGATAAAGGGTTTCAGGCCTGGAGTGAGAGAGGTGACTGGATGTCCCCCTTTCTCCACCCAGAAACTGGGGCTGCTATAGGGAAGCTACCTTCCACAGGCACTTCAAATAAATGTTTCTACCAACACTGGCTGTGTTCAGCAGCATTTAAGTATTAAAAATGATCTGAAGTCCCTTCAAGTTGATTAAAAACAGTGGAACATTTCTGATCAATTGAGTGCTTACACAAGCTTATTGTATGGCAAATCTGACACCCACCCAAGCTGTCCTTAAACGAACCAGGACACTTCATCAAGAACACTTCTTAGCCACTTTCTTTTCTTATTCCCACAGAAAGTAATATCATTTGTAGAGAAAGTCATCATGTATAATTTTGTGCAATAGAAGCTTATAAAAGTTAATTATAAGAGTTCCTTCTAGCCCTGGCACAATGAATGCCTTTTAATAAGCAACACTGTAACTGAGTGCAATTGTCCACCACAAACCTATTCCATGCACCCAGAGACAATTATATTACTACTTGAAATACAGAAGGAAACTCAACTATCACATAAATTAAGCTCTAGGACAAAAAGACTAGGAGTGCTACAAAAGAGCAGTAAACATGAAGGTGTTCCCTTCAGAAGCTCACTGTAAGTGCCATTGAGCTACTCATATTTAGAATTTCTTTACTGCTCACTGCTGTAGCATTTAAATTTTCACACATTAAATAAAAACACCATATGCATCAAAGATGAGTCGGAGGCCATTTAATGAACATTAAATTGTTTCCTGCCATTTTTTTCCCTCCATTCTAAATGGCAAACATCTCATCTGCTATTATAAGACCAGAGCAGCACCAGGAAATACAGGTTCTTTGGGAACCAATTTCAAGGCCACATTCAGATACCACCCGCTGTCCTTAAAGCAAAATTGCATCCTATTCGAGGTGTAACTATTGATCAAATATTATCTGCATATGTGAGAATATCTACCTCAGCATTTCTTTACAGTTTTGAATGAAACCAGGCAATCTCTACTGATAGGTAGAATGGCATCAAACCAGCTTTAGTTTCCACTCCAGACAACGTTCCTTCATCTCCTACATGATCACCTCAGCAAGCACACAGAAAACATCTCTGTGGAGCTGAATGAGTAAGGAACATACACCATATGTATCCTCCCTATATAATACAACATGAACAGTGTACAGGCCTGATGAAAATAGATGACATGAGATAAACTTGTTTTGCCTTGTGAGGAGACCTTAATTTTCCTGACATTTGGCATTTTGAAGAAACTTCACATAAACAGCACAAGTGTTCAATAGCCCAGTTACAAAAGATAAAGGAAAAGATGGTTGTGTGATCTTCTGGTTTCAGGCAAAATGAATTGGAACAGTATTTACAATTCTCCACCAGAAAACAAGTCAGGTATCACATACAGAAACTGGAAGAAATGTGGCACATATCAAGAGCTTATGTCCACCATAATTAAACAGAGGGTAGCTTAAGGACATTCATTTAGAAACTGAGATGGTCCAAAGAATTTTGTTACTACTTTACAAGAGAAAAATGGGGTTTAAAAAAAAACCAACCCTCCCCCTGTCCCCACAAATCCTTTCTCAAATTATAAGACTCTGACTTTGTTAGGATGACAGTTGTGACTAGCCATATTTTAATACCTCAGACTTAGTCAAGCAATTCTATAAATAAAAGTTTTTAAAAAAATACCAGCACTGTTTTTTCAGTTCAATACATCATAGGCCCCTAACTTCAAAAACTGCAATCATTTGCAAGAATGTCCTTGTCAAGAGGATTTTAAAGCACCCAAAGCTGCTGTAGAATCTTCTAATGGAGGCCTATAGAATGCAATAGATTGCGATGCCAAGTTATGCCATAGCTAAGGTAAGAAATTTTCTGCATTAGGGGGATGTGTTTTGAAGAAAATCCAGGAAACCTGCATGACAATACCTGATCTACAGAACTACAAATGAAACGTTTCATGTTCCCCCAGCATCCCTTCAGAACGTTAATACAGTCAGTAAAATGCAGCTTTAGCTTTGACCTTTGCAGTGTTTTATATTTTGAGCAAATGGGCATTCCATTCCTTCCCAGAGGCTACTGAGACTGTAAACAGGAAGAAACAAGGAATTGCAGCCAATCTAATTACAGAATATTGAAAAGGTCAAGGAAGTGCACCAAGATAGTTTAATTTTCAAAATGAAAATTATTAAGAGCCCTTGGTTGTGAAAAGAAGAAATGGTAATAGAAATAAAGGGAGCAATCAGTGCTGACCCAGTTGTCTGGGCAGACGGAGGGAAACCCACAGAACATGGTATCAGGAACTGGAAAATGCACATCTGTTTCAATGTTGCATGCTTCAAAGTGCCAAGAAAACTTCTGTTTTTTCAAAATTTCCTTTAAGTTGCTTGAAAACTGTTTTCCATGAAGGTCAGTAAAAGTGTGGGGCAAGAGGGTGTTAATATTCCTAAAGGTTTCCTCAGACCTTATTTTACTTCTTGAATATGAAGTTGAGATTGTGCTTTGCTGCTCAAAGCCTCTCTTGGCCTTGGTTTTGCCTATGAAACACATCTGTCCAACCAAGTGAGTCCTCAAAGTAACATCAATGGCATTTTTGATTCCACGCTCAGCCTCCTGCATTTGTTGCATGGAGCTGCGAGCAGAGCTACTCTACCAATCCACAGAGTGTTCCACTGCATAACTGGAGCTATGAGCTGTGAACAATAGTCCCTAGAAATTTACATTTATATCTTGGGACTAGTCCAATTGCTGCTTTTTTAAAAAATAATATATATGAATTTAAAGAAAATCAAAAGGAGGAAAATTATGAAAAGGGTCTTAAACACTGAGGAAATAAGTAATGCTGAAGCAGGAACAATATCAAATTTTAAAGTATTAACAAAAGGAAAAAGAAAAATCTTCAATCACTCCTAAATCCCCAGACTTTTGGAATCAAAGGTCACTTCATACCATGATTGTAATATGCAACACCAGGAACAAAAAGCCCTTTTCTTCAATACTGGTGTTCCCTCCTTATGCAAATCTAATGTTCCAATTTATTTCTTAAGGTAATGTTTTGGGCACAGGGACAAATTTTTCTTGCTCTCTCTGGCCAGGATAGTCCCACCCTAAATGTAGTAAGTGATCTGTCAGAAGAAGAGCAGCAATCATCAATTATCACAAAGATCAACCAAACTAACTTAATGAAGAGGACGAAATGTATTTGCATGTCCTCTCTCAAGTTTTTATTAACATTTTCTTGTTTATCACATCACAGAGCTCATTACTGATGTAATTTAAGAGCACTCTGTCATTAAGGAACCACAGGGAAACTATTTACTGATCATACAGGTAAATAATGTAAGGAAAGAGTAGGATAACTGTGCCAGTGAAACCGTTTCCCAATAAATTCCTTTAAAAAGAAAACTGGACCAAAATTGAACAGACGTATGAGGAAGAACGAAGCTCCACAAACCAATACTAATCTCTAAAATAACTGGACACAAATATGTTGCACACATGTTTGTGTGTAATGTATTTAAATTAATGAAAATAAAGAAATCAAAGTTATGAAAATAGGAGATGGGAGGAGAAAGAGAGCAAAGAATGTAAAAGAACAAAGCCTGTATTTCCTTTTGAAGAGTACTGTTCTAGAAAGGCTCTGGAAAGCACAGACCAACCCAAAAGGCTTGGGGCAGACAGGCAGGATCTTGAAACATGGCAAGAGATGATTTTACTGGCCAAACTACTGCCCAAGAAGGAAGAAGGGGAAGAAGAGACACATGCCTGGCATGATGCACTCTGCTGCCATTCCAGCCCTGTCCCTCATCACAGTTTTGGGCAAGGCAGTGGGAATGGGCCCTGCCAGAACAGGCGTGTGAGCCATGCAAGGCTCTGGGTTACAACAACCCAACCAGAGCTCTGCACACATAACCCCACAGAGGGTGTGCACTTTAAGAAATATTCCGCTGATACTAGAACATTACCTGGTCAATTTCTATGAAATAAAGAGATGTCAACTTCAAGGCTGCATTTTACTCCCTTTTGTAACCTAGAAGCGTGACAGGCATGTGCTATTTACAGCTGGGCTTCACAAATATGCAGAGTATTCCCAGGATTCTAGCAGTGACAGGGGAAAGACATGACAAAAGCCATCTAGTCTCAAAACCAAAATGGTGCTGGGTCCTGTGCCTCACCTCACTTGCTCACTGTCATTGTACAGTATAAGCATGACAGTTTCAATTCACTGAAAATTACAAAAATGTCAGATCTTACCCTGAGTTTCTCCAAACCACTGAGGAATCTGTCCAAGTTATTCCAACTACAGTAATTGCTGTGCTGCTGTTGCTTGCAAACAGGAGGAATTTTTTAGTAAATGTTGGCTAAGATCAGGATTGATCCATGCCACACACACTGAAAATTTCAGTGAAAACACATATATTATGAGTTATCACTAACTACACTTCTATCCTCTGCTATTTGTCAGTTCTTAAAATATTTGTCATTCAGATCTCAGGAGCCATAAGGAGAAAACTCATCCATCTTTATTACTTCAAAGGGAATATATTATCATCTAAAGTGTCACCTAATTTCCAATACCAACTATGTATTTTCTGGTGAACATTTTACATGGAAACCACATCCACATCACACAGACATGACAGTTAGTGTCCAATCAAACATAACAAAGGTCCATCCTAACAAATATTTTGTTATCACCAGTCACTGTGATTTATTGTGATCTATAAAGACTGTGTGCTCTCCCTCTCTCAAAAGAGGGAAGTACTGAAGTTCCCTCCTACACAAATTCAAAGCCACAACTTATTGCTTTGGGAAGGGGGACAAATTGCTTTTACTCTCTTTTTAAAAATAAATATATAAACAAGAAAAAGAAAAAACCCCAAAGATACTCTCTTTATAAAATGAATCTGTGTTCCCCATAGGAAAATTCAATTTTTGGTAATTTTTAAAATAGATGAAAATAGTATTATGAAATGTCACAAATCACTCCTTCCTAATAGAAATCCTGGTCTGCAGCAGGCTCTGATATGGCCCATGTGAAATGGCTCACAGTTATGGTTCCCATTTGTCTCTGCTTCGTGTTCAGCTCAGTTGCAAAGGAAAATTCTGCTGCAATTATAAATCCCAGGCAAAACCCTCAGGAAGTGCAAAGCAGCACAGCTCCATTAGCTGGCCCTTTCTCTCCCTGGTCAGCATTCAGGACATGGAACAGTGGGAGAGCTCCCACACAGCAGCACGGGGCTCAAGCCTCTGGGTCTCCCCCATTGACAACAGCCCCCAGAACCCAGCAGGGGAGCCCTTGGGATCAGGAACCACAGGGGGAAAAGGGCAACAACAGTGACAGTCCCTGCCATGTAGATAAGGTTAGACACTGAAATCCTGCCACTCACCCCTCTGCCCCGCCATTCCCCAGGCAATGTCCGTGTCTCAGGTTAAATCACAAACACAGTTGCAAGTGCAGCTCCCAGTTTTGGTGGGTGAGAGCTCAGTGGAAGGGACATGGTCATTGCACTCCAGATGCTGCAGGGCTGGGCAGGCCCAAATAGATGTAACAGGCTCTCTACCCTGGCAGTTCACCCCTGTATTTTTCAACTTTTCCCCTTGCAAGAAAAGAAAGGTAAATTTTCTTCTACTTTATTAAAATGGTTTGAGACCTTTAAGTGAAAATTGCTGTACAGCTACAAAGCTCTATTAATAAAGAGAAGGGCAACATCTTTTCAGTACATCACCAACAAATTTTGATTTCTAAAGGGCTGACTACTGAATTACTGATTCAGATTTACCAGCTTATAAACTAACATAAATTGCTCTAGACTCAATGAGAATGCATGGACCACTGGCTCTTCTCAAAGCAAATAAAGTCTAATTTTACTGTCTCTGATTTATTTTAAAATGCAGCAAAAATAAGGAGTATAACTACTAAGAAATGTTTCAAAACTAAACATAGAGGAAAACACAAATTTCAATTATCATTCTGTCTCTGCACAACAGAAGCATATACTTTTCTTTATATAAAAAAACCAAAAATCACTTGTAATCATCATGGTTTTAAATAAGAATTCTACCATACAGTGCCTGTGAATTTTTCAAGGTAATGCAGTACACAAAATATTATAAGAGTGAGCAACTATCCTGAAAACTTTATTTCTTGGCCTTAAAAATGCACTCTCTGCAAGAATAGCAATTTTATAAACAAAAAGTTGCATAAATAAAAGTAGTTTACATTATCTGGCAAAAAGGGCAGGAGATTAATGAGCCAAGGCTATATAAAAGAATAATTACGGTGAAGAGGAAACCAAACACTTTCCATACAGCAAAACAAAAGCTACTCCCAATAAAATGGAAGCCAGCAGTACCAGGTACACCATATTTCTTCACTGCTGAGTTTTTTAAAGGAAATACCAAGTTCTTAGAGCAGGCTGTGACACCTTCACCTGCTGAGCAGCTGTGGTGGCCCAAAGCACTGCCAGCCTCCCGCTGTCACCTGCCAGCTCCACCAGCCCTTCCCAGCCCAGGCTCGCCCCAGCAGGGACACAGCAAGGACAAAGCTGGGCCCAGCTGTCACCCCTTGGGACAGGGGAGCTCACACTCCACTTCCCTGGGAGCAAGGAGTGGGCTCTTGCTTTTTTGTCTCACCTGTCCAGGTGGCCTGGGAACCGCTGGCTGCATGGTGGCATTGAAAGTTAGAGTGAGCTGTACTGACACATTAAGGCACCACAGCCGGACTGATGAGAGTGTGTCTAAACTCTCACTTTTGAGCAATGCCGTCATATAGTAATCTCCACTTTCTCCCCGATAAATATTCTGTTTGAAAAGACCAATAGCTGCTGTTTTGTTGAAGGATTTTTACCAGAACAGCACGCGGCCCTGATAATTTGGAGGCACAGGTTTGCAGAACTAGCGTGAAAGGAAAAGAAGCAACTTTATTCCTATTTTTTGAAGCTTTTAGACTTTTCTGCACGCATCCTGAAATCTACAACTAATGCTGCACTTACAAAGTAGTACTTCTAAGAGTGGAGTTAAAAGAAACATTTACTAAATGACATAATTCCCAGAAAAAAAGCCCTTCCACAGTAAGTATCTACAGGAATTAATACAAAAGAAAAAAAGAAAGTTTTCCTCAGGATAACAGACCTGACTGAAAGACCATTTCCTCCCAGTTGCTGAGGTGACTACCCAAAGGAAGGAAAAGCACCAGCGCAGCTGTGCACAAGGCAGTTGATACTCCAGTTAATGTATGCAATGGCAGAACACTTTTGCTTTTCTAGGTTATTATATTCCCCACTTTGAATCAAAGCTTTATCGGAATACCAGTTTTTAATACAAAACCTCACATAATTTGCAAATTGATCACTGGTAGGGTCTTTATTCTACCTTTCCTCTTCCCTCCCCAGCTCAGTGGCTGATCCAGCCAGGCACTTCCCTGCCTAGTGCTGGCAGAGCCCCACAAAAGTCAGTGGAGGATGCTAAGTTGAACCAGTTGCCTGCTCCTGCTGAAATTTGTCAGGAAATCAAAAAGTGTTTAAAATAAAAATAAGACAAAATCAGCACAGCTGGAACACCTCTATTGAAAAATCTATTTAAATTGGGGCAGAAAGCTTATTTAACTTGAGATAGAGAAACAAAAAGGAATCTGTCTTACAAGCAAGGACCAAGATGGGGAGCTGTGGAAGCTGCTGGGCTGATACTCTGCAGCTGCAGGTCTGCCATCAGCCCTGCAGCTCCACAGGCAAGCCAGGCACCACCTTCCTTTCTCTGAGATTTGTATTCTGCATTGCAAGGCAGGTGCTATCAAGCCATTCATGACTCCAAATTTGTATTTAAAAATAGAATCTCAAAAGCTGAGACTAAAGTTCACAGCCCTGAAGGCACAAACAGCAGCAAAAAAGAGCAATGCTATAAAAGATGCTGTGGTGAAAAAGGGTCTTCTCAAAATTGCTGGACTTTATTTTCACTTCATCATTGGCAGATTCAACTTTCCCCCCACTTTTCTCTGCTAAACATACAATAATGAATGCCCAAAGATTAACGTAACCATGACATAGGTCTTCAATCAGAGCTGTTTCTAATAAAATTAAAATCCTATCACCCCTGTAGTTTCTGGTTTCTGACCTAGGCTTTCAGGCTGCAGATGTTCCATGGATGTTACCTGAATTATTTTTATTTGCACAGGATAGATCCTGAATTCTAAATGCATTACACAATTTATCCTTAAAGTGATTCACCTTCACTGTAGTCTTCCTGGCTCTCTGCATTTTCAAAAGCAGTTATTTTGCTGACATGCTAAAATTTCCCCAACCTTACAAGAAATCATCTTGTCTACTGTAGTGTCTAATTCTACCAATACAAGTACAAAATGACCGAGGTGAGATGATCTGTAAAGCTAGTTATTTTGTGATTTCTATTTAATTTAATCTGATGAAAGTGGGTTAGATCAGAGTGCCTCGAATACTTAGTTAATGATCCATGTATGAGCAGCACCCTCTCCAAGAACATTTCTGGACAGAGTGTGCTACAGAGAAAGAAGCAAGCAATTTCTATTACCGAATTGTATTTTTCATTTCAGACTATCCAATTATGATAAATTACAAAGACATCTTAAAAATCCTTTTTTGATAAAGAAACAAGGTAGTGTTTCAAAGCTTTTTCTTCAGAAAGTACTTCTCTCTCCAGAGGAGCTATACTTATTCTGAAAGTGCCAAATCGAAAATCCAGTTTAGGTGCAATCAATGACTGGCCAACTGGCCACAGCTTCCCCACCTGTAAAACAATTTTCTGTAGTTCCTTTTCATCACTCATGTTTCTCTTGGCTTTTTAAATTTTTATTGAGTCTGCACTGCAGCTACACCAGAAAAGCTCTGATCTCTGCTGCACCTCCAAACACGATTCTATCACATACAAGATGATTCTGAAACATCTCTCCTGTAATTAAAGCATCTCTCTAAAGCACCTGTAAGCTTTACAAGCAGGCAGGCATTTTAGTCCCATGATGCTCCAGTTGTGTTTACAGGTATTATCTGCATTCTGCTTTATTTAAGGTCACAAGCCTAAGCTTCCAAAGATCTGTCTCACTCCATGTGACATTATACTACAGTAGATACACAGATCTTGAAAGAACACTTTATACACTAGGAAAATACATTCTAGCACAGCAAGAAAGGCTGAAGTACCACCTAACTAACATCTGGTCACAAAGGTCAGTTAGAAGAAAGATATAATAAAGTGATACAGATGGTAAATTACGTTTTCCCTGGACATTTTCTACTGAACAGAATTACAGTCATGCTACTAGTGATAACTGCATACTAAAAAGATTTTTTCTCCATATTTAAAGCTGATTAAAAGACACTTTTTTTAAAGTACACTAAATTGTCATGTATTGCAGACCAAGTTGCTCTAAAGGAACTGAGCTCTGCAAGTAAATTAGTTATATTTCTGCTAAGACTATATTAAATAAGGCCAAAATCCCCTGTGACTGGCAATGTATCTTTCATAAGGCTCTGTTCTGCTGAAATACTCTGCTTTCCAGGCAACGAGCCGAGGAAGGCCAGAGCCTGTAAGAGGGTCTGCTCCAGAAAAATGCAGCCCCAATCATTTATCCAGCAGCCCTCTGCCCCACACATATTGGAGTCACCTGATAAGTGAAGAGCTCATACAAAAAATCTTTGCTGTTCTGTTAAGCAACATGCATTTTCAATTTTTCCTTCAGTATCCACAGCTGTGCAGCCAATGCAGGGCACTTAATTTACCAGAAGACAACAGTGCTGACAGAGGTAGTATCACCAGGCAGCCTCTTCCATCTGTTAAATATATGCCTCTCTCTTTGCCCAGCTTTCTTCTTCCTTCTGCAGAGAGGAGGAGCACAAGTAGCTTTATGCTAAATATTTTGGCCATGTATACAAGTTTTGCCTTATTCTCTGTCAATTCAAATTCCCCGTGTTAGACCAGCACAGTCATTTATGCCACTCTTTGTTTGCTCACAAAACTATCCATTGAGAACATAATAGAGTATTGTCAGATCAGAATGATAGCTGATGACAATGCAAGTTCCTCTGTATTCTGGCTACCAATTTTATAGTTTTAAGTCTTACTGAGGCCTTATGCTCAAGGAAAAAGAGAGCAGAGTTCTTACTTCAGATTTCAGCTAGTTCCAGTTTAGGAAGAGCACAGCTCAATGACAGTAAGTGAAATAAATTCAAAAGGACAAAGTTTGAGAGAAATTATGAAAAAAAAAAAGATTTGTAATACATTCTGAAGATCAGTAACTGAAAGTCTCAATATGCACAAGCATCTTTCAAACAATCTGTTATTTTACTGGTACTGATACACAGGAAGAAAAACAAATTGTTTCTCAGTGCCATTTCAGAACCCTCATTCGGTCTACAAATGTAGCTCAAATTTGTGGCTAGTGCCACCATAAGGTAAAAAAGAACAAGATTTATCATACAATGTACAATAAATTCAGACCAGAATATGATCCTTTCTCAGAAGTATAGGATTTTTGTGGAGGACTAGAACCTTCTTAGCTCTTGAATTTACTGCCAATTGCTTTGTAGGAAAAAAAAAAAAAAGGAAATCCCAGTAAGTAGAACCAGATCAAGACAGTTGGCTTCTGCAGTGGCCCTGCTGTCCCAATGCCTTCACTCAAAGCTTTCTCTGCCCTTCTCTTCACAGCCTGCACTTACTCCTCTGGCAACCACAACAAAAGCCAGTTCTCTCACAAACTGAACACATTTAAAGGGAACAAAGTGGGAAGTGAGTAACAAGCATATGGGTAGACTACAAACACTTCTAAAAGCAAGAAGTGTCAACAGTTTCTCCTCCTATCTTCTTTTCCACCCTCTTGGGTACGAGTACCCAATCCTTTGAAATTTTGGAAGGATGAGCCTCAGAAAACCAACTCCCTAAGCACTTCTTCCTGGATACTAAAACTGTTGGATTCTTTAATAGCAGACAGAAGCAGTGTGCTTGGGAGATATTATCACCTGCAGATTAAGGCATTTCAGGAATCATTACAGTAAACCAGAGGAAGAAATACTTGGATTGGAAAAAGACTCATAAAATGTGATATTAAGAACTAAGAATAATTCATAGAATCACAGAATTGCTTGGCTTGGAAGGGACTTCTAAGATCATCTGATCCCAACACCCCTGCCACGGGCAGGAACACCTTCCAGCCCATCATCAGGTTGCTCAGGGCTGCATCCAATCTCGTCTTGAACATTTTCAGGGATGGGGCAACCACAGCTTCTGTGGGCAACCTGTTCCAGTGCCTCATAACCCTCAGAGTAAAGAATCAAATCAAATCAAATTGAATCAAATCTAATCTGTCAATTTAAACACATTATCCCTTGTCCTGTTACTACATGTCCCTATAAGAAATTCCTCCAGATTTCCAGTAACTCCTTTAGGTACTGGAAGGTGCTCTAAAGTTTCCCTGGAGCCTTCTTTTCGCCAGGCTGAACAATCCCAACTCTCCCAGCCTGTCTTCATTGGGTAGGTGCTCCAGCCCTTTGAAAATTACAACATTAAGAACATTACCATCACATCATTTCAGTGTGTTCTGAGATATTCTGGGGGAATTTAGAAGGGGATCCATCTGCTGGTATGCAAAAGAATAAAAATAAAATTATATATGTAATATCAATTTCAATTTCATGGGCCATATTCAGTCGTGTGTTTATTCATTCCGTTTTTTCCCATAGAAAATTTCTGTCTTTATCTCCTTACTAACACAACAAAGAGAAGAATTCTAAAACATAACTCAAAGATAAAGTTTAAAGCATGCAAAATTTTCATTCTCTCTCTCTGTCTTTGAGGAAGGCTACTCAGACAAGTCAGTCCCTGATACAAAGCGATTAGCTTGGGCAAAGTGCATGGTTATAATGGAAATTTTCTAGTTGTTCTGCACAGTAGGGGGAAAACAGCTTACTCCAAGGAAAATTTTCAGAGACTGTCCCACTTTGCTGCAATTTTATGCTAACACTTCTTGCTATCAGAAGAGATTCAACACCCATGGGGATAGTTGCCCTTCTCCATTAGCCCATCTTAAAGATTTGTACAGTAAATAAGCAATAAACTGTGACATATTATAGCCAAGCCTCTCCATCCCCTTGGTTCATTTTGGTTTTCTCTGTTGCACCTCCTGGCAGTGCAGTGAATTCCTGGCTGCAGGACCTCTCTGCTGGGAAAGCAGCAGCTCCAATAGCTCACAACAAATCTGGGCAGCAGCCAAAATGGACCCTGTGGTTCCCCAGTTCCCCTTCTGTGCCACAAGGGTGACTGAAAATGGAAAATATAAAAACCCAGTTTAGTCAGTTTAGTGACAAAAAGGTCGACTTTTGTCAGCAGTTATAAACCAGGAAATACTCTCAGAATAGAAATTCACGAACTTTGTGTCTGACAGATGGAATGGGGCTAATTTTTCTCCTGGGGGTGAAGAAGAAAGCATGGAGGACAAATCTCAGAATTAACCCAGAACAATCAGTTATGTCCATCAATACATTTTAAGTACCAGGAATAGCACAAGATTGCAGCCATCCCTGCAGAAGTTAGAGCTTCTAATGTGCAATACTCTTAAACGTGCACGCACAACTTCTTCTCTGGAAATGAAACAATGCTATTTACATGCATGGTTTCTCAGGGTACCTTAGAAGCTTGGCACAGGCTGCATGCAGCACTTTCCCATTGCCTCAGTAAGTCACAGACCACAGGACACAATGCTCCCAGCTACATGCTTTTGCTCTGGAAATGACAGTGCTAATAAATGTTCTCTAATAGTACCATGAGCATGTCTAACATCAGGCTTTTGATAAGCCATGAAGAGCACACACTGCAAAATTGCTGTCTGCAGAAACTGAAGCCAAGTATGATTTTGTGATTAATGGAAAGCTGATGTATCTCAGGGAACCTTTAGCAAGAATCTAAATATGAGGAATGCAACAATATGTTGTGAAGAGTTTAATTAATACTTTTTTGGTTAGCACAAACATTAGCTTGTCTTATTACATGACATTACTAACTTTCCACTATGGGTAATTTTATGCCCCAAGCATTCAGCTTTAAGCAGTTCTTCATGTGAATTGATAAGCTTGACCAACTATAAAATAGGAGAAATGTGTACATGCAGGCCCAATTTAGCATGGAATTAATTTCTTTTGCACTAATAGGTGTTAATTTCCCTCTGAACATACATATACAGTGAGGTCTGAAGGAAAAGACAGATTTCAGAAATTTGATTTTCTTTTAAGATAATTAGACCCTGTGGGACACAGCTTGTCATACTCTCATCCATGGGGCCCTTTTCATTTACAGTCCTGCCAAATTAATGAGAGCTTTTATGTACTCAAATATCATCAATAGATAAAGTTTCAGGTAGTTTTCTTCATTACTGGATATAGTCATACTTTCCCACCCCTCATCACTCCCCAGCATTTGTCTGGATTCATATTTTATGTCCCTTTGGGGCACGCCCAGAAACAGTCTCCTCATTGTTGGTGGCTGCACAGACACCTTTCCACTGCCTTTGGAGAAGCACAGGGAGAAAAGGAGCACAGGACTGATAACCCCTCATCCCTCAGCACAGCCAGGCAGAGCCTCTGCTGGGCTGTGTGCTGACCATCACGGCCCACTGCACTCATACATCATCTACCAGCACATAAACTGCCTCCAGTTAATGGTGCTTCTGACATTTTTCATCTACAACCTTACTGTCTGAGAAGTTCAACATTATAAAAATCTCCCCAAACAGATTTTCAGAAAATAGAAGTACTTTTGCCAACTTGAATTAAAATGCATTTTAATTTTTTTTTTCAAAATAGCTTTGATTGATAAAGTTTGACATGTCTTAAGGCACACTTGTTTTTTTCAGTCTTGGGTAATCACTTGATTCTTCTCTGTCATACCCAGAAAGATCTCCTAAAGCATAAGATTTCCAGTGTGCTCTGAACCTCACACAAAATTGATTTCAGCACATACAGTACTACTGGTGTCTGATACTGATGAATTACCCTGCTAGTGAAACACAATTTCTACTAAATCAACAAACAGTTCGCTATAGAGGCCATAAGATTCACTCAGTTTCTACAACAAAAGCTCCCATTTCCTCTTCATTAATCCTTGTAAGTGAGATTCAATAGACAAGAGAAAATTCCTGCTAGCTAGCCTTATGGTGTTCTTAACCATTTTGAAGATTAAAGAAAACCCAACTATCAAACCAATAGAAGTTAATTTAAGATCTGAGCGACCCAGGGGAGTCTGAGGCCACTATTTAAAACTCTTGTCTCTTATGATTATGGAAAATTCTGTGTTCACTGACTAATCTCCCAACATAGATTACTGAAAAGCAATCTTTTAAGCACTGAGAAGAATGCACAGTTCCTGAAAATCTCCTTCAGAACAAAAGAGAAGTACCAAGTTTGAAGATAGCATTTTAACTGAGTTTTGAACAGTTCTTATATTATATACTATTTTCTCATATTTTAAAACCTACAATAGCCCAGTTTGTAAACATTATTTTGTTTTCATAAAAAAACCAAAGCAAATCAACACTGAGATTCAGGATGGGGAAATTCTTTTTGATGCACCCATTTTGTTTCAGAGTGAAATGCAGAGGGGAAATACTTTCCTGTGGTATTTCAGCCAATATTGAAAAGCAGTTCTGTATTCTCTCACTGTTTCTGCTAAGAAAACTCCCATTCCTCTAAAAGACTAGGTAAATATTATTGCAAACCCTAATTTATGGCTGTTATATGAAGCAGAGATACTACACAGGATTTATCAAAATAAGACAGAAAAAATACAGACAGTCACAGTTTGGGTCATTCTGTGAAATTACTGCTCCGTTAATAAGTTTGAATTTTTTATCTAATGCTGTGTTATCTAAGGCCAAGGTTGGTGCAGTAGAAGGATATCTAACTAGCTTATTCTGTCTGAACTTTATTCAGCTTCTCTGCACCTCCACACTCATCCCCGGCCACCAGGAGTTACCTGACCAAAATGGATCAAGCCAGGTGTAGTGTGAACACAATCCACATGGGTTGAACACACACATGTGCATTGTGCAAGGATGGGGAAGTCCACCAGAGCGTCACACCTCAGTACACAGAGGTGTTAGAAATCCCAATTCTGTAGACTGAAGCCCAGCTCAATTTATGCTATAATCCCTACCTCACTGCAATTGTACAGAATGTACATACTGACAGTGCAAGCCAAAAATCTGCCACTGCTTTTTACCATTTTATATACCCTGTCACAACCAGAACAATCTCCAATTCCTGCTAAGAGTATTCTCACATTTGCTTTATTTTCCCTTATAACAGATAGTTTCATATTTAACAGAATATCAGTCCAGACAGACTTTATTTAGGCTATGTCATCCAGAACCTTGCATCCATTTGCTTAGGAGCTCTCTGATACTTTAGTGACATACACTGCAGGATCAAGTCATCTGGAAAACTACTTTCTCCTCTCAGGTTTTGATAATCTGCTCAGTGAAACATTTCTTCCTCTATCTCCACATACTGCTGTACTTGTATTGGTAAGAAGCAGCATTTATGAACACGGCAGTACAAATAGTATTAGAAACACATTCTATTATCTTCAAAAAAGTCAGAAGTCTAGATGCACACAGAATGTTGATTAGTAGAAGCCAGTGAACTTCAAGTTCACATTTGTAACATCTGGATCAATAGAGTAGCCTTCCAGCTATTAACAAAGACCCATCTACGTCATGTGAAACATCAGGTTCTGGCATAGCTTAAAATAAGGATCCAAACACAAAGAAAAAAAAACCCCAACACTACACTGAATTCTGTTTCACCAGTGGCTTTACAGTACAGGCAAAAAAAAAAAAAAAACACCACCCTGACTGCATACTATTGACCATGTCTTTTTATCTATCAGAACCAGGAAAATTCAGTTCATCTATCAGTTCACCATGTGCTACAGAGATATTGCACTTCCCAACCCAATGCCATGTTGTGCTTCCTACATCACTCTTGGGTTTTTCCTATGAAAGAGGAGTTACATAAGTTTACTGAGTGCCAGTAAACTTTTTATTTATAAAATCAAGCAAGCAATTACTCATCATGTAGCGGGACTTGATTTTAATTGGAGCCAAGTCCATGAGCCATTCCAACAGCAAGGCCACAGAGAGCCTGATTCCATGAAAAGCCATCAGCAGCCTTCAGCACTGTTCATTCCTTCTCTCAACTCATACTTATGTAGATAAGGTCAACAAGCAGACCCACATGCTGTAAGCAATATTTAGACATAGGCTAACACATGATACAAAGCAATTCTAGTTTCTTAATTAACAAAGAGGTCTTGAAAAAAGGACATATAGTCCCACCAAGTCTCTAAATATGGTTAAATCAGTGGTTCCATAGAGCAGGTCACAGAGCCTCCAAAGAGAAGAGACGTGTAAACTCTTCTGACACACTGTATCAGGCTGAAATAATTTCTTCAAACAAGCTTTTGTTGTGGCTAATTATAATTTCTATTAGAGTTGCAGAGATTTGTTATCACCATGGAGAAAGGATAGCTATTAACAAAATAGTGCAGATATCGCCTGCTCTGGAGAAACCATAATCCACGTTCTTCAGATATAAGGTCAATAGTACTTATCCCAGCTACCACCCCCATTTGCTATCAGCCTGTCATTTCTCTTTGATCCTCTCTGCTGCTGTTTTTTCAGCTGCTGTTAAATGCCTGTGAATATTTTCCTCTTAGAGGAATAATTACAACATCATGACAAAAGCTGCTCCCAAATGAGTACGTTCAAGGGCCATCTTCCATTATGCACTTATAGTCCTTGGCCCTCCTCACATTTGAATACTTTCTGCTTCTCATCTCTTACAGGAGCAAAGTTTCACGCTAGCCTTAAGAGGGAACAGCTTTCATACTGTTTGATGCAAGTCATTCTCAACATGGTACTACAGGGGCAAGCCCCATTTCACACTGCAAACACTGTGAACACAGCTCCTCTGCTAACAGGCATCCTTTTCTTTCTCTTAGGGAACTTCCTCCCATTTTTGCTGCTAACGACCACTACTTAAGAGATGCAACAAGGGGAAGGAGTGCAGCTGGCTGTACTGTGATAGCTGAGGGGCATTCTCCTGGGAAGGGCAGAGATACCCCAAGATTTGGCTGGCGGAAGGGGCTGGGCACAGCTCCTGGCTCTCCCTTGCTCTTTTGGCTTTGGAAGAGGATGGTGGAATTGCTGCTTACTGGGAGGGGAATTTGCTGCTGCTGGAGCCCAGTCCAGTCCTGCTGCTTCTGCCATGGGTGAGCCTTTGCTCATGAGAATGAACTAGATTAGAGCCACTGAACTGGGGCCTTCTTAACACCCCACCTCACTAAGAAAGGGATTTCCACCATCTGCTTGGATGCCTCAGGGGTAGCCCCGGGATCCCGAGCCCTTTCCCCCACCCAGGGAGCCTCTCTCCCTGCCATGTTCAGGAGCCCAGCTGCTGCTAACCAAGCCCCCACAGTTTCTTTGCCACTGCCCTGGGTTTCTGCTACCCTGTAGCTCCACACTCTTTTCTGGCCCACATGCCCTGAGGTTCCACCTCCTCTACACAGGTGGGCCCTTGCATCCCTAGGGTTCCACAGAAACTTATAAAGTAGGATAAATTCAACTATTGGAGCACCCTGAACTTCATAAATCATCATCCATAGTCTCTAATCAACACCTCTGACAACCAGGCTCTTCAAGGAGAAATTCCTTCTATCCCTCCCACTAAGAGGGGACTTGAGTCTGTCTTTGCTAAAGCTGCTGCACCATGAGACAATTTTGGCCAGTTTTCCTAAGGCAATGAGCCTTAGAATGAATAGAGATAATTTTTGCAGAAGTTGTAAGAATGTAATTCACTGGAGTGCAGAGTGGCCCACACTACTGACACTGACCAAAATGGGCTGAACTGAACTGTTACACACTCTGCCTGCTCTCAGCCTGGCTCTGGACTTCCCAGTGAGCAGCAGCACTGAGCATTGTCAGAGCTGCAATTAAATCTGTAAACGGAGAAAGCTATGGGAAAGAAAGGAAAGCTAAAGAAACACACAGCTCAATTTCATTCTTAATGGAACATGCATTGCTAAAGCAGCATCTATTTCAGTGTATTCACACAGGAAAGTTGTTAATGCAGCAATTTTTGTGGGTAGAGAATTTCACAATCAGGACATTTGAGTCCTTTTTTAAAATTATGAGTATGTTATTCCATTAAAGAAGATAATACAGAGATCAGATTTCATTTACAAGATATGTTTTAATTTAGTCCTGTAGTGATTTAGAGTCAAAAGTATCTTAAAATGCTTCTGAGACTCAATTTGCAAACTCACAGAGTTCAAATAGCTTTCCTTTAATAAACTGGTCATTGCTCTTCTTTAAATGTCATTATATTTAACATTTCTGCTTTGTTTCCTATAGCATTAATCTCAGTTATTGACAGTCAGCAGCCAAACTCAAGATGAAAGGAATTTTTTTGCCATGAGTTAATGCATTTCACATCCTGATAATTCTTTCTTTATTCCTGCTGTTCTAAACAAAACTAGATAGAAGCACCATTTTTGCCTTTTACTTATAACTGCTGGCTGATTAAACAGAAACTTATCCTAGGAGTATTTCATTATGTTATCTGCCCCCAGTTGTTTTTAAGACGATTAATGATTTGTTCACCAAAGCTATATAATGACTACAAAAGTTCTTTGATATTCCCAAACAACAACAATCTCCCTAGTTTCTTAAAGTATACTGTACAGACATGACTATGCAGACTGCTGTAAAATTGCTTACAGTCAAATGCTTAATAAAGGGCTACTGAAGAACCACAGAACTGTATTTTATCTTACTTGCATTTGGCTCTATTACTTCTTGTTTGTTTAAAAGAAGCATTTTTAATTGATGGTTGCAGCCCCTAAAGCTCTGATTAATGAATCTTAACTTTAACATATTCAAAGGCACATTTAATACAGCATTTGTTAGTTTTGGATGTTTGAGCCTCCAGCTTCCTTCCTTTGTTCCTTCTATCATCCCAGATCATGGTAAATCAGTAGACAGCAGCATTTTATGAAGCATCTTAGAATTTCTTAAAACACAGCTACATTTTCATATTTACTGTGCACAAGCTTCCCATCACTCCCCACTTCATCATTTGGCAGCAGTGCAGATTGTACTGAAGAGGAGGGACCAGACCTCATTTTTCCCTACAAGACCCACAGACTCATCTTCTATACCTCCTTCACCTTCTCAATACTCCCTCTGCCTCAGCCTCAGGCTTTAGGCAAGTTGCCAGAGCCATTGCTATGAGTGGGTGGTGTGAGATGCAGGTTGCAGACAGGTAAGCATGGCCATGCCTTGCACTGCTGTGTGCTGCAGCAGCCTGCTGCTCAAGGAACTGGCTTGCCTGAGGAGATGGTGCAGCAGCAGCCAGCAGAGGCTAAATCTTACTGCAGAGAAGTTGTGCACCACAGAGCATTGCACCAAGCAAAAAGAGAGAAACCAGTTCTCACCCCAAACAGTTTATTTCTGTAACACAAGAGGTGGATACAAACAGATGGGGAAGGAGGAGGGAATGAGAAGACACACTGATCAGATCATCAGCACCCAAAGTGCTGTCAAGACTCTGGGAGGCAACCTGCCAAAACCAAACTTTAATGATATTTTTAAGGGGGTGGATGCTCATTAATTTTAGACAAAAAATGTAAACATTAAGGGTTTACAAATCCTGTTCAGTTTAGAGAAGAAAATGCCATGCTACTGACGAAGAGGAGAAGGATTGCCTCTTTGAAGTGGGCACCAAGCAGCACCTGTTGGCTGAATGGTGCAGTTACCAGGACAGTGCCCATATGCCTATGCTGGCCTTCTCCAAAGGACTTTGGACAACTCCGCTACCTCCTCACCCTCACAACCACATCTCTGGAAACAAAACAGCTGCCCAGGCCAGGGGGACACGGATAGCAGAGCTGCCTGATTTCCCGAGTGTACCATGGACAGCTCCCTGAGAGCTTCCCTTTGTTCCTGTTGCTGTTCTATGGACCAGTTCAAACAGCTCCAGAGGAGACTGTGGTCTTGTCACATGATTTTGGGATTTAAATTTTCCAGATGTATCACTGCCCTGGGTGCCAACTCCCAGTTTGAAAAGTGATGCTTACAAACTTGTTTCCCTTCAAAGACTGGAGGCAGAATTGATGCCTATATCTCTCTCAGAAAATGAGATCAGGACTTTATTTCATTTTTAAAAAAAGGTTTCCACTAGGGTCTCAGAAGATCAGGACTTGATAGAGTCTCAGGTCCTTCAAATATAGAATCTCTTGATTTAGAATATGAATAAATGTTAAGATTCTTTTTCAATTGCAATTTTCAAATATAATTAAGAGAATTTTTATTATAAATCTAGAGAGATAGCTAATTTTTTTTCTTTCCTGCTCAACACAAGGTCACTGCTACACATAAAGAAGGAAGATAGATTTGGGGCACTGTTTGCTTAAGGGCTAATTCTCATTCCAGATAATGATTAACAGAAGATAAAAAAACGGTGAGATTGAATAGAGTAAAGCAATTGCATGATAAAACACAAACAGAAAACAAAAAGCATTTGTAGCCAAATAAACACACACTAAGTGGCCAATGATTTCAGAGGATTAGACACTCATAGTAATTATTACATATTAGTAATCAGTGATGGCATGTATTCAATATTCAGCCGAAATGAAATAAGAGAACACACAACTCTCCCACAATGGACATTCAGTTTAGATAAAATGCACTGTGCAAAAATTTGGTACTAATGAATGCCTATTTGCAAGGTGGTTTTGCTGTCTTTATTAGCCTGAACATTATTTTTGAGCACAGTTAGGATCAAGGATGGTTTGACCTGAGAATTTTGCAATTCTGAAAATTCTTGGGAAAAGAGATCTTTATTAGAAGTGGACACAGATACCTTTTTTCATACAAATTAATTCCTTGTCAAGCCTAGCACACATGCTCAGATTTACACAGTACAGCTCAAAGCAATCAGCTCCATCTTAGGTTCCTAAGGCTCTCATTTTAACAGAACTGCCCTGGAATTTGCTTTAGAAGCCTGTTCCACACCATGATTAATCAGAAGGTGCTGCAGTTGTGCAACCATGGATTAGCATGGTGCACTCTGACTGACACTTGCAATTCTAGATTGATCACAAACAGAGGGCTGTTTTCTTCCTTAAACTAAAGATAAACTGCATCCTTCCCATACTATTCATTCATCCTCTTGACAGCTATGCTCTAGAAAGAAGTGCTGCAGTCAGCTCAGCTGTATCTATTTCACTGGCAACTCCTTCAGGGAGACACCCACACACACAGCTCCAATCTTCACTGGACCTCACAGAATAAATAAATAAATAAATAAATTTGGATGTTAGATGTTTAAGGAAAATAAAAGTGCTACAATAAGTGGTATAAGTGGTTCATTAGACAAATTCACTCCTCTTGTGTCAGAAAATAATTGAAGGCATCTTTTCCCTTGTATTTGGGAGGAGGTTAAACTGCCTACCAAGACTGTTTGTCACTGAACACCAGAAATACTCCAGTTCTACCTGTGTTGAACATGGCATTAGTACATCCTGCTTTGAGCAGGGACTAGAGGCATTTCTCCATACTTGGGATGAGACCTGAAATACATCAACATGAGAGATAAAATTGGAAATCTCAAAAAAGGCTCTCAGTGCCTCTCACTCCCTGCTGACAGATGTTGCTTGCTGCAGCTCCAGCTCACTGGGCACCTTGTGGCGCACAGCAAAGAACCAAACACCAGAGAACCCAGAGGGAGAATGAGGGCATCAGGCAGGTACAAACTACAACTCTTCTGAACAGAGTTTCTGAACCCAGAATTGACTTTTTTCTTAATAAACTATTCTTTTATGGAAAAAAATTATTAACCTAAAAGTTAAAGTTTTCATCAAAATGCTACTTTCATAAAAATTTTTCAGTCACTCTCCAGGGTGGGAGAAGATAGTAAGAGCCTATTCACATCATGATTTTCAATTTAGTGCCCTCCAGTCTGTGGTTTAAGCACTCTCAGCTGAAGCAAGGCTATAATTAGTCTGTACTGCAGCTAAGCAGGAGAGTCCACATAACTACTAAGTACTTTTCATCTGAGGGAAAGTAACATCCAAATGCCCCCAGAATGACAGACTGCATTTTGTGAGCAAACACTGAGAACCTACAGATGGTTTATGGTACAACAGAGTAAGCAGCTCACACCCAAATGGGATCAACCCTCCTGCTCATTCATTCTAGTAAAAAACAGAAAATATATTTAGTGGTTGAAGGTAGAAACAGAAGCAGGAACCTACTGCCACTCTCTGCTGTCAGCAGCAGGAAGAGGCTGGAGCAGGAGCTTGGCAATGAATGCTCCAGGCAGGAGAAATGGCAGCAGGGAAAAGGTGGCAGAACCATCAGTAGCAGACATAGGTATGAGAAATGCTGTCTTAATCAAACCCAAAATAATTCCCTTACTTTTCATGTAAGAACACCACCAAATATAAAATCTAAAAATGTATAATTGTCATTCTTCTGATGTTCTATGACATCCTGCCCTGTTCCTGGCACTTGTTTGCATATGTCACATCAGAGCAGACTGGGGCATGACACTCTGATGCATCATTAGAAAGGAAAAAATATCCTGAATATAAAAATGTCACCAGCACAAGATATGTCCTCTCTTCTTGATCAAAAGACAGCAAAACTGGGGCCTCGGTTTTTTCATTAAATTGGGCCCAGAGAAGGAAAACTATAGACACCATCCATTACATTATTAAAAATCATTTTACAGGAACCTAATATAACACAGGAAATGTTACAAAAGAGTGCACATTTTGGGAAAGACTGAGGAGTGTGTGGAGGAGTACAAGAGATGTATACATTCAGCCATTCAGGTAAGTTACCTGTGATGCCATTTCTTCACACAGAATCTCCTATCTTGCCCTCCAACTCAAACTATACACATGCCATCTCACCTCTGAGCTTGCCCCTTCTCCTCCCCTCAGTCAGTCCTCCCAGCCCTCTCCAGAGAGGTGCTCATGGTGCTTACTAAGCTCATAACTTCTATTTTCTACCCCTTGTTTGCTCTTTCCTTGCAATTCCTTTCAGCTGTTTTTGGCAGTTTCTAGTGTCTCTTCCTAGAACACTAGCATGATTCAGTCGTTCCCATTTTAAAGCACCTAATCGTCAACTATAATTGGATCTCCCACTTCATTTCCTAATACACTTCTTGCCTATTTCTATCCCTCATTGGCATTTTTCTGACTTTGTTCTAATCAAGATGAATGACAGTCTTACTGAGGTCACAGAAACACAACTCTGCTCCCCCTGTTCTGTCCAGTATTTGCATCATACATGACCATGCTGATCCTCTTGAAGTTTCATCTTTCAGCAATCCTTCCTCTCCTCTCACTTTTTGAGGTAAAGTTTTGACATTATCTCAGGTAGATTATCCTCACAAATTTTGGCAAAGATCCACAGACATGATGACTTGGGCCTTTATTTTTCCCTCTCATAGCACTTTCCCAGCTGCAAGCTCACAGTTTGTCAGCAGAGAAGGGATCTGAGTCAGAGATCCATCCCTCCACTCTTTGGTTCAACAAAATAAATTTATCTGCATTCAGAAGTCTTTGGCCAGCTTTGGCTCATGTCTGAACACACTGGCATAATTTATTCAAATCAGCACAGGGTGATTATATGCAGAAATACAAAACAAGGCTCTTAACTACATATAAGTGGTATGACATTAACTTCACAAGAATTACAAAAATACCAATAAAAATTTGTTGATGGAATAAGCAGTAGTGTGAATCAGCACCTGAGTGATAGCAAATTTTCAAAAAATCTTCAGTGCTGCTTCCTGCTATGAATAACAGCTAGTAGGAGGGTGCAAGGAAGGACTATTCTCAACATCTCAATTTCAGCCTTAGCAGCAGACAAAATTATCCAGAGTCTCAATGTACAATTTCCTCTGCATCACCATATAAAATCATTGAACAAAATCTTCCCTACTTGACTTTCACTTTAATAAAAAGTACAACTTCAGAAAAACCCATCTTAATTTGTGCAGAAAACAAGTCTTAAGACATGTTTAAGTGGCTTTAACTGAAAGAGCAAAAGCAAAACAAAAAGCATCATGACAGAGTTAAAAACTGCTCAGGCTGTGAAGCCTCCCACAAGTGTCTCATCCTCACCTGGAGCAGAAGCTGTCCATTCTGGGGAATGACCCAAAAAATCATTGACAACATCCCTAACCATGCAACGACAGAAAAATAATTTAAGACACAGCTTCTCTGACTCTGTAAAGTAAAGGAAGTTGTCTTCATTAGACTTAGAGGAAAATGCAGACACCTGTACTTTTGTTAAGCTCTCCTATATTAAAACCAAGATGGAATATGTTTTGTGAAGATTTACAATGATGAAAAACCCTTGTAATCCACTTACTGATGTTATCAGAGAAAATGGATAACTGAAATTGCATCTCTAGATGTCTAGAAAACACCAAGAATGACTAAAAAGTTTGGAACCGTAGAGTAATATTCTCAAAAAAATCAGGTTGTAACTCCAAATTAATTCATGGCAAGGTACTGGCCAGCTATTACAGGGAAGTTGTTCTTCAAAGGGCCTCCAAGAATCCAATGTATAGGAAAAAAAAATAACACCCATCTGCATCTTTTGTACACCAAAATGAAATGGCCATCACAATTTCTCCAAGAGACAGAATGCGGCAGTTGTACAGGACTGCAAAATAAGCACCTTCAGACTCTGATCCATGGGCAGATAGTTTTTTGCAATTTTACCTGGAAATGTACTGTGTACTTTGGGGATGACATCCTGTCAGAACCAGCCTTTGCTGCACTAGCACACCCCCTGTAGCTAAATATGAGCTCAGAGAGGCTGCACTTTATCTACTTGAAAGCTCACAACAAAGCAATGGCAATGAAAAATAAATTATTTGCTGAATTTTCTTTTCACTTTCTAGTGTTACAGCTGGCAATCACTCCAAGCTTGGAAACATTCCTCACTTGCAATTTTAGACCAGCTTCACTACTGACATAACACAGCACTGCTTGCATTTTGGGCTTTTTTGTTAACAGCACATCTTCATTTTCCTCCAAGATATCCCCAAAATACTTCATGCTTTCTTGCCAATGAAAATAAAAATAATTTTGACTTGGGTTCAACAATACCCCAGATGCAAAATAAGCCAGGAACTTACATGAGACAAATACAAAATGATCAATTTAATTCAGCCACACAACAGAAGACCTAGGTATCATTTATGACACATTTAATTGTTACTCGCATTATATGAAGCACTAAAGATATTTATAACAATCACAGACTCATTCCATTCCTTTTAGATTCAATGACTAAGAACACGAGAGGTTTGAAAGTGATGCAATCATCAAGATTTCAGGCTTCTTTAGGAATTTATTTTGCTAGAGAGTAGGCTATGTAAGCCTACACATTCAGTAGAAACTCCCACAAGTCAGGCTTGCATGCAGACTCCAAAAGTCATGGTTTAAGAGAACCTGAGTAAACTCTGGAGCAGTCACACAGACTCCCATGCTCCATTCATTACTTCATTAGTATCATAGCCACAGTCTAATAACTCATATAAAGAAGCTGTCAAAGGAATTTGAGTCAATTATCCTTTCCTTTCTTTTCCCAGCACTAGGACTCCAGGAGAAAGGGCCTGAACCATATATGTGATACATTTCCTGAGAGCTCATTCCTGTTCCCATTTCAAGAGTTAGGTATTTTTAGTTGTCTTCATGGAAGCTGAGCTAGATTTAGTCCACTCCTATTTTTCTCTCCCTCTTGGTCATTTGGCAGCTCATTTAACCTCTCAGAAGCCCCCAGCACATGCTGCAGGTGAAGGGGCAATGCTGTCTTTCTGAGTAAAGTCTCTCAACACAACACTCTGGTGGACCTGTGAAAACCTGTCTCATCACTAGTGGCTCGTTCTGTCATGTGCCAGGGTGGCATCTCACATTTCAGAATAGAACAGACTGTTGCAGATGGAAGAGACCTCTGATGATCATCCAGTCTGACCAATTCAGGGCTGACCAAAAGTTAAAGCATGGTCCAAATGCCTCTTAAACACTGACAGGCTTGGAGAATCAACCACCTCTAGGAAGCCTGTTTCAATTCTTGATTACCCTCTCATTAAAGAAATGCTTCCTTATCTTGACTGAACTGTATAAATTTAGTGCTGTTTAGAGATTTAAATGTTCTGATATGCTTTCACATCTGCTAGCTCTAAAATACATTTTTGAAGACACCTCAAAACACCCCTTTAGAATGCAAGAGATTTAAAAAGATCATAGCAAATTCCAAAATATATTAACACAGAAATGCCACATGGCAGAGCACAGCCATGTCCTCAGCTGCTTGTCTAGGACTTCCCAACAGCAGGAGAAAGGCAATTCAGAAGTGTAGCAGCACGTGAGGAACTGAAATGCCTCTCCCTCTGTACCCAGGTTACACTAAAAGGAAGGACTGTTCGAACACCAACGGTGGCTCAGATGTACAACATTCTAAAAGTGATCTGAGCCCTCTAGTGATGGAGAAAAATAGTGAACTGGCCACTCCTTCGAGTAAGAAAAATTTCTCATTAGACTTAAAGATGAAGCAATTCTAACACTTCTCCAACTCCTTACATAAGTTACATCCTAGCATTTTCCTTATATTAAAACAAAGGTAAGAGTACAGCTGAACCATTCATGAATACTGTAGAATTTATTAAGTACTTTCAGTAATTTTATTTTGATCTTGGACATTTTTTCCTTTATGGGAAGTGCTGTGACCCTAATACTACACTAAGAAATCCACTAATAGATTATGAATTGTTAGCTCTTTTCCAATTATATTCCCATTATATTCCCACTACTGAACAAAAGTTTTATAAAAGGAATAAACTGAAGATGAAAGCTGACCACAAAGACTTAGAAACATTGTTAACACAGATTAACAACCAGATATTTTCTTCTCACTCCATTTTCCAGCTCATATAATTGACCTTACACTCCCAGTACTGATCTCAGCCAAAATGAAGCAGGTTTGGTTGTCTTTTGAATGTTTGGACAAAACAACCCTCCATCCACAAGCTTCTATCAATCTTCAGCATTATACATCCCCTCAGATAAAAAACATTTGGTAAATTCTGCTCTGTAGAAATAATTGTTGGTTTAGGGTGGCCCAGTCAGCATCCATGGGCCCAAATCAACCTTGTGAGCCCAGCAAGGCAGAGGGGCACAGCTGGACACCCAGCCTGGCCACTCTGAGCCACTGCAAGCTGTGCCTGCCATGGATGCACCTCTGCAGCATCCCACTCCCGGTTACATCTGCCAGTCTGTGCAAGGGCTCCCCAAGATGATGTTCTAATGCTTGTTAAGTGGTCTCATTTATCATGGCAACCACCCCACCAGGCTTCTGAGAACCATATTTTAACTCTGATGTATAACATGAGGCCATCATTTTTCCAAAAGTAGGAGAATCCATCCTTTACTGTAGAGAACCCAGGTCATGACCACTTCCTTTAGAAAACCTTCTTCTTGAAAACAAGTTTTCAGGTACAGCTCCTTGGTAAAAAAAACCTGCTCTAAGCCTGGGAAAAGGGTGGTTTGTCTCACAGCCAGGCCCCACTATGTGCCTCCAAGATTAGTATTAGCTGAAGGATTTTTAGCAACTCAGCTTTGGAGTCAAGTACCTACTGCTGAAGCCTCACTTAAGCATTCCTTTTAATCCATCCCAAAGTGATTAGCAGCACACATTTGAAGAGAAGTCAACCGACTCCCACTGCAGAGAATTCTGAAAATCTCTGTGTGAGACCTCAAAAAGAGACAAGATAAAAATATTTGAGATAAGGGGGGGAAAAATTATGGATGAACGAACATTGCTAGCAACAACTTAATTAATACAGGAGTAACAATTAAGATTAAATTTAGATACACAGATGTAGAGCTTATGGTGATATTCTTAGTTCATTCACAGAATACAAATAAACTAGGTGTGGCCCAGAAATACTGACCCTTTGAATTATTTTAAATTATTTGAAGACTAACCTATGTAAAATAGGCTTTGGTTAGACACTCGAAAATGTCATTTTGCATTCTTTTTAGAGCACCCCAGAGGACAACTTCATGTGTGTAAACAAACACTCTTGGATAATCCTTGCTCATTCTAATAGGAGCCCCCATTAACCACCTGGAAAAAGATAATGATTACCTATTTAGACTAGGCCTCATTAATTAGCAGCATTGCTAATATAAACAGTTAAATGCTAAGCACTAAAACCAAAACAAAAAAAAGGCAAACAAAAAAAGAAGGTGGCCAGCATGTGAGAGGGACTGTAAGCTGTGCCTGCTACCACAAAGAAGGGCTGCAACAAAATAGGATGTTAAATTAGTTTCAAGAGACTGCAGTGGTGCATGAAATTATTTCTTATGGTGTGCTGCATAGATTCATCCCCTGTGGGAATGCAAACCTCAAACAGAGATAGCCACAGAAAAAGGACTGTTCACAGGGGTTGCTTGAATCAAGATGCCGGAAGACACAGGGCATGTGAATTTCACTAACTGCTTTATTCCTGAAATATCAGTTTAAAATACTAATAGTGGTCAAGTTTAGATCACCCTCCACGAATAATTATCTGAACTTATTTTCTGCAGAACTGAGTTCATGGCTAGATTTCCAATATTATTAGAACTTTAAACCTTTTTCCATAGTACCATTGCACTGATGGGTCAGGCAAAACAGTATTTTCTCCACAGCCATAAAAGCAGTAGCAAAATGAAAGCCCATCAAGAGGAAAAAAACATATCAAACCCACCTCCCAACAAGCACTATGAATGGAGTTTGTTATATAGTCTTATTAGAAGAAAACCTGCATCCATGCCTTCTTCTGGATGCCAGCTGCTCTCGCTGCATGGGCAATGCCCTTTGGGGAGAAGTAGGCAGCTGCTTACAGAGCAGTCCCTGCTGAGCTTCACACAGTGACCACCACCAATATCTCTGGCAACAGCCAAACCACAACTTACAGGACAGGTATAGCTGAAAGACACACAGCCTAAGGTTTCTTCTTGCTCTCTACTGTTAGGACATAAAAACTTCCAAACGCAAAGCTGGCAGGAGAGATGGGGTTTGCAGGAGGGCAGCACCCCCTCACCTTGGCAACACAAGTGAGTGCAGGCAGCAACACAGGGCAGAGCTGTGCCGGTACCTTCGATGGCCCAGGGCTGTGCTGGAGCTTACCCGCACCCCAACACCTGCATGCCTGGTACAAGCACACCCTCGCCTCTACTGCTGGCCTGAACACTCAGTGTGCCAGCGTATAATTCTCTACAATTCCCAGGATTGGGATTTCCCAGAATGGGATTTGATCCCATTCTCCTCATTAGAGGCATTTTCAGGAGTGCCATGGACTGTTCTTTTTCACTGCCATCCCCAGATATGAACAACACCATGTTGACATATGTAAACATAACATCCCAAATAACCAGATATCAATAACTACTATTTCTAGGATTGGTTGTCAACATTTAACAAGAAACATGACTCATCAAATAAAGCAGGAAAAGACAGTTTAAGCTTTTCTCCAAACAAAGTGGACTATGCTGGCAGATAACCTAAGATATCCTCCTTTTTCCTAATTTTCCAATTCAATAGAAGGTTAAAAGTGCCTGCAGGACAGTTGTTGATCAAATTTAAGTCAAAGCATCAAACAAAAGATATAGAGAAGAGCAACATCACACAGGCCCAGCACACCAGGAGCTCAAACTTCACATTCTCCCTTGAGGCCTCACAGAAATTCTGGTCAGTTCTTAACTACTGGCGGAGTAATGGCCCCAGCTGTCCTGAGGCCACTTCTCTGTGTAGAAATTGTATTATCTCAGTGAAGCTAAGGCCACTCCAAGGAGGAAAACATTCAAATGGGATCTCTAGTAGGGTACAAGTTAGATTGAGGGCAGCCCTAAGGCCAAGCTTAAATAGTAAATGTTTTGATGCCCCATCTTCGTGCATGGCTGAGTAGAAGCAGGGCACAGCAGAAGCCTGAGGCTTGGGGGGTTCAGTCCAGGTAATCCTTTGGGTGAGAAACCTGTCTGAATGGATTAGGGAACAAGCCAGCAGAGCTTTACTGTCCTATCACAGCAGTCAGAAATTGTCCAACAGCAAATAGAGTCCAGGGAAAAAGACTTCACAAATGTGAAACCAACTACAGGAATAGTGGAAGGCACTTTGTAGCACCACAGATACACATAGGATGGTCTGAAATGTTATGTACAGTTTGGAACACATGTTCAGTCTGATGAAGACTCAGGATTTGGGCATATAGGACTGCCTTCCCAAATCGACAAAAACTGGGTGAGTGCTAAAAGGTAAAATTCAGAATTAAATCCACCTGTTAATGCAGATAAAGCTGATGACTCAAATCACAGGATTGTAAAGTGATGAAATAGAGGCACCAGTTGCTCTAATCTTTTTGCAGCTTCTAATCTGTTTAGATTGATGTATGAAAACACGACAATCTCCAGCAAGGCTAGACCTTGGGAGGCCTTTCACCATTACATTTAATTTAAAAGCTTTATAATGCTAATTAATAAACTCATCCAGTTAATTACACTATATTATTATTACTGAGATAAACCTCTTGTTTGCAAAGCAAGGTCTAGGAAGATAGCAGTATTAGGTGACAAGCATGAGAGATTAATTTCTAAAATATTCCTTAATGTCTGACAAACTTTTAGACACTAAGACTTGCTAGACAGTGACTCAGATTGATCTCACCTTGGATATTTGCCAGGTGAAGGCTAGGTATTATTTAACAGCCCTTTTTCCAAATTGGAACTAGATATGATTCAATTCTTTTTCCAGTGAAGTACAGAAAACTTTTGCTGAGCATGGTTGATTAAATAAACTTTTCTAAATAATTTTGTATTCTGAATACTTTCTTCCTATGCATGTGACCAATGGCTTACAGAAAAGTAAGCAGATGTTATCTTGCCAGGAATGTGGGAAGGAGACAACTTGTGATAGGGCCCAAACCTATGTGCATTTAAATCTATTGCAAAACTCAAAAGCTCAGTGGAAAGGTTTAGACTTCTCAATCTCCCATTCACCACAGACAGATGAACACAAAGGATACTGGCACAAAATTATTTGTATGTTACTACTGCCCCCAGGAATTCAATGCTGTTAATGCTGGATGTCCTATAAAGCTCATAAAATGCATAACAAAGCACATTAAACTACTTCATAAATGGCTCTGTCCCTGAACAGTCTCACTATTTATTTTTTAAATTCAAGCCAACTGGTGAAGTTGTCCATATAGATGTAATTCAGAGGACCTAGAAGAGATTTCATTTTTGCGATTGCTAAAGATAAAACTTATGACCCTCTCAGTGACATTGTAGAGGAAAGTAGAATCATTCTAGTGGTAATAAAGTATTTCACAAAAAGTTAAAATCTGATGGTATTCTTCAAGAAAAATAGTGGGAAAGTATTTACCAACATATTTTTAATTGGGAATTTGATCAAAGTTATAAACAGCATATAATATTAGTCAACATTAATTATTTTTTCATTATAGCAGGTTGTTTTCTAAGATGTTTAATTTACAGCATTTTTGACAGCACTGAGAGCAGGTGTAGTACCAAAAATGGCACTGCTTATGTTAGAAGTAAATTATCAACTGCAGATTTTGTTTGTTTTAAAATATGTGCTTCCAGGCAAAAGTAAATCCTCTACATCTTACATTGCTCCTTGCAAGAATGGATGGCAATACTTCTCCTTCCATAACTGAGTCTGCATATGAGAATTTAATCCTGGAAGGTCTGACCTCACCTCTCAGGTTTTCACCCTGGAAAAACTCTCTTTGCATTTATTTTTTTTGAAACAAACAGCCAAAACCTCAGAAAGCAAAGCAAGAATGCTGGCAAAATGTAATGTGATGAAAACCAATGAAAAATACCTGTTTATACATTTGTTTCCACAATTTTTAATACAATTCTGATAAAGATAAGTATTAATGTTATTTAGAAATGTGTGTTGAGACAGAGGGATGCTGATGAGCAAGTTCATACAACAGGGAAGCATTAGGATTTGGATAATCAATAAACATCAGGCTCCATTCAAAATCTAGGTTAGCATCAGCAAAGACCAAGCAAAATTTTTCATAATACTGTTATGCAATATGTGATGTATCCCTCAAGAAATCATGGATTTTTGTTCTTCCTGACAAGCTCTATTCTTCTGAGGTGAGGGTGATAAATTAGTTAAAAGCACAAAGCAGCCAGGGAATGAAAGCTTCTTCAAGAAGCTGTGAATCTTCAAGAAGCTGTGTTAGAGCCTGTGCCAGCAGCTCTTGCCAAACACAAGCACAATTAACCAAAGTGAGTCTGCAAAAGTCAGCAGGGAAAACAAAAAGGGGCAGGGAGATAAGGAGATGGAAAATGCTCACCAGAACTCATGTCTGAGCTATGAGACAGCACAAAATAGGGTGGTCATGTAGCAGAAAGGAAAAAGCAAGACTATTGAGCAAAATAGAACATGAGAAAAGATGGTAAATGGATAGAAAAACATTGTAAGAAAAAACAGATTGGTGAAGGTACAGATCTTTGCAAAACCCTGAGGATGTATCACATACAACTTCAGGAAACAAGGCAGCTTTGTGATTGCATGCCCAAGAGGAAAGCAAAGCTATAAGGAGGAGTTAACTGGTGAAGGGACAGCAGCAGATGTTCTCCCTTCAGGACAGTCATGACAGAGTTTGCATGTCACTGAAAACGCTGTTGGGAGGGCTCTGGTTTGGTTGCAGGGGCAGGTGGGTGTGGGGTTGATGTGTGTGGGTGTGCTGACTCCCCTTGGTGATCATATCCTGGTATCAAGAAAGAATGGTAGGAGAAACAACAACAGCTATCTGCATATCCCTGAGTTATTAGTGCAAAGAGAACTTTGCAGAGCTCAGGGGTAATTACTTTGCACAAAGGGGGACAGAATCATGCAGCTGTAAAAAAACCCAAACCAACAAAACCAAAACCAAACCCACAGCACTAAACAGCCTTCCAGCTAGCAAGACTACAACCCCTTGGTACTGCTGATCTTTGGAGTGGCAACACCCAAACACAGGCTGAAGGAAATACAGTCAGAAAGGTGCAGCATAAAGGGGTCCTCAGCCCAAGCCCAGCAATAAAAGTAGCAACAAATAAATAATCCTAAATGGAGGGACAGATAGCAGAGGGAAAGAGAGATGCATCTATGTTGGCCTTCTCTGTTGCCCTTTACTCTCCTTCATTTTCAAAGGACAGGATTTTCAAAGCAATGCTATTTTAAAAAGCAACAGTTACTAGAGAGTCTGCACTAATTGGATGATGTCTCTCCAGAGGTTTTCCAACACTGACATGGTGTTAGTATTCCTCTTAACCTTTTAATATCATAAAGAAGCTTAAGCTCTAAAGTGAGATAAAGTAAAATACACATGATATTAGTAGTTTCATCTAGTGCACTGCAGTGCACTACCAATACTGCAGTATGTTTTTCCCTGACAAAGAAATCACTATCAAATATCAAGGGCTTTACCAAGAAACAAAGCAAATAAGGATGAGGGAAGAGGATGGTAGAGCAAATTTTTAGAGTGCCGCTGACCCTCCTCTATGCAGGGTATCATGGTCCCCCCAGCATCCCTCTGTCAGTTCTGAGTGTGCTCTGCAGACAGGTCACAGCATGAGTCCATCATCTAGCATGCAGCCTTGTGATCTTCTGCTATCCAGAGGCAAGATTTTAGATCTAAATCAGCATTGCCTATCTTACAGAAATAATGAGAAAGAGTATGCCCATTCCATAACTGAATGTCATTCTGCAGTAGCTTCATTGGTCAATCTTATCTTCAGAATTATAAATCAGAGAGACAGATGTATAGCCTGGGAAGTTTTCCATTTTCCTCAAAGAAAAAAAGGCAAAACAGAGACTACTCAGCAGCGCCTGCTCTCAGAAGCCAGAACTATAAAAATGCTACCAGCAGCACTGAAGATGATTTGAGTTTACTTTGTATAGTGAGCAACTGCAGCAGAGAACACTTTGCTGGAGTTCTAGGGCCAGCCAGCTTCTTGATAACCAATAAATTAAAACGTCCTTTCTGACAGCCTTTGCGCAGATTTCTCAGCGGGGAAATGTTTGTTTTAACTGAATTTATTTCCCAGGCTCACAGGGGAAGGAGAAAACTTCTAGCTTTAAATGCACTGTATAGCATGGTGGTAAATTTATATTGACTGGTAGAAATGCATGATGGTCAGTGTTCCTCCACTGTTAGTTGCAATTGTCTTCACATCTACAAACATTCTGTCACATGTCTTTCCCAGTGGCTCAGACAAGGAGAATGTTACCCTAAACTCCATTGCTCCATTAAATACAAGGAAGCATTTCTAGCACTCAAGTTAACTCAAGAAATCCAATATTATCTGTGCCTATGTATTTCACAGGGTCATTTTAATGCTGGACAAGTGTGTTATGGGTTTTTTAAAAAACTAAAGCACCAAAACAACAACAATCCCTCACCAGTTTATAATAAAGCTATTACTCATCAATTACCTGCTGGAGTACTACTCCACAGCAAATTTTCTGAACAAGAGTACAAATAGTTCTCGAATTTTTCTTGAGTTTATAGTTATAGAATCATCAGAATGCCTGAAGCAAATAAAATACACCAGCTAAGAAAACTCGTCTTGTTTTAGAAAGAAAAGACGGGTCATGTAGTCATTACAGAGCTTTTTGGCAGGGTTCATCAAAGGTGCACGACAAATGAGCAGACCCAAGAGCCACAAAAGTGTCTTCACCATGAATGCCCCTCAGATCCTCCAGTGAACAGGACCTCCACAGGCAAAGAGATGTATTTCTGCTCACTGAAGTAGATCTACAGCATTTTCAGTAAAATATAATTTAAACAGACATAAGTTCATCATTTCTTTTTCAATTCTGCATGTCAAGGGATCAAAAATTACATTATTTTTTGGAAACTCTTACCTCAGTCTACAATCCAGCCTGTCAGTCTCTTTAGGTGCTCTCTTTAGGATTCACCTAATCTAATACAGGCAAGTGGAGATTTGTTGTCTATGTATAAGCATATCACCTTAGGCTATCTTTATCATCATGAGGGAGAAACAGGCATTTTCAGAAGGAAATTCACCTTACCTGTACCTAAGTTAAAACTTTTATATGAACCAAACCTTCAGGAGCACATCATTTCCTAAGTGTGGTTTTTCCCCAAGCTCAAAGTGTATCAGCCAGAAACTAGTTACGGTCAGAAGTGAAAGCAAAGGCACATAACATTAGAAGAAAACAATTTTAAGAAGGTGATGATTTTGAATTTAATAGGTCCTTGAAACTCACACAGCACTTGGGTCAAAATGATTTAACAACACTGCAAGGTCCTTAACCTTCTCAAGCAAAGAGAAGTTAGGGAGTGACTCATCATTTAGCACCAGTTGGAATTAGATTATTCTACCCTGAGATATTAATTCCTTACCCTGTGAAAACAAACATATTCCTGTTTGGAGTTCACCATCATATTCTGCCTCCCTGTGAAACTTCACAAGTAGCAATTCTAAAACAGTATTTCCCTACATGACTGCAAATTGGTTTCTCTGCACATTTCAATGATGTGAATTTTCCCTTCATGATGGTTGCTTCAGTTCTCATTCAGAATAAGTAGCATCTGGTGTGGTACTTACTGGGGAACTGATGTCCTTTTTTAATGAGTACCAGAAGAGACAGATACACAAAGCATGAGGAAATAATGATTAACTTTCTGCTGCCCATGGTATCCCACAGCTTAGCTGCGTTTCATTTAATGATTATACACTCAAGTAAGAGAAAAGTGTATTGTTTATGTAAGGACTTTGCCTCCTCTTAAACACGAGATGAGAGACACTCAATGTTATATCCCAAGGTAAAATGAGAGGCAGAGAACTGATTAATCACTGTAAAGGAAATATCTTGGGAAAAATCAAATTGTTCCATGGCTCACTGTCACTTGTTGTGCCTAGCCAGGAAAAGCAGGTAGGAATAAAGCAGCAATTAAAAAGGCAGATCAGCCTGAGCAAGCACTGAAGATACACAACAGCCATCATGGCTTTTCAGACTGGGCAGAGGCAGCAGAGATGCTGCTGGCCCTTGTGAAACTCTGGTCTGGTGACAAGAGCATAAACTTGTCAGGAGAATGCCCAAGCTTCAGACCCTGTTCACACTTCACACTTGGGTAGCAGGGGCTGCTTTCCCAGCCCAGCACTCCACACCCAGCTCACACTCAGAGTTCACTGCATCAATGAGGCCAGACCTCTGAACGGATATTATCAGGGGATCTAAAGAGAGAGCCCATCAGAACAGACATACTCGTAGTTTCAGTATCATTCAACAAGGCTTGAGATCTCAGCCCCCAGGAGCTCTCTCTTAATGATTTCCAAAACATCAATCTCCAAAAGTCTTTGTTTTTTCTTGTAGAGAGCAAAGAATGTCTTTATGTCTTGACCAAGAGCAGAAAAGGTTTGCAGGAATGAGAAAATGAGCCCTGGCACCTCACCACTTCAAAGTGGGACTGTTCCTTACTGCACACCAGCAGCAGAGGATTAGCATCAACATTAACAGCCAACACTTTGACTAGAAGTGACTGTACCTACCTAACAGTACTGAAATTAAACCATTTACCAGCAGCTAACCTAACTCAGATATCTTTATGTCACATTCCTGTTGCTGCAGAGCAAAGGAAAACATCCAGAAATATGAGAACTAATGACACCAAATCTGTACCTGCTCATACTGTATTGTTTTATCTCAGCCTTCTGGAATTTCATTCAGCTGTAAAGAAAGAAGAACTCAGAAATCATGGCTCATTGAATCAACTACAGAGGAAGGAGAATGAATGGACCCTTCCCCACTCAATCCCGACTATTTGCAGAGGAAATTGTGCTGAAATAGGGGTTTATCAGACACCTCCAGCTGGGGAAGACCCTGCTGTACAGATCCACTGAAACAGCCACCCACTGCCACATAGCTGATGCAGAAAATCCTTTCCCTGACTCTGCCAACAGCATCTACTCTCTTTCCCCTTTGGTTTCTAGACTCACTCTGATCTCTCTTGTCTCAAGCTGCTTTGGCCTATCCACTGGCAGCCTCCTGGGAAGCAGCTGAATGTGGGGACAAGTTCTGGAGCTCCTCCTTGGGTCCACACTCCTCAGACTGGAGGCTCTGGGCTGTGGTACATTCCCCCATGGTGGCTCTGTCTATCTTCAGCATCTTGTTTTACAATCTTCTGTGGTTAGCACAGATTATGCTCTTCTGAGTGACTCCTGTTCCATCCACCTCCTCTGTATTTAACACCTAGTTAGTCTCTAGAGTGTTAGCTCTCATACATACAGCACAGGCTTTTGTGTATCTGCTTCCTTTCTCTTCCATACATTTATTTTTTCATTGTTGTAATTTTGTTAATTTTTCCTACAAACTTTCACTCTCACCTACAATTTAATTTAGACTTTAAGTTAATGAAGTGTTCAGTTTATGAAAAGCCTTTTTTGGTTACATATAACTTCTGTTGACCAGAAAAATTTAAACTACTTGCCGATTGAATTCTTCTGTGCCAAGACTGTGCTTAATAAAGCATTTTCCCTCTGCCTATCCCAGTGGTTTAATATTTGACATCAGCCCAAGTGTCAGCTCTCCAGTCTGTGTCAATGCAGTTCACCTCCTCAGCTTTCCTACCTGCTTGTATGACCCGTGTTGAGCATAATTACATAATGGCTAAGAAGCAGCAAAGCACAAGTGGCTTGAATGTCACAATCCCTAAAAAAGCAGTTTTGTAAAAGCTTTAAAAATGTCAGTTGGTTAGTCAAGCACAAAATTTAAAAAATAAGGGCTTTGAGTAATTTATCGCTTTACAAAAGAATCTCTGCCTTTAAAGAGGGCTTTACTCACACACGTTCTCTCTTAGGAACCTGAGCTCTTCTGGGCAAGAACAACATTACACTTTGTTCAGAATATTGAACTTTGTTTTCATTAATAAATACATGTGAATAATTAAAATGTTGTTGCAGAAGTGCACTTACTTTGAATGTGCCATTTGCACCATCTAACACCTTGACATTAATGCTAAAGCATTTCTTTTTCTTCATTAAAATAATTATTCAAAGAAAGGCTGACACAAACAGAGTACATCTTCACTCTAACTTGAACTGGAAAGAATAAAATTGGGTGGACAGAAGCAAAGCAAGTGACAGCCATTTACTGCTGTGGCTTTCAGCACAAGCCTCCATCCATATCTTTCATTGGAACAAAAGAGGGATATTTTCTGTTCACCTGAATTCATTTCATTACAACATGCAGCATAAAACTACTAAGTTTTATGACACATGTGAAAAACAGAGAGATAATTGATGAAAATAGTCTGTTTAATAAGTATTCTGCTGCCAAATGATGTGACTAATGCAGTGCTAGGAAAAAAACCTCACAACCTGGCACACTGAGAACATTCCGTTCACACAACGCCTAGAAAATCTCTTGAAGTGATCTATTCTGTGCACCAAAATTAGGCTTTAGTTTTTGAGGTGTCCTGCTAGAAAGAAAGATTAATCACTTGTACCATCATATTACGGCAGCACAAAGACAGCACAACAGTGGACATGCTGAGGGACCGTGAAAATTTTCCTTTGCTACAGTTGGCCTGATCCAAAATCAAGCTGATCCAAAGTAAAGCAAAGTAGAAGCAGAAAGGGGAGCCCTTCTCCAAGTCATTAAAAGCACAATTTCTTCAAACTTAGAAATATACCATTTTAGAATTTAAAAAAAAAAAAATGGGTTTTGTCATTAGGAAAGTCTATCTCCAGCCTGAAGCAGAAAGCCTATCTTTAAAACAGAAATGTCCTATTTCACACTGGGAAAAAAGTTGTTGTTTACTTTCAAAAAACCCTAGAGGAATGTGTGATTCATTGGTTGTTTACTTTAAAAAACTTAAGCCACTAGAGATTCATCTATTGCTAATTCAAAAGCTGGCACAATTAAAGCAAACACTTGTTCCACAGTAGTATAGATTAATGGGAAGGGGGAGAGGGGGGAAGTCAAAGGATTATGAAGAAGCAAATATTTTCTGATAATCTGACACTTAACTGTCCTTATTTTTGAAGTGCATTTTCATAACATTTGAAAGTTAACAGAAATCACCACTTTTGTGTAGGCAGTGGGTATAGGCAGAGGGATGTGATTTGGGAAATTTTTACAGCAAGAGAATTTTTTTACTTAGAAATAGGAGTTTTATATGTGCACAACAGATTTTTGAATTGCCTGATAAATCATACCATTCCTCTTAATAGGGAAACAATCACATCTTTTTCAGTCTCTGCAAAGGGTAGGTTTCACCACTGAGTTCTAAGGACCAGGCTTTCCTGTTCACAGGGGTTTTAGAACCTTTTCACTATATTATTTTGTCTCATGATATCCACTTGTAAAGATTCAGAGTCACCACAACTCATCCACAACTCTGCTGCTCTAAGACACTGCCTGCTCTGCCTACAAGCAAGAAAACTTCTGTTTCTGGCTGGGGTACTGCACGGCCACTGAAAAGAGCACATCAAACACAGCTTCACTGGGAAAGGCCCCCAAGCCCAGATCCCCCCTTGGGGCACTGGGGTGGGATGTGGTGGGATCTGATGGGTCAGTGGGATGTGGCTGGGTCACTGTGACAAGGCCAGGACACAGCACTGACCAAGCCCTCCACAGCCCACTCTGCAGTTCAGTGCCTGACACTTTCCCAGTCAGCTGCTGTGGATTAACTGGATCTGCTCCTTCACTGCACAGAAATAAATGCCAACTGACAAAGAAATCCCAGCTTTGTTGATGGCTGTGTTGCCAATCAGGGGAGAAATAGCGAGGAATCTGAGATTTTTTTAGCTCAGATCTCCTCCTTGGACCAGGGAATGACCAACCTAAGTAGCCATTTATACTTTTTCAAGAAATCTTTATAAGCTTTTATGAGGAGCTGCAAGTCTTTACCAAGACTTTATGAAGACCAACCAAGTTGAAAATAAACATGCCATACCAAAAGTATTAATCAAAACAACAGGGAGCAAAGAAGAAAAACTTTACAAAAAACATACAGGAGTCAGAGAAGAATCTGAAATAAATTTGGAAGTATAGCTGGCAGTGTTAGATATCAAGAAGATTTTTCTCCAAGTATAGAAGTGGGTTCAGCCAAGGATGAAGAAAGATCATTTCAGAAAGGAATGAGAAATACAGCCACAAAGGATGGTAAAGCAATCCAAGCATTAAATGAATACTTACATGTTTACAACAAAGATGCCTAAAAGTCTGTCAGATGACACTGGCTATATATCTGCTATCATGAAAGAATTCAGAAGCAGTTAAGGAAAAGCATTTAGCTAACTGGAGCAGTGGAAATGAAGGACAAGACCACTGGAGAGCCTCAGCTGCATGACAGCCCAAGCAGGCTCAGATTGAATTTGCCAGGCTCATCGGTGCACAGCAGACAGACTCAGCCTGGTGCCTGCAAAGCAGCCCTTGGAGACAGTGCCCAGCAGTGGCACCACTCTGCCCACTGGAGCTGAGCAAGGAGAAGCCTGACCCTCACAGAAACTGATGACAAAGTGATATCAATGATCCTCCTTAAAAAATTAAAATTAAATTAAATTCGCTCCCCGCAGCTTCAGTTGGCTTGATCATGCATATAAACACCCAGGTGGGCAAGACTCATGTTGATTCGAATAGTACAATTTTGAAAGGGAAAATTCCACACAATTCAGCCTCTTAGCAGTTGCAGGGTGTTTCATGTGTGTTCATGCAGACAGCAATGCTCCTTTAGAGGTTTAACTTTACAGTAAGTCTGTTATTGCCTTCACACTAATGACTCAAACAACATGATTACAGTATGGAAAACAAGAAAAAAATGTTTAATAAAAAACAACAAAACTGGTTCTCAGCTCCAATAGGCCCAAAAGCTCAGAAGGAAGACTGATCTAATATGTAGTGAATAATTTACTTAATGAGTTTAGCCTCCTCCTGTTTGTGAATTGTCCAACAACACTTGGCAGTTTTCACATGCGCTCCTTATTCAGAGTTATTTGCAAAACATCTCTTTCAAATAATTCTGATATTCCAGATTGCTCACAAGAACTGCTTTGTGATTACACAAGATTCAAATAAATAAATAGGCCTGTCTGGTTTGCCTAGTGTTGCTCACACATCCCACTTTTCACTCCCCAGACTGGACAGCATTTAGTCTCAGTACTGGGCATGTCTGTGCCCAGTGGCTGAAAGTTCAGTTTCTATGCATTTCTCCAAATTTGTATTTAAAACCTGTATTTTCCTGCACACATCCTATATAAAATGGCTCTGAAATTAGTTCATCTGGTTAGAGGAAGGTTTTGAGTTCCTTCATTTGCCATTCATTTAAGAGCTAGACTCAATGGTCCTTCTGGGTCCCTTCCAGCTGTGACTATTCTGTGGTTCTAGAGCTGAAAACCATTTAACAAATGTCTAAATGACAAAGAACAAATAAACAAAGGGTTTTGTTTTTTTAAGCACTGAGACTTATTTTAACTGCTTTCACATTTTAAATTACAGTCTTGGACTGTATGGTTTCTCATGGCACCCTGAAGGCTGAATACTGACTGTGTAGGTGATTAATTTTTTTCCCCCACCCAAGCACAGCATCACCCCTCAAGCCACAGGATTGTTACTGGGAATGCAGGCACCTCACCTGTGCTACTGCTATGTTAAAATTTACTGTATTGATAACTTGATAGACTTCTTTCGTATACAATAAATGATATTTATACAAACAGTAAGTATCAGAGCAAAGACAAGAATCTCTGAAATATGAAATACACCTTCAGATGAAAGCCTGCAAATATTTCAATGTACTGTATAAAGTAGAACTATGTGGAGGCTAAAAGCCCACCAGAAACAACAATCTGATGGTGTAGACCCTTGATCCCCCTTGAGATGAGGCCTTCATCAGTCATACTGGCAGCTGACCCCATCAACCTAACTTTGGAAATCCAACCTGTTGAACAGGTATCTCTCCTTTCCCTTTACATAGGTTAAAAGGATGAGATGGAGAAAAAAGATTTGTCAAATCATGAAGGATTCAGCCTGAATCATCTCCATGTGTTTCACAAAATTATTCCTGAAAATATCTTAGTCTTTGTAGAGAAGAATAAAGGTGCTTCATGTAATCCTCAGATTCATGGGGCAACTAAATATTTGTTTTTTCACTCTAAGCTATTTATGTATAAAATTCTTCATGTTTCGGATCTAATCACTTTTACAGTTTCTGTGGGAGAAACTAAGTTGGAATTCCAGGCATGTCCTACAAATATCTCAGGCAGCTCACTCCAACTCATACATTATTTTTATTCTTATGGTGCCCTCTCCTTAGTACCAAGCTAGACTTTAAAAAAAAAAAGAAAAAAATTCTCTTTACAATTTCATACTTCTTATTTCTGACAGAAAGGAGGCAGAAGGGTTCTGCATTTGCTGAGAATATAAGAATCAAGCTAGGCACAACTTCTCTAAATTACAATCTGCTTTGTCAAATATCTAGGCATCCTCAGCTGATCATGTTTTAAATAGGGCTGGCTCCTTTTAAACAAATCACTCGAAAGCCTGGTTCAGAGTTATTTAAAGTGGCTGGTATTTTATGACACCACAAATGCTGCACAATGCAACTGCTGAGCTTTAAAAACACAGAAACTCGAAAGTGGGTACAAGAAACTACCATCTGTCTCTAGAAACAATTATCATCCTGCCATCTGTCTATACACTGGATAATGTTTTTGCTGTCAATAATATTTGATTGAAAAAGCTCTTTATGGATACTAAGAAGAGGAAACCATTTTAAGAAAAACAAAAATACATTGCTGATCATTCAAGTTTCTCTTTTCCACAAGAAAACAAGAGCACAGCCATTGCACTGTGCTCTACTGAGACAAAACATGAAGAGTACATTGCAGTGATATTGGTCCCCTTTGTAAATGAGGTGGTGCTTCTTTACCATTGTTCCATTCTTTATGAACACCTTACTGAAAAAAATGTAGGAAAAGTCCAAAACCTAATTCAAACTGGGAATAGAAGTTGATGCATTGTTTTTCCCCATCTATAAAAATAAAATCTTTTAAATGGGAAAAAAATAATTTTTTATCTAATTCTAATCCTTTATGACAAAAAAGTAGCCAAAAATATTTCAGGCAATGAGTAAAGGTGCAGTGACAGATGAGACACATTTAAATTAAGGACAGATGAAAGGCAGGGACAGCTGCAAGCATGGAATTGTACCTTTTATTTGAATTTCATTTGGGGAGTTTATGGGTTTGGGTGATGGTGGTAGTGGTTTTTTTCAGTGAACATCATGTTTCATGCAACATTTTGAGAATTAATAGTATTTTAACAGATTATCAAAAATTTTCCAAAATGCACTGTGTACTGAGAATGGAAGTTGACAATGCATTAAAAGACAAAAAAGCAAAAAGTTCTCTTGTCCAGCAGCAGCAACACACCATTATGGTGGAGGGGCGCAGGCAGCTTATGTCAAGTGTGCTCTGTAACGTGCAGAAAGCAAGTGCAGAAATCCCTTACTTAGAAAATCACAGTTATTAGAGAAAAGCTGAATAAGCATGGCTGTATTTCAAATGGGCTTGAGCATAGCAGATGTTCCCTGGACTCTTATGACTAAATCACAAAACTTGTCCTAGCCTGGAAATGCAGAAAACATGAATGTAGACTTAATTTTGGGGGAGGAGAGGAGAAGAAGAGAAGAGAAGACAGCATAACAGCACAGAGCAGCTGGATTTCCCGAGGCACGTATTTTATTCATAAGTGTAAGCTGGTGAATAATTCACAGGCAGCAGCATGGAGCAGAAGCCAGTTAAAGAACCCTACTGGGGTCATTCCTGGACTTGGCTTTGCAAGTTGTGCTGAGTTACTCCAGCCCTTTTTACAAACATTCCTCCAGTGGAACTGAAAGCAGAGAGCTCAGCTGTTTTTACTCCAGATCCATAAAGTGGTGATACTCTTTGGGAGAGTTACTGGGAATTAATAAATCAGAGTAGCAAAGAAAGGTCTTCAGATAGTTTTCAACCAAATTTCTTGTAAAAGCACAAACACATTTTATCAGAAAAGCTTTCACCAGCAGGCTCCAGTTTTCAGCATCCATGGAGCTGAAATCTGACCAAATATGACAACAAAACTGCTGAAAGCAACCAGTGTGGTAAAACAAATGGATCTGATTGACTGGTTTAATCTGCACATTCCTTCTGAACTGAGCTGGAGAAAACCACATAGTGATCTGGAGCTGGATGAATAGGCCCAGTTCCTAGAGCTATCTATGAATCACCAAGCCATTCCACAGCAAGCTCCACTCACCAAAGGCATGAAGGTGGAAGAACAAAATGTTAAAATGAAGAAGAATATCACTTGTATATATTGTACTTTGAGCTTTTTTCATCGCTAAATGCAAACTAATCACCCTGGGTGTTTTTTTATAAGAACAGCAAATCATATCTAAGTAGTTCAAATGAAACACTTTCCCTACATTTTGAGTATTAAATCACTGGCTAGTTTATGATATTTTCCCTCCAGGCCACAACCTATCATTTTCTTACTTCTTCACTCCAAAGCAATAAAAGGAAGAAGGATTTATGCAAATGAGCTCTGTCCAAACTCGTATCACAGCACAGTTCTTCAGGTTCCAAATTCAAAATCTACACACCTTCCTCGCATATGGCACTTATCACACCATGAGTAAGCATGCTGTGTGGTAGATAAACTTTTATAAGATTATAAAATCCTAACATTTTGTTTTAGTGAAAATAATAGTGAAGCTTGCTGCAAAGGTCCAGTGAGCTGAACATTCATCTTCCCCATCACTTTGAACTGAGGAGAAGGACACAGCCTTCCCAGTTCCTTAATTCCTCTCACAAGCCCCAGTTTTCATTCATACTCATACCTGTAATTCCTCTTGAGTTGAAAACTAATCAAGCCAGTCTGTAGAGAAAAGGGCAGCTTGATAATAGAGAGGAATCAGACTGAGCTAATAGCACAACTAAGAGAGCAAGATAAAGCCAGCCTTTCTGGTACGGAAACAGGAGTGGAAAAAGGGTAAACAATGTTTTTCACCTGATACTTTTCTTCAGACACAATTCTGAAAATCTCTTGGAAATGAAAGTGGAATAGTGGCAACAGCTGTAGGAATGCTGGTCTGTACAGCCTGTGACACAACACCAAATATCACAGCACTTCACAAGGGATAGGCAAGCTGGAATGTCCCCATGCAGCACTCACAGAAAGAGCTAGAGACCTTTATTTCAGTTTAGCACCACTGCCCACAGGAGATGCACTCCGCCAAGACAGCTTCACTACAACTCTTCCTTGCCCAGGAAAATCAGCTGCTGAATTCATGACTGCAAAAACAAGTTTCCGCTGTGCTTTGTGCATTTTAAGTCTCATTGCTCAGTTCAAGTAGCCAACATGATTGCCATCAGCACTAGGAGAGAATGGAATCAAAGCAAAGGTTGACTTTGATACTTTCTCACAGCCATAAACCTCCAGATAGTCCTGAAACAGAGGATAGTTTGGGTTTTTCCTGACATTTTTGCTAGTAAACATGAAGTATTCAGGAGTGCCACAATGCAACAGTGAGGTCTCTGACTGCACTCTGTCCCTGTGCAGACTGGAGTCAGCCAGCAGCTCATGATGAGCCTCCCATGAAGGTCATCTTCCATCTTCTCTCCTGTCCAGCAAGCAGTGGAGACAACACAAGAAGATTTCCTGTGCACTTCTCTAGGTACAGGATTCAGTGATGTGTCTGTTACAGAGCACTTTGTATCCTGACTCCAAAAGATTCAACCCATAAGTGCAACTGACTCACAAATGAAAGTAGAAGAGGGCTAGGACAAGTAATAGGAATTTTCCCCTTGCTTTCCTTTATCATTCCATGCTAATTATGAAGTTCAGATAAGCTAAGGATTTTATGATGTTATAACAGGAGGGATTTAAAGTCCTAATTTTTTATTCCAATCTCTCTCAGAAGTAGAAAATGAGAAATCAAAAAGCCAGTTATTTTAAGAATTCATAAGTTATTGCACTCTACTGCCCAGTACAATGAACTATTCTCAGTTCATGTCAGTTGTTAATAAGACTTTACCATAATATAGCAACTCAGCATGATTAAAAATACACCACAAAGGACATTCACCTCTAAAAATAGCTATTAAAAAAAATGGACAAAGTCAATCTGAAAATAGATAAGGGGGAAGGAAGAGAAGCAAAATAGATTAAGTAGGGCAAATCATACTGGATGCCAGGAAGGAGTGCATTATTTCAAGTTCATAAAACATTTTTAAATAAATGTATAAGTAAAGGATGCAATGGCACATTAATCCAGTCAGAGTCATACACACTTATTTTGAACCAAAAATAGAAGAGGTTCCAGCTCACTTCTTAGGGATCCTCACAATGGGTTCATTCATGCAAGACAGTGAGAACTGTAGCATTAACAAATTAAGGGTGTCTGTGTGCATTAAAGGCATGAGTATCTTGCCCACTGATTTTAGTTTTTAAAGTTCACATGCACAAAAAACAAAACAAAGTGACTAACAGACTAACAAAAACCCAAACAAACAAAAGCTTAACCCATGCAAAACACCAAATAAGCAAAACAAACACACAAACCCCCCAAAACCCAAAAAAAAAAACCCCTGAAAACAAACACTAACACACAAAACCTGCAGCTTTGCTGGGATAATTCAAACCAGCTCCAAACTTGCACCATGGAAGCAGATTTCATTTTAAAAAAACTCAAGTCCATCTTTCCTGAACTTAAGCAGATACCCAAATACTCTGCTGGTTCAGTGCCAGAGCACCCAGCACTTGGGCTGTTCACCCATGATATAAATGCACTATTGCACCTATTGGTTGTGATTGCTGGCATACCACAAAGAGCTAAAGCCAGTGCAAATATTTAATGGGTTTAGTACTATTCTAAGGTTTCAGAGGAAATACTGGAACATACACTTCTTCAGAAAACATCTGTACATATTCCAAAACTATCTAAAAAAATTCTTTTTTTTCTTCTTCCTTGCAATTCGTGTACCAAAAGATACAGCGTGTCTAAATCTATCTGGACTCATCCTGTCTTATTAAAAGAGCTTTATTCAACATACAGCTGTGAGTATTTCCATGAAATGTACTTTCTCTTATGGCTTCCTTCCTGCAACCAAGTCACTTGAAAATCAAGTTTAGAATAAAGATTTTTTGGTTCACAGTGATTAAAACCAGCAAGAACAGTTAAATTGTTTGAATGCCAAGTGTGTGCAATTTTCTTGTAAAATCCTTAGGTCTCCAAGTCAGAGGGATTTAACTTTCACAGAGGCTGCACAGCTGCTTCCAGGTTTATTCAGTGCCACAGCTCAGCTCCACTGGGGGGAAAGAGGAGCCAAGAGGAGGGGAGGTAAAATTCCTCCAATGCAGATAGTGAAGAGAGATTCAGTGATTCCCTTCTACAGGCAACCTTCTCAGATATATAGTGAAATAAAGAAAAAAACCACAACATTTTGAATAGCTCCAGTGAGTCTAAACTCTGTAACGTTACCAGTGTGAGACCACATGAACTATGAAGTGACACATATTACAACAATTTGCCTACCTTGAATATTAAAAAAAAGAAAAAAAAAACCAAAAAAAACACTTATGGGATACAGGAATATATTTAACTAGACCCACAGACATCCATTGGCTGTGATGGACAAGGTATGCAACAAAACCCACCCCAAACAGGACACCCTGTCACCCCAGTGTATTTTAACATCCAAAAGAAAGGTTAAGCTTTGGAAAGATCTTATTGAATCTTGTAAATACTACTCTCACCTCAACAGTGCAAAACTCATTTTCTCTTCTCTACTGATATGGATCTATTGAGGCAATTGACTGGATTGAAGTTCAGTCATTTAAACTGAGCAAACAGTTTAGTGAAAATGCTGATAGGTCCTGCCAGATCTTTTGGCCTTTGCAGAGTGAAGTAGTCTGGACTTAGGTCAATGAGTATGTTACTATTTGAGCATCTTAAAAGGGCACATGTTAGTAGAAAATTGAACTGTCTCAAGCTTGGTGCATTTCTTGAATTGTAGCAATGGGGAACAAAGACACACAGACCTCCTTGTTGCTTGCTCCAAAGAAGATCATGTATTGCAACAAGCCAGGCCTTTCTTAGCTGTAAAAGCTGTAAAAACCGAACCAAGCAGGCCTGGCTGCCTGCCACTACGGTGTCCCTGCTCACGTGTCCCTCTGCCCAAGCAGCTTTCTCACCCCGCGGTGTCCGCGCGTCTCAGCAGCCACAGTCCCGCACACAGGGTGAGCACACCCAGCTGTGCAGCCTGTCCTCTGTTATAGAACCCACCCTGCACCTCACTGTTAGCTGAGCCTTCCCCAGAGTGCTTGTGGTGAGCAAGGCTGAACTGAATTCAACAGGATTTCTTATCTCACACATTGCATAAAATGGCTGAGCTACAATATTTATAATTTGTGCACCAGAGCTTAATCCAAAGCCCACTCAAGTCACAAGAAAGGTACTCACAGATCTGAGCCAATTGCAGATCAGGTATCAATTGGTATATTAAGTTTGATTTTTCTCCCACAGCAACAAACAGCCAATATGCACTTCTGCCATTACTCTTATCTTTGCTTAAAACCAGAATTCAACTGCTTTAGCATCAAAGGCTGGAAACATTTGTTTATTTCTGTGCATACCACAGCAAACATTTTCATCCTCACAATTACAAGCTGATAGAAATTTCACAAAAATGAGGAGGTTAATTAGATATTTTGATGTGAAAACTGTTCTATTAAAATCTTTAGAAAATATTTTTGATTTATATTATGCATCTCAGGGTTTAGACATGAGCAAAGTGGATAGGTGAGTGATGAAAGAATCACCAAGGGTATCAAAAGGATCACATGAAGGTTTGTGAGTTAAACAATGCTATGTTACCAGTAACTACCTCAAGAACTTCACCTTTCAGGAGACCTCTGTTAAGGACATAGAGTTTACCAAGCAGGCCAGACGAGATCAGTCCACCAGCAAGATCACATACAGGCTGGGTATATTTGCTGGCTATCTGATAGTTCAAGAAAAAATCCAGAAATGGCTTCCTTGCCGAGAAAGTCTCTGTACTCCTGGAGTAATGCTGCCATGGTGAAGAGAGAAATGCAACTTCATGTAGCAAGCAGAAAAGGACACAAGGCAAATGAAAGGAAGTAAGAAAAATGCCTCCTGCTGTTACCTGTGGAGCACAGGCTTATCCACTGCCCTTCACCTGCACCCCTCCATATCACCACATATGTCAAAACAAACACAATCCCAGTCAGAACGGTGTCAGAAAAAATAAATAGAAAAGAATGTCCTGTAATTATCACTAAACTGTCATTCCTGACCAGTGTGATTACAAACCACCATCTTTAACAAGCTGGGGTCCTTTTTCAAGAAGTTACTGGAACTTCTCACTACACTTGGTAACAGTCCCCTCGTCTGGGTCAAAAGGCCACAAGAGATGAAGACATCCTGCCAATGTTTGTTTACACAGGGATGTAGCCGCTGCAGTCATGTGAAAGAAAAGTTAATGCATTCTTTCACATCAATAAAGTTGTTATTCAAGAATTCAGAGTTCAGGACTGATGAAGTTCAAGTTGCTGATATGAACGACAAAACCACTATGAAGTAAAGAACATGTAATCACATGTGTATATCACCCATCCTGCTTTTATTTCATCTCTTTCTTGTAATATGGGAAATTTTAGGAACCTCTGCACGAAAGGAAACATTTCCCTCAAAGGATTATTTTCTTCTTTCAGCAATATAAATATATCTATTTGCACAAATACAATATTCTTATATCTTAGCAAAACATAAAACTGATGCAGCTAAAAGAGAAAAAGTGAGATCTTGGCTATCAGCATTGTCACTCTAAGCAAGAGTTCCAAATCCACCCCCATCCCCCTATACCACAGTGGAAAGATGTTCTGTTTATTTTCTTAATGCAGGCTTACATGCCCGCTGGCTATTGGAATACAAACACAAAAGCAGATGCAGTGTTAATTTAATTCTGTAGCAAGTTTTCAGTGGTGCAGGAGCAACATCAAAGACAGACTACGAATATCAAATTAAAGCCATCCATCATTCTTCTTGCACCACATTGTCCAAATGCTTAACCAATATCAATGAGGATTTAACTGTCACCAGCAAGTGGAAACGCTGGTAATGCAAGCCTAAAATTAGAGTAGATTTGAGTAAATTGAATGATTATTAGAGGGGGGACATGAACACAAGCTTCAATCCAGCAAATTTAAAGCCTGTAATCAATCTTCACCAGGTAATCACCACCCATTTGTCACTGAAAATATTGATGGTTTGCTAGATTACAGGAGAATACCAAAAAGCTCCTAACTTCATTAACATGAAAATACTAAGCAGATCAAGTCTAATTCAGGATAGCACCTACTCCAGCCATATACCAGCTCTCTCACTTTATCTGCAAGCCTCAGCTTCCCCAGATGTCTAATGTATGATATAATATACCTGACCTTTGTGGAAAGCTGTCACCACTCTGAAGCCTGCAATCTGTGCTTTCTGTGTATCTCCACTTTTATAAATGCATGGACAAGTTTTTGGGAAAGAATTATAGATAGAGAATATGAAGAGCAATTAACAACTCAAAAATAATAGCAGGCTAAAACTCTTGAAGCCACTGAAGGAAACCAGTGTTGAGTATTGTCCTTTCTTTCCTGCAGCCCAAAGGATGCACTGAATTGCACACTTGTCCTTCTGGCGGGTGATTCTTCACATTTGAGACTTAGCCCATTAAAATACTGCATACTGTCTCTAGCATATAAGGGGGTACATAAGTATTTTTGCAAACCTCCTGTATGTTTCACACCTTGTGAAGAAAATCAAGACAGGCTTCTTAACACCCTGTGCAACAGTCTGACCCTCTGCCACAAGCGTGGTGGAGGACCTGGTGCCAAGGAACAGCACTGGAAAACAGGAGCTAACTGTGCCAGTCAAAGACATCTTCCAGGCTACAACCAGCGGGAAAATCAGTGGGGAAGTTTTGTTTAAAAAAAAAAAAGTATCAGCTACTGTCCTGGGTTGCACGTGCTCCATTGCTGGCCCTGGGGCTGCAGGAGCCACTCTGAGGAGAGCTGGGGGTGCCCTCAGTGGTGACGCCTTAGGCAAAGTTTATTTAATAAAGGGCAAAATGCCACTGGTTAGTGAGGTACAAAGTGTGAGAAAAGCCCTGCAGCACCAAGGAAGAGGAGGAGCTGTCCCAGGCCCCAGCAGAGCCTGCCCTGCAGCACAACCACCTCCCATTGCCACTGCTCCTGTGCCTCCCAGGCCTGGGGGCAGAGGGGCTGGGAGTGAGGGGCTGAGATCAAACCTGGGTCAAACTGGAGAGGGAAAGTGCTCTAGGATTTTTGTCTTTTCCTCTACTATCCTACTCTAGTTTTGACTGGCAATAAATTAAATTAATTTGCCCCAAGTCTGGTATGTTTTGCCTGTGGCAATAATTGATAAGCAATGTACCTGCCTTTATCTCAACCTGCAAGATTTCTTATCTGATTTTGTCCCCATCTTGCTGGTGTGGGTCAGGGGGAGATGTAAGAGAGCAGCTGGAGGGGGTCTGGCAGCCAGACAAGGTCAGCCAAATCTGACAGCACAGCTGTCTTGTAAAAATCCTCATGCCTCCTGCCGGAGGATGATGACTCTGAAAGCAGGAGAGAGCTGGGAGGGAGGGAAGCACATGTTCTGATTATTCACCACCATCCAGAGAGGGACTTCAGGCCTATTTCAAAATTTTGATAGAATGAAACTACAGCTTCAGAAATTATGCAAAATCACTCACTCACACACATACACACATTCAGACACTTAGGATGTTTTTCAAAGAAAACAAACACAAACCAAACCCCACAACCTAAACTGTATGAAGACAATAGATCAAAATCCATATTGAATTCTTCGACCTTTGTCACTGGAAAATAAAGTTCTGATACCAAGTATTTATCAAGCACTAAAGTATCTGGGAAGTGTTATCCGAGTGTACATAAACAATGCAAAGCAAACTGCAATCACATTTTAAAGTTCAGTTTAAATTTCACTTATATTTGGAGTTGGCTAAGCTATACCACTGCAAAAATCACAATTGTTACAGTGGCTGCAAAAGCAACATTTCATCAGATAAGCCTACGATCTTCAAAAGAAAGAAGATGAATTACAAAAATCAATTTTCCACTCATTACAGAAAGTGTAAGGATCACTAAAGATTGCCATGACTGCCATAGTGCTTTCTGTAATTTATACAACAATTTCTCGGTTTTTCATGGTGGACTGTCACCTATAAGACAGCATGCAAATGAAGAACATAAAAATAATTCAAGCAACGCTTCTGAGAACAAAACTGTTGCAGGAAAAAAAAAAAGGCAATTCTTGGAAAGAGACGTGAAAATGCAGACAAAACCCCATAGGTGGTTGCTACAGAAACAGCCAAAGTGTATCACACTATCATCTGCAGTTATTCATACAGATCCCTTAACTGAGACAGCAAATTAAATAGACCCCCTTCTCCACAAGAGAACAAAAATGATAGATTGCAGTAAAACAAAATCTTTGTGTACTGCCAGCAATACATCAGTTACTCTTAAATGAGAAAACAATTATAGACTTGGCTGAGAAATAAACTTTTTACCCCTTTGTGGCTCCTAATACTTCAAATCCTGGAAGCATTGATGTGATTTTCGTACATATTTGTCATTAAACAGCTGAAAAACAGTAAAGCTCTTTTAGAAATATTTGAAGCACAAAAGTGCAGCTAAATCAAATTATTTAAACTTTTGAAAATATCAGTTAAAGGAGGTACTTCCAGCAGTATATTTCAGAGACAGCTCTCTAACAGTAAATAAACACAAAAGCAGCATCAACACTTGCTTCAAACTACTCAGTTCATTTTCTTGATGGTTTAGTAAATTGTGGTACAGAAAAATCATCAGTTTGGAAGATGAGAAACATTTTCAGTAACTTTCATAGTTTACAAAAATAATTTCACAATTAAAGGACATAATTTTATCAGTCCTGAATGCATAAAGAATTAAGGTATGTCCCCTAAGAGTGATTATTTCTTCATCATACTATCCTATTATTTCTATATTTTTCAGCAAAAAAGTCCCATAGTTCTCTGAGCGATAGAAATTATTTTTGAACAAACACTGCAAGGAAGGACTACATGGACAGAATTTGTCTGTGATTATATTATAGCGGTTACTTTTATTTTCTTTCATAATATCATTCAGTGACCTTCTTCTAATGGAATAGGAACTGTTGACTTTTCAAAAACTGTAAGCAATCCTGAGAAGCTGCAGTTTGCAACAAATACAGAAGGATCATCTGCATGGGGATTATCATGCAGAGCCAGAAATGTGCTCCTAAGGCTTATATTGAAGCATGGTCACATGCTTCACCTTCAAACTCCAGTTCTCAATCATAAGATACATAATTTATCTTAGTCTATGTTAAGTGCAGGAAGAAAAGCTTTTCCTTGCTAGACAGATAGCAAAACCTTTTGATGTGTTGATTTTTTAAGGAATAATTTTGATCATAATTAATTTCAGTTGTACCTACACTGAACTTTATTATCAAAAAAGCTAAGACAAAGCCATATAAAAACAATTAAATGACTGTTTAAATAGTAAGTTTAAATTTATTACAGCTGAATACAAAGGCACATGTAAGATAAAAATAGATGATTTATTAATGGGAATCAAAGAGAACTCATCACTCTCCACAAGTACCTGAAAGGAGGCAGTAGCAAGATGGAAGTTGGTCTCTTTCCTTGAGTATCAAGTGCAGGACAAAAGGAAATGGCCTCAGGTTCCATCAGGGGAAGTAGGCATTGGATATTAGGAAAATTTTCTTCCTTGGAACAGCGTGCTCAGGGAAGTGGTGGAATCACCATCCCGGGAGGCATTAAAGCAGTGTAGATGTGTCACCTGGGGCCATGGTTTAGTGGTGAACTTGGTAGTGCTAGATTAATGGCTGATCTTAAAAGTATTTTCCCAAATTATTCTGTGATTCAGTGATCAAATTTCCTGAAAATGCCTTCAAAATATGATACTGCCCCTTACTTTTCATGTGGTTGCTCCTTTTCACAAGATAAATGACCCACTATTTCATGATAATGCATAGCATTCAGTGGAAATAAGATTTGAGCCCAATACAAATGTAATACTGGTCTTTGTAGTCAGCATTCATAATACCATTAGTGCTTAACCCATAAAAGGGCTCAGGCCCTTCAGTGTCACTTAAGGCCAGGTCACAATCTGACACAGTGAAAGGAGCCCCAGTGACAGTCTGACATATTTAAGCAGAACCAGACTTATCCTTTTTCTTATCCTCTTTCTCCCTTCATCAAAAGATGACAGTAAGGCCTCTGCAAGGCTCAGACCCCAAAGAACAGAGGGTCAACCCTTTCTTTAGCTGTGGCATTCCAACCTAAAAACTTAGATGGATAAATCCTTGCAATAGAAACAGCAACTCAGAGCTTTTTACACGTGTATGTTTAACTGGACATCAAGGAATCTGCTTGGCACAAACCTTGGCTGGGGCTCAATTTCCATTAACAGCCTTTGTCTGGAGGGTCTTGCTGTACCAAATCAGAGCATCTCTGAGCCCTGTCCAGAGCTAAGCTGAACTTGCCTTGCTCCACAACTGCATAGATGGAGCAGAGCAGATGAGAACTGGTGTACTGGTATTTCATCTTCCTGCAGCAACATATTTTCCTCAAGGACTCCTGTTTCTTTTCCTTTGGCACTCAGTCTCTGTGCTCATTTTTCAGTTTTCCAGGCAGGCCCATCATCCTGGTCTGCCAGGCTGGCAGTGCTTTACCAGAAACAGCAAGCACTTAAAAACAGTGTCTGCCTGCTGGTTCCCTGAGCAGGCTGACACTGAGAAGGGGCAGTGGTAAAGGATGTTCAGAGCTTTATCATAAAGAAGGAGGTAAGAGATCAGTATATAGAGAACAAAAATTGCTCACAAGGGAACTTTTATCACATGCTAATCATGCCTCTGAGATGCAACAAAGCAGAAAATGTAGCCAAGTCCTTCCAATGTCTTCAAAATGTGATTCTGTGGGAAACACCATTATCTAAAAGTGCTTAAAATATTTTTTATTTCCCAAGATTCTGGAGAAAGTAATAATAATACATTTGTACTAATAGGAGAAAAAAAATTGTCTGTGAAAATCAGAAAGATATGCTCAAACAGTCAGCAATGAACTGCACAGTCCTGAAAGCAAATCCTACATTGAATACAGCTGATGTATTGGCCTCACTCTGGGTGAACATTAATTATTTTCAAAGGGGAAGTGATTTTGATTTATGCAGAACAAGACCTTTTTCCCCAAAAGCAGACAGTAAGTGATAACTGACCAGAATCTGAAAGATTTGCTCAGAATTATGATCTTTGCCTCTGGTAATTAGCTTGTTCCACCCACCAGTGCAGCTTGAGAATTCTGCTCTTAGGACAGGGTGTGATGCCTTTTATGCTAAGGATTTACATGTTCATCTGAATTAACTTAGTGTCTGTTTTCTCTGTTCTTCTGTTTCTAATATTTTTGTCAGATTTAGCACGAATGACCAACAAAAAAAAATTACTATATATCTCACTGAAAAAACCCAGTGATATACAGTAACTACCATGAGCACAATCAAGTTATAGCTGTGAAAAAGAAAAGCAGAACATTGACTGACCCAGCATTATCCTTCCTAACAATCACCAGTGAGTGACCCAGAACAAAATCACAGAAAATATCTGTTATCCGTTCTGAGGAGCAGATTACACAAAGCAAATCTTCCTTGATACTCTACCCTTCCGGTTACGGAGAGACCGAGTGATGCCAACCACTCCTGAGCTCTGTGGCTCCTCCACTGAGCTGCACCTGAACCTGCAGGACACCTGGTCTCCATGAAGAGGGAACCTGAAGTGCACAGCTTGAAAGGGAGCTCAAATATCTCCCTACCAGGTCTCCAAACTTAATGTTACAGAAACCACAACCCCAGACTCATAAATGGCCAACTCCAGGCATGGTTCACATGTGCCCCTGACAATCACACACCTTCACCTCTCACCACAATAACACTCTGTGCCAATATCTGCCTCTCAAATATACCATCTTCCTTCTGCATCTTTTTCCTCCACAAAAGAAATTAGCAGGCAAACAAATTTTATGTCACATAAATGAAGCTGGATGCACTCTGAGCTCAGAGACTGCTCTCTTACCAGCCACCCAGTAGATATAAAAAACTAATTTTTCTCCATCTTGTTGCCCAAGTGTTTGGAGTCAAACAGCAGCAACCTCTTTTGCTAATCTCCTATTAAGGGTTCTCAATTGCATTTGTAGGGAGAAAAAAAAAGAGTGCTTTAAAATTAACCTGGTATGATCCCAGCAGGAGAAACTTGACAGCTAATAAGAGAAGATATTTCAAGACACATGAAAACCTGTCCCAGTGCGGTTCCTGCAGAAGTTTTCTCTTCTCATAAACCTTCAACTCAAAAAAAAGTCTGATAGCGAAAATTATCTTTTAAAGAGACTATTTGGAGCCATCTTCTGAATAAAAAATAAACCTGTGAAGAAGGTTCTGAAACACCACACACACACTTTAAACACTTTTCACTTTTCCTTGCTGTTTGAAGGTGACTTGCACACATTTTTAGACTCTGGGGAACCCCAAAAGAAAGGATATAAGCAGAAGAGCTGAGGCTACAGCCAGAAATTGAGCAGTTGCTGAAAAGGTTTTGAGAAGGCAAAGCTACATCTCAGCTCTGCTCCAGTCCTGTCAGCACCTCCCCAGCCACCCACGCTGCTAAAGGAGGGTGCAGAGAGGTTTTGCTGCAGAGCCATGGCAGAAAGCTGTCTCTCACTCAGTGAGGGTTCATCACTGCATTTCAGGAGACAAATTCCTACTGAGTCACAGCACACCAGCCTTCTCTGCTGCTAGCACAGCCATTAATATTACCCGTGCTGCTGTTAGTCTTGCACAACCCAGGGGTTTCTGATTTTATTGCTCATGGGGCAGGCAGTGACACTTTGAGGGCAGCAGCTCCTCTCTATTATCTCTTTCCTGGCCACCTAACTTTGAAGATTACTTCTATCAAAGACCCTTCCTTGCCTGCTGCAAATTTCTTGACTGTAGCAGCACTGACTAAAATTAATCTGAGTGCAAGAGGTGCTTTGCATTTGTGGCTAGATGAGAATCCCTCAGAGAGAGGTGTTAAAAATCAAAGTGCTACCAAAATTTCCCCATCTTAGTGAGAAAAGGAGTAGCTTTTACAGAGGTACTTAGTAGCATATAAGGGACATTTGGACATTTTTTCTTCCTGAAGGAGAAACGCAAGCTGGGGAAACTAGAAAACGCCTGACTGTGAGAATTATGGGACAAGACTTGGTTAAAGTATGAGTGGGCCAAAAGGGCCTCATCTCAAAGTGTCTGAAGATACCATGACAGATGTCCCACATTTAATTTACTGGACACTTAAGGCTGACCATCCTGTTGACAGAGGCTATGAGGAAAATATAGTCAGTACCTGGAGCAGGCCAGTGTAAGAAGGACCATCTAGTTTCTCTACTGGACAAGCACCACAGCAGGAGAAATTCTCTGCTTCTAAATGCAGGGTCCAGAGAGAGTAGACTGCCCAAAGCTCTGATCCAAATACCAGAATGAGTTTGCCACTAATTTTTTTCCAGTTCTCCAAACAGACACTGAGTAAATGCAAAAACACTTGGCAAAGCAGACAGAGTACACATCACACAGAAGTCAGACTGCTGTCTGAAAAAAGGGATTTCTTGATAGTCATTTATTTTACTACAAAAACTTCATTGTTCTCTACAGCCAGCAGCACACACAAAGCTTGCTCTACTAACAGGCTTCTAATGTCACACATCCAGCCTGGAAATTCCTGGCAAGATGCAGCAGCTTTGCCTGTGCAAAGCACGACAGGCAGCCCCCCATGCCACAGCCCACCAGGACATGCAGGGTGGAACAGCACATTACAGCTGGCAGATTATTATGACTTTTTACTGCCTGCTATAACAGAAGCTTCTACAATGTGCAAGTTAAACTGTGTGCAATATGCCAGCAGATGGAGAAGGGGAGTTTAAGGGACCCCCTGCCCAAGTTGCTTGGTTATTGCTGGCTTCAAAACGAAAACTCCTTGATGGACTTCTCAAAGCTCATGGCTAGACAGGCACAGGGGGTCAGCAGAGCCACCACAAAGACATAAACATACACACAAACCTGTGAGCCAGGACCAAAAACACCCTTAGCTAAGTGCTTCTGCTGCATTAGTTAACTGCAACTGGAATTAATGAAGCATATATAAAAAAGCTGCAAGGCTTAAATCAGGCTGATTTTTTTAACCAGTACACCACTTTTTAAGGGCTTTGTGACCACTTTTGCCTAAGCTGTGTAACTGCTTTTGTGTGATGATTACCATTATAAAACTTGTTTCAAACAGACAAAAAACAATTTCAAAAATTCGTAGACCTCAGCCAACGAGGAATCTGGCTCTCCTTGTGTTAGTTCAACTCACTCTGTCACCCCCAGGCTTCTTTGTACAATCACCACAACAGAAGAATTTGGTAACACTGGAGAATCCATAAACACAGCTCAGCAGTGGCTTCAGCTTTATGCATGATAGGGAAGAAAGCTGATCTTTGCCAGCCTATCTTTTCATATAATAAAACAATCAGACTTGTTCAGAGAGAGCAAATTTCTGTGCTACAGCTATGATAACTTTTCACAGTATTTCAAAAAGGCTGGAATGAGACGGCCAAAGCACGAGTCCTTGATTTCAAGGATGCAATATTGTGAACTCCATTATGCTTCCAGGTATCAGCAGAATGTCTGCAGACAACTTACACCTACATCTTCAGAATACATCAATTCAGCCACAAACCAAACTCACTAGAGAAATCCTCCTCTTACTCACTTCAGCTGTCTTTATCCTTCTCAGGATGGCAGCCCTGGACAGAAATGGATTGCTCGTGGAGAGAATAGCGAGGAGGAGCACTGAGCTGATGATTCTTTTTTTTTTTTTTTTCACCAAAACACAAATTATGAAGCCTTTTTACGTGGGTTTGCACTCGATTTCAGATAATGGAGAAAAGTCGTGAAGGGGACTGCTGCACAAAAGCATGATACATTATCTTACAACAGCAAAATCTACAGATCTCTTATCACCAACCACTCAGCAATGCTAAAAAAATTCACCAACCTGACCCTGCAAATAACCCACAGTAAAGTAAAAGAGCAACTTGGGAGAGCCATACTGGGCATTTACACTGAAGAGGAGAATGTACATAAATACTTTTGTTAGCAGCTGTGAAAAAATGTGACATATTCTATTTTTTCATATCTTTGACACATGCAGGAGAACCCTGTCAAAGTGCTGATTACTTCAATAGTGTCCAGAATGGGACACTATACAGATGGCATTGCAACTTTTTTTTCTCCATTGCATGTTTGACAAACATTATTTGAAAATATGTTAGCAAAACTGTCATCTGCAGTATCAACAAGCCATGTTTGAGTCCACACACTCATTGTCATTTATAGTGGCTGAAAACCTGGCATTTGCATTGCTAAGGTTGGTGATTCTGTGCATTAGTAATATTCCTTGTCTTCCCATTACAAGAGCCTGTTTTCTCTTTCCTCACAGGGTTAGCCAATGTACACAATACTGAATATATTTATAACAGGTATCTTTTATCTGATTTTAATTACATACAAACTTCAGCTAAAATAAATAATCTTCACAGTAAAGAAAGCTCATGCAGATTTTTTTTCTGTGACTCAGTCAGAGTTCTGAAGTCTGTCAAGATAATTTTCTCTACTATGAAGTCTCCTAAAATAATCTGAAGTCAAAAGTTTATCAGAATAAAGTTGGGATACTTCACCTAAATAGAGAAAAACTCAAAAAGGCTACGAAAAATAGGATAGAAATGAGTTATATGCTCAATTCTCCTAATCACCACATCAGCCCACTGCCATCAATTTCTTAATAACTTTTTTCAAAGCCACAGAGATGACAATTGTGGAATTCAGCAGGCATACAATTGGGCCAGATCTTCCCTACATTATCCTCATAAGAGATGATCCAAGTTGGCCAGACTTAGTTTTGAAGGACTATAAATGGATCACATTCAACAAAAGCCCCAGATTTTAGTCTTTAAAATACTGCATGATCTCATTCTCACCACGTGTGCTCCATCTTTTCCTACACATAATCCTCACACACAGCTCTACAGAGCTATGACACCTGAGCCAGCATTGAACCTCACCTGAGAGAGTAGTGGAGAAGCCCATAGTAAATTAGACCCAGGAGAAGAGGAAAAGAAAGGCAATTGAATGGCGCTACCAGGCTGAGAGACTGGCAGGGACACAGACATAGGAATTCAGTTTGCAGAAACTGCTCTCAAACAGCTCCAGTGCAATGCTGCCACTGCAATATCAGATGTTACAGATCTTGAACTGAACTCCACAAGCTGGCAAAAGACTTTTGACCTTTTCTCTTTAGTTTCAGCTTCCCTGAGTTGCTGTCACTACTTCATCCCACAGGCTTGTTGTGAAGATAAAGTCATCATTAGCCTTGTGAAGCTCCCAGACACTGCAGTGGTGACTGCTGTTAAAAAGCCTGTGAGGAGATTTAGATTTTCTTTTCAGAGCAGAGTTTCAATAGTGTGCCATAAATAAAGCATGGGACCACACACTGAACAATGGAGAAAACATAATAGTGAATAGCTGCTCATTTAGTGAGTGCTATTCATCCTGCTCACTGAATGAGGCAAGAAGAACAAAATAGTGTATGATCTTGTAATTAAAGACTGTATCATGATGTATACACACAAGGGTCTGAATCAGGGTTGCACTGACAACTTTATGTTTGATTGCCTAATTTTGCAACCTCGATGATGTTTTTTTAATGTAGTTTAACATTACATTTGAGTTCTTTCTTTAAAAACTGTATTAGGCAGCATTTGTCAGTAAATGCAAATAACCCAATGCATTATGTATATTTGCTTCCCTCCAGGTCTTTCAGTATGATAAGAATGGTTACCAAATAACATGTCTAACAAGGTTCTCCACAAGTTTTTCTGCAAAGTTTTCTCCTGTTTAAATCCTCACAATGGATTTGTTGAAATTTCTCCAACACAAAGCTATGAAGCAAAACAAAACTTTTATCATAATTTTGTAAAGAAATTTAAATCAGAAGCTTTTGCTTTGCCTCTCTATAGAAACAAGAAACTTTCCCCTCTATCCTAACTTGATAAAAGGCAGTGAGAATTACTGGCAGCCCTTCAAGAGCACAGTGAAGCCACTACTAACTGAGGAACCAGAGAGCTGGTGCTAAGTCCCATCTCTTAACTATGAATAAGAGAAAATATTTTCATTGCTAATGTGATTTGCTGAAATATTTGCTATACCAGCATTCCTGTACTCTCCTGTAGGCTAACATTTGAGAAACAATGGCACCTAGTGTGGCAGAGCTGTTCCACCTCTCAGCTGCACTTATACCATTTCTAAAGGACTTGAATATTACTGTCAGGCACACATTGTCATGGGAGCCCAAACTCCTACATAAGAATATTAAAATTTCAGCTTTGGTTTTGAAATCCTGTTCTAAGGCACTTTCCTTTAGTCAGGAGAGAGCATGATTTCCTAAATGTAGAGCCCACACAGACCATCCCAAAGAGAAATGCTCTCCTATGACATGCTCTCCTTCCTCTCTCTTGCCTTTCACCCTGCTCCCCTCCCCCCTTCTCACTCCCTCATCCCAGAAGATGAGATTCTGGTATTTACAGCAAAACTATTTCCTCCCAATGGGTGCTCACATCAGGCACAGGGATGAACAAAGTTCACCACCTCTTTTTGTGCACTCCAACCCCTCAGGTCAGCTGCAATCTGCCAGAGCCCCCTTGGACACCCAGCAGGTCTGGCCAAAGGAAATAGCAGTGAGAGACAGATGGAAGCTACAGCTCTCTGTCAGAACTGATAACCACATTTGAAAACAAATTAACAAAACTCAGAGCATCTCAATACTACACTGGGGGTTGTCTGGGCACAGTCTGCTTGTAGGGCAGTCACACATAACAATGACAACTCTTGGACTTTCCTCTTGAGGGCCAGGCACAAATTTCTGGCATTCCACCCCTTTTGCAGAAAGTCTCTCTTACATTTTAGCTGTTGCAGCACATCTCTTAGTTGATTCTTCTCCTAATTAGGTTAGAGCTTTTATCACAGAATTCACAGATCATTAATTTTTAAGAGAAAGGGAGTCATGTCTCTCCCCTTTTCTTAAATTTATTTTTTCTTTATTATAATATTGCAAGGAACAGCCTTGATTTAGAGGTCTGTGTTCCAATGGAGTCACTAGGACAGCCTTCCAAAATATTTTGGTTGGCTAAGAAAGTGGTTTGCTTTTTACCTTTGACCAAAAACAACACTCTAGACAAAAACCTGGATGAAGGCTAGTCAGTAGCTATTTTATCAGAGGCCAACTAATAAGTAGCATAAATATGTTACTGACAGCAGTAACAGAAGCACATATGTACAGACCATCCCCTTAAAAAATCCATCTGCCCTGCCTTGTGGCTTCTATCAAATATTAATAAATCTTTTTTTTATTATGTAGCACATTGCACAAACAATATGCGAACAGTCACTCTCTGATAGTCACCAAAAACTGGGTGACATTTAGGTGTCAGCTACATCCAGAGAAGATTTTTCCCCACAGATATGGAAAAGACTAACAAATTCTTGCAGCACAGAGTTGTAAGTGCCTCCTATCGGTACAAATCTGCAGGTGTAAAGCAGAAGGCATTTGAGCCCCAAACACAGACTAAGTCACTCTCATCCCACATTTTGCACAGACTGAGCACAAGGTTTCTAGCCAAGGCAGATGACAGTCCCTGGGAAACAACTTTGCTCAGTATTGTCTTGGTTAGAAACATGAAGTTCTGGCTTCCTACTGCTGAAATGATGAATGAGAGACCTCAGTAAAGTGAGTAGCAGGAGAGTTAATTACTTAAAACCAGGCATGGAGGCAGAACTTCAAGCAAAATGTGAAGACATCACCATTGCAGAGGTGTTGAAGCATCACAACACACAGGTGCATTGGTCATTGTTAAAGCTATGAAGAGTTAATCAAATGCACATTGATATTTGATGCTGCATAGAAAAAGATATTAAAGCATCTGGGCATCTTTGAAGTATTAACATCTTACAGGCTACAGCTCAAGAGAGAAGTGAGATCACCTGCCTCCTGCTAATGAGCAATGAGGGGTAAAAAATGCCCCCCTCCTAACCCCAGCACGAGCTGCTCCCTCTGTGCAGACTGGCTGTGAGACAAGCGTGCTGCAGAGCAGCACTGGGGATGGAGCAAGTGCTTCCCAACATCCAGCTCCAGGGCTCTGGCTGCTGCAGGCAGCTGGTGTTTAAGGGAACCTCTGCAGCCAGGGCAGAACAAGCACTTCAATTCCTGCTTTTCTTTATTTGTGCTTTGCATTGTCTGCTGTCATTCAAATCTGAATGGTCAACAATAAAACACTGCTTACAATCACTGCTCCCAGAACGACTGCATTGAATGATTTCCTGACAAATTGTTAAAGAACTGTACATTGCTATTATTATTATTTTCAAACCAATGCTTAAATGAATAATTTGTATGCACCAGTAAGCTTTGCTTGAAATCTAGTGACATGTCTAAAAATAAATGTTGTGCCAATGGGTAAATTCTGGCAAGTCACTGAATCAAGAGGAGTGTGACAGAGGTGATTGGAAGATGGAAATAATTAAGCAGGGTTTTTTCTCTTTTCATCATGAAAAAGAAACCTTTTGCCTATCGTTCAATTTGAAGTGCTCCGTAGGAAAGACCTTTTGTTTTCCTCAAAATAAGCCAGTTCCAACACCCAAACCAACTCCTAAAAATAATTGCATTACTTCTATGCCTTTTTTTTTGTTAACTTCCATCTTTTTTTTTTTTTAAATACAGTTCTCAGAGAGCCTGAAATATAAAAGAGACTCTTGAAGTTCCCTGAGGAAATTTGCACAACAGATGGTAAGATATTGTAGTTTCAGAGGTTTGATTAGAAGAGTCACTGATGTCTGCTGGGTTGAGCACAGGCTGGAGAGCCAGGAGCTTTCAAACTGTAATCCCCATTTCACCACTCGCTCCCTGCCTGTGGCAAGGGGTGTGGAATTCTCATCCTGCTTTACTGCAAAATGCAAACGGGGTGGTTCTCACAGGATTGCTTAGAAGGATTAATCTAAGGTTTTACTCTGCTTAGAAGATCTTAAATGCTAGTCACACTCTGTAAATGAGACACTACTGTTACACCAAAGCAAAATCTGCATTGCTCTACAACCCAAAATAGTATTTCCGAAAAAGTACATTTCTAACACCTTCACTCTAAGCAGATGATCCAGAAAATAACTTGGTAATCAACTTGAACAAAACATACTGAGACAAATTCAGTGTGAATTTTTTCATGTGGCACTTATACAAATGTGCTGTTTTAAGGATTAATTTTATAAACAGAATTCTGAACAATACAGTAAATACCAAAAAAACCAAACAAACAACCAAGCAAACAAATCCTGCAAACAAACTTAAAGCAAAGACATCTTTGAAAAGAAGCATATAATTGTGGGAAGGACCTTGTTCTTTTAAGAGCTCATAAAATATCTTAAAAACATGTCCTGAAGTCCTGACAGGCGCCTGAAATGCTTAATGCTTACAGCAAACATTTGATTTTGCAATACATTCTCTCATACTTTTTCCCCTCAGGAGTTTAGATGTGTAATCCACACTTAACTATTTTTAAGCCAAAATGAGAGAACAAGCAGAACATGCATCCTGGGAGTAGCTGAGGACAAGGCTGAACAACTTCTCACTTGTTGGACTGGTCAGTCCATCAACTCATAAATAACCATTAAATACTGAGGAAAAGATCGTCAAAATAAGTGGCATAGAGGACATAGTAGCAAAATCCTACAGCCTAAAACCATTAAATACAACTAGTTAAAGACTAGCAAATGTGTTTACAACACAATAACCTCCACAAAAATACATACACACGCCATAAAGCTTCAACATTTGTTACAGGAATGAAAGGGAGAGAAGTATGTAGGAGGGAGAAGAAACCACCCACAAAATAAAAAAGTTGAGCCACTTTTCACAGGTTTAAAGGTTCCTCCCACATCCATTCAGTAGTAGTTGGTTGCAGGTCTGTTATATTCCCTGGCTCACTATCTGCTACATCATTGCTGAGACATCCTACACATTCCTCCAACGCTTGGCAGCAAAGCCAGAGAGAAATAATGATGACCATCCACAACGCTCATCTGTCCATACTGTCCAGGGCTAGTGGTAGAAGGGATATAAGGCATATGAAATATTACTTATATAAGGAAATGGAGAAGTATAAGGCTCAGATTTATGTTAGCAAAGAGTATTTATTCACTCCTGCTTTAATAAAAATGAAACTAAAATGTTTGATGCAGAGAATACTCAGTGCATTCTTACAGGAAAAAGAAAACAGATGGAAAGACATTAATCAGCTCAGGGGCAGATATCTTTTCATTTATACATCCACAGATCACAGAACTGAAAGAACAGAATTTCCAGGTTTAGAGTGGAATATGAGACTTCATATTTCAAGATTGTATAAATATAAAATCAGTCAAATCCCTAAAACTGAGTGCTCCAGTTGTGGTAATGGTCATGCAGTGCTGTACCCAAACCAACACGAGGTCATGAAAGTGGTATAAGCAATTGTCAGGCTGTCAAAAACATGAATAAGAGACTCTAAAACCCTCACATACCCCCACAGGCTTGAGAACCTTTTTGTATGTTTAGCCCTGACATCACTGTGAGTCATTACCTGGACTCTAATTATTAGGGAATTAGGGGGGCTTGGATGTATTGTAGACACCCACTGAAAGACCTTCATGTAGCACTTGGTGAGCATGGCTGCTTGTTGCCTGCCCTTAGAAACCCAGACACACTGTGCTTCACTAAAAAATTGCTTGCTGTATTTTTAGTTATTTATGTTTCAAAATATTTTTACATTGAGGAATGAAAAAAAATGAAGGAACATGAAAAATCAAGTTCCGATGCTATATTTGTCAGATGTCGGAAAAAGTACAATCTTGCCTCGAACCAGAAAGTGCATTTGGATGCAGCTTTGACCTTATACCTCTTACATACAATTGTATGTAAACAATGCTATTATTTCCAAGTACCTTATCATCCATTCTGGATCCATCTGTGTCCACAGAGAGGAGTTGCATTTTGATTTTAAATTTTGGAGCAAAAGGTCAATCTGCATCTGCATGAGAGAGAATTAGAAGAGAACTGAGACTGAATGGGATCCCATTTGTTTGGAAAGCAAATGCACAGCTATACAAGAACTGCCTTTTCATTTTATTTCTGTAAAGCAGAAGTATGAAATGCAGATCTACTTTCCCATAATAAAATAATTTCAGTGATGCATTTTCTCATGCTCAGAATAATGCCTCATACTTCTTTATTCCATCTTTAACATTAATTCAGGGAAATCAGAGGCATCTCTCTCATCAGCTGCATGCAGTCATGTGGTTACATTTGTTTTGTATTACCCTGCTTAGTTAGTATTTACATCACCTTCATCCAGGAAAAAATCACATTTTATTTTCTTACAATCTTAAGAAGAAAATAATTCAAATAACTACAGTGACTAAAATAAAAATTCCTCTAGTGGAGAAAAAGTCCTTCTCCTGTGAGTTTCAGGATTCCAGGAGCTATTTCAGGTATTCTCAACTGTGGCACCAGTAAGGCTGTGTCACTAATTGCACAGAAAGCAATTGTAAGCTTAGAAGTAACCAATAATTTTTGTAACAGGGCTCAGAGCTGAAAAACTGCAAGTGTTTTGGATAAATCTGGGCATCATTTACACTGCAGAAAAACAGAAGCAAAAACCTTCATCAGGGCAGTTCTAGATATTGAAACTATTGCAAGGGATGCAGTTCCTTCTTTAGCATTGCACCGCTACATTCACGGTTTTGGTCACTAGGGACAATTCACCTACAGCAATAATGTGCAATTCCCCTGCCTTTTCTAACAGCCTGTCCTGTGCATGTTTTCTTCAATTACCTGAGTGAAGCAATATATATAAATTAATTCCATTCATATCTATACTGAATATGAAGTGGTTACACTCTTTTGATGACTGGAAAGCATTTTTTTTCCCTGACATAAGTAAAGGCTTTCAACTAGTTATCTTCAGGTATGCCATTACCTTTAAGAAGGCCTTTTTTTTATAGATAGCCCTTCGTATCTGTTTAAAATCACTTTAGTGATGAAAATACCTCAGCCAAGAAGTTTTCTGTTACAAAATTAATGAAAAACAGATATGCAGTCACTAGTGCAAGGATTTACTCAGGCAAGATAGCTCAGTGCCCTTCATGCTCAGAGCTGATCGGAATTCACTCAAGAAGATCTTTGGGTATTAATTCAGTATGTCTGTTTTGGGGCAAATAAGATGACTGCACCACTGAGCAACTCCTCAAGAAGATGTTTATTGAATTCAATGATCACTCACTGGACTAAGCTTTTCTCAGGACTCAAGAATTACTGAGAATCATTAAAATCTTTCTTAAGGCAGGTCTCTGTTGTACCGAGTCCTTTTGGGTAAATTAGTTTGGGCTGATCATTTTCCACAGACATTACCTTAACTAGCAAAGTGGTTCAATTCTTCTTCCCCATTTACCCACCTCTTATTCTTGCTTGGCTCAAGGCCCTGGCTGCAAGGCTTGGAGATGTACACCACAATTACTGAGGAGTGGATTATTTTTAACAGTTCCGTCCCTTTCATTTCCAAGGATACATTGCTTCCTATTACTTGACTGTAATAATTTATGAGAGCAATTGGGAGAAAAACAGCATGTTTTTTTTTCCTAATCCAAAATAATAACAGTAATCTAGGCCACTTCCAGACATTCTGATATAACAGGAGGGTGGAGCATGTGAGTCTGTGGTGCTGGGAATGAAGGATATTAGACAAGTCTGAAAATGTCATATAAAAGATAATCCAGATAATCTCAAAGTGAGAAAGATCATGACAGTGCTGGAAACTTATGCCGAATTGATAAGAAAGGTCTGCAGGTTTTTCTATCATTCCTCTTGAAAACTGGATCAATATTATATTCTAAGCATTGGCTATGGGTAACCCACAGGACAGTCAGCAATACTTGCCCTGTGTTCTAATTACAAGGAATTAACTCTGGGATAATTTACTGCATTTCCTGGTGCTGTAAAAAAAGCAACAGAAATGTGCCTCAGACTGTAGACAATAATTTGCAAATACTCTCTGCATCTGCTTCAACTTGAGGTCCCCTTGCTGCCTGGACCATTTTCTTACATGCAACCTCTGTTCCTGTACAAAAACATGCTTGAAGAAGTAACTTGATGTGACCTGAAGGTCTGTGCCTCATACCTCTGGGTCTATTGTGTTTTTTACATAACTTACTGCCCAGCTCCACACATATCTTCTCATACTCTTGAAAGACCTATTTTGGGTTTTTTTAAACCTGGATTCTGAAAGATCAAAATTTGCTATCATAAACTTCACTATGAGAACATGACATTGCACCTAGGTTTTGAACCTTGTGTGCACAGCCTTGATACAGGCAGAATTTAATCAGCTTCACTGCCAAGCACAGGGTTCAGAAATCCAACTGATTGACCCCCTAAGGGATTGACTTAAAAGCAAAGTATGCAGCCCTTTTTATTTTAGAATGGCCTCAGGACCATGGGCAGTAATTGCAGAAACACAATATCATTATCAAAGACTTCTAGACTCTCTTACAAACTAAATTTATGGCCACAGAGAAAGGTGTCAAGTTAGATTTAACTTTGAAAGAGACATTGAAGGGAAGCTCATAAAAGCAGCTGGATATACTGCACAAGACATTTCCAATGATCTTACATATATGCAGAAAGAATATGGTAAAGAATACAGTACTTGATTTCCTGTACTATTATTCAAAAACAGAGAGAGAGAGAGAAATGTAGTCCTTATTATTTCCTATCCCTTATTTTCCCCTTTCTTTAAGAGTCAAGTTTCCACAACTATTACATTAGTGAAACTGAGCTCTGTAAATGGGGGTTTGTTTGTTTGTTGTTTTGTGTTAGTGGCTGCTGAAATTCAGCTCACTGATAACTCATTGTGGCTGCTGTCTTTCCCTGCTCTTCTAGAGACAAGGTGGGAGATTAATTCTAGCACCTAAAGGCAAGAGAGGAGGTGACTATAGAAAGGCAGCACCAGGACAACTGCAGTGATGTTATGCTGAAGTAGTTCCCCCTTCCCAATACAGGCAGGATTTAGATCTTTTAATATTGACCTTTGACTAAAAGCCAGGAAGAAGCTGTCTTTAAATGCAAACTCATCAGTTGTGAGTCTTTGCAGAATGCCAGTTGATACTTCCCCTTGGAGCACATAACACCTCCACATTGGCTGTACATTTGTTACATAGACACCTTATTTTAACCCATGAGTTTCAAAATTCTTCTTCAAAATAAAATTTACATTCCAAAATAAAAGCACAGAATTATTCTCATCCAAAACCAAAACAGACAAACAGCCAATTCCCCAAAAACAAACAAAACCAAAAAATCACCAGCAACACAACAAAAAACAAGGCATTTGCAAGACACTACAGGCTCAGAGATCACTGACTTTTGTCTTCGTAATTATTTTGGCTTCTCAAAGGTTCAAGCTAAGAACCTGCTTTCCTCTAACATCCAACCAGGCTGAAGTACTACTGCTGGGTAGATAGACTTGGTTGTTTATCCTCTGCTATGCTTTGAAAACCAACTTATCACCTAAATTCCTAGTACTTTCTGTGGTGTAGCAAACACTTTGGCCAGTTTGGGTCAGCTGTCCTGGCCATGCTCTCTCCTGCTCCCTGCAGAGCATGGGACACTGAGAAGTCCTTGACTGAGTGAGCACTACTGAGCAACAGCTAAAGCATCAGTGTGCTACCAACATTATTCTCATACTAAATTCAAAACATGTCACAGTACCAGCTACTAAAAATAAAATAAACTGTATCCCAGCTGAAACCAGGACTTAAAGCTAAATTAGAAGATAAAAATCAGTGTGAAAGTAGCTTGTGGTATTAGTCATTACCATTCAGGAGGAGAGAAAGTTACATTTCTAGTATTTGTTAAATTATCACTTCCAACTTTTACACTCTAGTTGAGAATTTTCAAGTTGAGATCAAGCCATACAGGCATTTCTCTAATTTCCTTGTCTTTGAGCTGAAGCTTTGATTGAGGATGACAACTCTTGCAAGGACAATTTAAAACTGACCCTTGGGCCAGCAATTGCCAATCACCCCTTCATATGCACTAGTCAAGCATTCTGCAGAGCTGTAGGGTTTTGACTTAACCTTATTTCACTTCTGACAATCTTTACAAAGGAATTATTTGCAGTTGATACAATGTGTGATGGATTTGAACTTAGGTCAGGGAGATTAAATTAAAGCAGAGGGCATCCTTGTGGTGAAATCATACCAACTTTTCCAAATAAAATTACTTATCCACACACACCAAAGAATTGAATAATGTAAGGTGTCCTTTTGTGATGGGGATTTTCTTCTCATGAGAACAGGTTATGCTCTACTGTCAAAAATATTTAAAGGTCAGGGACATCACAACCTACAGCAATTCATTTCAATCTGTGGAAAATGGTTTACATCTCCCCCCACTAAGCTGATTTGGCAGCTTGAATTCAGCAGTTAGATTTCCAGCTCAGCTGATCACCTCTCAGACTGCCTGTGTTTTGTGGTGCGCTCCGTGGTGTTGCATTACACAACCCCAGGGTCATTTCCATACTGTTGGGTTGTGAATACCAAGTTTAAATTGCCACAAATATGTGTTTTCTGAAGGTTTGCATTTAACATGCTGCTCTACTGCAACCCTGTACACACAGTGATGCATCATTAGCACTGGAGCACTCTGCTTCCTTATGAAAGGAACTGACTGTCATAAAAAGAAACAGCAAAACTAACTCATCCTATCAGATAAATTAAGCATTACAAAGTTAGAAGAGTTCGGTCTCAGTAGGAATGGGGGGTGTCACAATCCATAATTGGTGAAGGCAACAGAGACACAACCCACAATGAGATCCTGTCATCAGCCCTGACACCAAAAGTAAGGCACACTGGAAACCTCATTAAAGAGGGTGCAAGGCCGTAGATCTGATCCCTCCTTTGAGCTGATGATCATATCTGAAAGAGCAGAGCTGAACAGGGGAACTGCTGCATCTGAGATTGCTCCCACTGCCTCTGACCTGCCAAGGACTTCTTATGTGTCCCTGGTACATAACCACACCTGTGGGTGTGTGCAAGTCACAGGACTTCCCTCCAGAGGCGCTGGGTAGGGTTTCATTTCTGCCTCAGCACAGCCTGTGCTCTCCTCTTTCCCCACCTGTCCTTGACAAAAGTACAAAACACAGTTCAGAGCCTTATACAACCCTGCAGATCTGGTGTCACTCTCTGCCACCCTGTCACAAACAGAGGCCACAAACACTTAATCCTACAGCACTTTAAATGTACCATTTTCCCCCATTGCTCTTTTCTATGTCATAAGGGCAAGTCATAGGTGTTTAACACAGAGATGCCACCCTAATGTGAAGCCAAAGTTACATAAATAATCCAAGCTTTTTATTAAAGGCAAGCAACCCCTTCAACTCAGCCACAAGCAGTACAACTTTATAACAGGCTAGAAGGACAGTAAAATAATGACTTCAATAACTTCACTTCCAATGTGCAGGGCAGCATCTAAACAAACCAAACAACCCTTACTGGGTTTCTTCTTTAAAGACACTGTGTATTTAAAACTCTAACACAGATTCCCAGAGCAGCAAGAAAAAAACAATTCTGGAATCTCAAGTGGAGCAGAGGATGTGACTTTAAAATATAACCATGTGCCTTGCTGGTATAAGCTGCTCAGTGTTACACCAAGAGGAATCATTCCTTAGCACTGTCACACACAAAGTGGGACAAGGATTTCAGCTGCCTATCCCATACAAAACAGACTTAGGAAAAACATTTTGTCTTTAATTTCCAGCGAGAAAGAAGAATGTCATTGTCAATGTGACTTTGGGGGAAAAAAACCACACTCCATCTGTGTTGCATTTCTCAGACTTGTTCTCTTCATGTGTTCCAAGTTAAACAAACATTTCTGCATTTCTTCCCCATTATCTCAAAGTCACAGGAGCGAAATCTGGATTCTTCTCTGTGTCTCCCATAAGCAATAGATGCTCAGCTCTTTATTGCACTCACCTAACAATGAGGAACTTCACTATTTCCAATAATGTGCACATAAGAGGGGCCCAGCACTCAGTTTATCTGCCTGCCAGACTTTTTATTTTCCAAAATTAGTATATATTTATTTGCAACTAAGTTTTTATAAGACAACTACACAAAGCAAATATAGAGATAGGAATTAATACACAGTTTTCACCTCATGCACATTGCAAATAAGTATTCCAAACTGTGAAGACTCCACTTAATCTAATTAAGTATTAAAAGGGATTGTTCCTCTTTATCTTTCAGAAATTACAAGCTCACTTTCTCTGTTTAGTTTGCTTTCTTGTGAATAACAGAAATACCATTTACACTGACCAGTTCCAGCCTAACTCTAAAAGGCACATTTTCTTCCTGGTATAAAAATAAACCTGACAAAGGAGTCCAGTTTTTAAAAATGTCCTTATTCACGTCACTAAAGGATTTATCATTTTGCCTTTTCTTCCCCACAGCTGGCATGGATTTTTCTCTCTCAAGGTTCATTTCTAGCATTCTATGTAATTAAAGTCTGGGGATCGGTCTGTGGGTTGTTTGGATTTTTTAAACACTAAAGCAGTTTCTTTTAGTAATGTCAGCCTCGAGTGCAGACAAGAATGAATAAAACCTCAAATACTGCATTTGAGTGGGAATCAGATTAGACTGGTTTCATGCTAGGTGGCACTTGTCAACAGTACACATAGAATGCCCCCTGGATGTGTTGACAATTTACCCTTTTTTTCCTTCCTCTGTCCAAAAGGAAAGGTCTTTCTAAATCCCCTAAAAAAGCAGAGAGGCTCTGTCCGCCCAGGAAAGAATTCGTGGGCAAATTTTCAACTCCTCTCATCGACAGCTGAAACACTGACAAGTGTTTTACCTGTCATTCTGTAAAACTGTTAAAACATGTTTCCATGCTACTTATAAATACAGATCTACATATACAGACTAAATTAACATAGCCTATAATAAGCTTCATTAATCCATCAACTAAAAACAGATTGACATTTAAAATTGTCAAGGAAATTTAATGTCTGAAAAGGATTCATCTACAGAAGCCCAAACCTTTTCAGTTGCTCAGGATTGTAATAGAGGGCTCTAAATTGGAAACAGAGACTTGGGAAACCTGGTCTCAGCTGAAGGCAGTAACAGAAGTTCAAAACCCTCAGAGGAGCTGCGAATTCATCCCTGGTACTCAGGGCTGTGCTCAGAGCCAGTGAACACGAGAAGTTCTCAATCCTCTGCTGCCTTTGCTGTTTCACAGCAGCCTGAGCCACGTGCCTGCACTTAGACATACTCACAACCTTAGGGCTTCCAGAGCCATTCACCCGTTTCACTACAGCAGCACAGAGGTGCTTTGCTCACTTGAGGACTGCTGTCCTCTCAAACCCACATCTCTACGTTCACACAATATCCCACTGAGACCATGGAAACTCTCACAATGACCAGTAACAAATGGCACACAAAAAATACCAGTCTGGTTTCCCTTCCCTGAAGAGTTCTTTAGTGCAAGGACTGCCTTTGAATTGTGTTTGAATACCCTGAGCCAGGCCTCTACATGAGGCTATAATAGAAATAATTTTAAATTCTGTGCAAGGCTAATTAGTACAGTGCTGTTATTCCCAGCAGGTAGAGCTAATCTTGTGTGATCTGACAACACCCCAACTCCTCATATTTCTTTCACATGTAGGGTTTCCCCACTCTCCTCCTATCTGCCCTCCCATCCCCTATCACTTGATTTATTTCTGGAAAGCAGTTCTCTCCATGTTCAGATGCTAGAACTTACTAGAGAAATTTAATTTCCCAATTAACCCTACACCAATGTAAGGAGCTTCCTCTATTGTTCTTTGAAGTAAAATTAAGCTCCTTGGTACTACTGTGCCGCACATGGCCTTAGATTAATGTATTTTCTACTTTTTCACTGATGAAGGAGTTGTCAAATAAACGTGCCCTTTAGCTAGCTGTCAGGGAAAAATCAAGCCTCCTGTGGCATTCAGAAAAATAGCACAGAGCAGAAAGCAGGATTTTGTACCCCAAAGTGGATAAATCTATATAAGCTGAAAGCTGGCTTCTACTTGAAACAAAAAAAAAAAAAAAAAAAAAAAAAAAAAAAAAAAAAAAGGCAGCTCTCCACTGAAAACCTCAAATCTCTCACAAATGCATTATCATTCACAGAAGGTGCCCCTATCCAGCAGCACAAATCTTCACATTTCTGCTGCCTCCAGATGCTTTACAATTCCTGTACCCTCTGCAAGACACAGCCCAGCCTCCAACAGAAAGCAGGAGCTATTTCCATCCTGAGCAGTCCCACTGCAGAGCCACGGGCTCCCTGCTCCCTTCAGCACTGAGCAGAGATGGCAGCAGGAGCTGCGCTGGCTCCTCACAGCTCGGCTTTGGTTCCCCATCAGCTCCAACGAGCCCCAGGTGCACAGCCAAGGGTACCCAAGAGGCACCAGGGATGACACCAAACTGAGCTGTTCTGAATTGATATTTCATACAAAAGAGAAGCAGAAAAACTCATCTTTTGCTGCTCACTGAAGCTTAGGAGAAGCCTCAGTGCAGAGCCTGCAAGTTCTGCACAGCTGCCTAAGAATGATAAATTTTGGGAAAGGGAGCACAGGGGAGCACTACCCCATGGGTCCCCTGTTCCTTGAGGCTTGAGGCCCAGGCCCCAACCACTACACAGCCATTTCTTTGTAAAATTTCCATATCCTGACTGATCTATGTAACACTGCAATCTTCTCCCTCATTTTCCTTTAAAGACGAAAACAGCAGGAGAGCCAGGGAATTTGCTCCTGCAAATGCAGCCTGATCCAGCCACACTAGAGATCCCTAATGCTGCAGAAACAGACTGTTCACCCAGCAAAGCAGAACTGCACCAGGAAGGGACAAATGAGTTACAAACCCCTGTGGGCTGTCATCAGCAAGTACACAGTCAGATATTTCACACTGATTCTCACAATCAATAAAATTAATATTTTTTACAACTGTGTCAATTGAAAACAATTGTGCTAAAATCCAACTTGCACTATCTAGTCCTAATTAAAAAGAAATCCAGGTAACTGCAAATGATGGAGCAATGCTTTTTGTGGTGTGAATTCCCCAGTGAACATAAAAATTAACAGATGTTTTCACAGTACAAGTTATTTATCTGTAGCACAACTTCATTGCTGGGGGACATTCAGTAACAATCTGGGCTTTTACCAGATGTCTGCAGAGTAGGAGCTACTCCTTGATCCACTTGACTTCTTTAATGCCCGAGGATACATTCAGCATACATTTGGTAAGAGGCATTTCTATTGGCTCTATGGTTTATGCTGATCATCATCATGCTTGTTGTCATAAATAATAGGGTACTCCAAAAGAGATATGATTCTGGGTAACAGGACCAAGCAACTGGAAAAAATTCTCCCTAGAATAGGTTTTCAGATTCAGTGAGATTGGTTAGACTGTATGTATTTGCAAACCTATTTCTTTAGGCAAAGATTAGAAAGGCAAGGAGAATCACAAAGTCAATTTTAACTGTGAATATGCACTTTAAAACACATGAAATTGTATCTTTGTCTGTGGCTCGTGCATTTCTCCTGTGCCCTCAAACAAGCTCAACGAGACTGAAATCTGGATGAATTATTTTAAAACTTAAAAGAAGATTTTAACAGTTGGCAGCTTGCAGTGTGCAAATTGTTTTCATGTGCACCTGCACATTTGAGAGGGAGGGAGAGATGGACTGAAAGAACTCTGCCATTAACTCTGTATCTCGAGCTCTGAACAAAAATATATTCTAAACAGATAGCACAAATGTGACACTAAAGGCTTCTCCCCTGAACTCTGCTCATTTCCAATGCAAAAAACCTTGAGAGCTTCAGTTGAAAGCATGCTATGATAAAACCTGAGGAAAAATATGCAAATGGATTGAAATCTCCCAGGTTAACTAAACAATTTTCTGAGACAGAGACCAGTTAAGGGAGTTTTCAGTAAGTTGAAAAACAAAAAAAAAAAAACCCAGAAAACAACCAAAAAGAAAGATGCAGCTTTTGAATAACACTGGAAAGTCTGGCCACTTCTTTTCAGAAAATGAAAGCAACATCTGATGACAGCTGTGGAACTCAGCCCAAGCCAGCATCTGCCCCTGGGGTGGGGTAGTGTGCCCAGGCAGCGCCCTCGGGTACCAGGAGCTGGGGCATCAAACACCCGGGGTTCAAGGGTGAGGAAGCTCAGATGGGTTCATCAAGAGCTTCGTTTCACTGCACACCCTGGAAGGCACTTGTCAGTTGTGCCTTACCTCCCCCAGAGAAAGGAGAGGGTAAAAGATCATCCCAAACCCAGAGGAAAGAACCAAAATAGCTGGTTGTGTGGGTAACTCATCCATCAGGCTTTATTTTTATTTTGCAGACGGGGAGGAGGCTGGGGCAGAGGTGAGGATATTGAGAGGCCGTCCCTTTGTGCAGCTGCACGTTGGAATTGATGGGACAGGCCTCAAAATGACAGATGGATGCCTGCAGCTATTTGATTTATTCACTGGATGAATAATAAATAAAAAGGCAATGCAGTGGCATTTAAAGTGCCTCGGACTCCACCATCTCCCAGAGAAGCAGGGTACCCAACTTCAGACACTGCTCAACAGAAACCTTTACAATTCTCAAGGCCTTGTTTTACTCCTGCTGGGAGTGGGCAAAAATCAATGAAGTGGAATTTTAGTTTCTGCTGCCGAGAAAAAGTAATTTTTCCACAGTTTTATCCTCACCAGAGCTCTCAGAGGTTTTATAAGCCTACCAGGAATTGGTACTGCTCGGGCTGTAATTAACCCTTGGCTTCACCAAAAGCCTTTTCCACTGCAAGCAGGGAAAGAATTGGAATTAGATTCTTAATACATGCAGGTATTCTTCCACACAGTGTAGAAGGATGATGCAACAACCATAAATACAGGCATTAAATGGGCTCCCTTCTATTACTAGAGGGACAAACTTATATCAGCAACTTGGATCTATTCAATATACATCATACCAACTATAATAGAGCCTGGTAAATCCTAGCCAAATAAAAGCTCATTGTTCTCCTCCACTTTCCATTCCCTTAATATCAGAGCAAATATCCTCCCAAAGAAGCTGCAGCTGCTGCTCCTGAGATGCTTCAGAAAAACTCATAGCAGCCTCCAACTGCAAACACAAATATGGTGCTTAGTTTTGCTGCTGATTTACTCCAATCTCCTTCCCAAGACATTTGCTGTGATGACAAATGCTACTGGCTGGCAGGAAAGTCATGGCACAAAACAAAATACAGATGTGACTTGATAATTCAATTTTTTAAAAAAAAAACAAAAAACAACAGACCATATTGATACTTGATTTCTTTTTAAGCTATTTAAATGAAATGTTCTTAATGACACCTCATTTAATCTACCTTATTTTGATCACTAACTTGCTGCTGGCTAAGCTTGAGGTAACAGCTGTGATGCACCACCATGTTCATGTTGTTTCAGTTAAATTCTATTTTTTTTTTCAGAATTGTGTAGTACCTTGTGAACCAAGGTCATCATTTGCCTTTGCAGGTGTTGGGCACTGCCTGGTCCCTGCCTGCTCTCCATTCTGTGCCACAGGACAGGACACAGCAGCTGCTCCTCTGCCATGCAGCACTCTCCCTTCCCTGTGCTTTGCACCTCAGGACAAAGCTCCTCTGAAGTTCCACTGCTCTCTCTGGGCAAGGCCAGCACTGGGCACTGCCACAGGAGACAGAAAGACTCACAGCTGGACTTCAATGATCCTTGTGCATTCCTTCCAATTCAGAATATTCCATGATCTTATCATTATAAAAGTCCCACCATACCAAAATTCAGCACTGAAGTTATTCAAACTCTTATGCAAATTGAAAAGATGAAAATTCATTCTGGAACAAAAATGTTGTCATAATATAAAAATACCTCACAGTTGTATTTTTGGTTGTGGGTTTTTGGTTGGTTTGTTAGGGGTTTTGTTTTTTTGGTTGGTTGGTTTTTTGTTTTGTTTTAAGCATAGCAATATCATGTAAAAATGAAGCCATTGTAATTTTCACATCAGAACTGGTTACTCTAGCATGGCTCTATAGAATGCATAATTAAGTGGAGAAACAGTCATAAAAGTTTCCAGCCTCATCAGTGCACAAGAGTGAGTTAAGTGAATATCAGTTACCTTCAGCTGTACCAACATTCAGATGCTACTTCAGCTGAAGCTGCTTTTAAGGAAATGTAGTTGGGTGATTTGTTTTGAAGCCATTCCATAGCAGAGTTGAAAAGAGAGCAGCTTCAGATCAAAACCAACCCAAAATTAAAAATTGAAAATCTTATCAGAAAATCTGCAGCATTTTGCACAATTTAAGCTTTTGATGGAGGAAAAAATGCTTACTCTTGCAGCAATGATATTTTTAGAAGTGGCTTTTTTTTTTTCATCTGAGTTTCTTCAAGGAAGGGTCCCAGCCATTGCTGCCTTCCTAACATCCAGTCCATGATGCTTTTGCAGCTGCAATAAGTATTAAAACTGTGACTCCCAGGGACTAGCAAAGGTACTGCATCTTCTTGATCTCATTACAAAGTCAAAATAAAGAATAAGAAAAGGTGATTTTAAATTCATAGCCACTTTAAAGGTCACAGAAAGTACTATACTCTTACAAGATTAGCTAATTATATTATTTATGGAAAGCATTTGTTCTAGGAACAGAGATTAGGCATAACTACAATTGGATGTGTCTGTGAAAAATTTAGAAATTAAACAAAACTCCCCTAAAGTCAAAGCCAAGGGATTTTTTGTACAATAAAGCCACTCTGTACATGCTGTCCTGGCAGGAAAACCTCCTTTCCATTATTTATTACTCTGTGAACTGCTACTGGCAATGCCAACAGCTGTCAGCACTGTGCCCACAGCTGAGCAACTGGTGGGTGCAGGGATTTCAGCTGAGTCGCTGTCCGGTCTGGCAGCAGCTGAGAAAGTTCAGCAGCTCCTGAGACTCTGCCCAGAGCTCCCAGCTGAGCCTGGCACTGCCCTGAGAGGAGGGAAGGCAGCTCTGCCCCCCAGATCCCATTCTGCGAGAGGAAGAAGGCCAGAACAGGTGCTCCTCCCCTCCACATGCAGCAAGGCTCTAACCAAACTTTAGCTCTCACAATAAAGTTTGAATTTAAAGAATTATCCTGAAAAAAGCTGGTCACCTCAAAATATTCCTGTGTAACCTGGGAAAAGAATCCAGTTTTTTCAATTAGATAATGTGTGCAACCTTTGCTTGGCCTGCTCCCTCTGTGCCACCCTGGTGGTCCATTTCCTTTACCCATAGGAGAAAATATTTTCAGCAGGGAGACAGAAGGATGCTGACCTATGGGTGGGTAAAAGATGTTCTGGGTCTAAGCAGTGCTCCCCTAGACTTGAGTGCAGAGCCAGCACCAAGAATCCAGCATTCTAACACCCATGTTTCTCCCCAAGCTCCATTTCAGTACCCACAATTTTATGGCACAAAATCTGGCATTTTGGAGCCTGCTTGTAATACACTTTCTTTACAGCAAGAGGATCTGCGTCTCCTGCCTCCTCCCCCTGTACAATGCACACATTTTCTTTATTGTTTCCATTCTGAGCCAGAGCAGCTGAAGCCTGAGCACGTTGCTTAGCAATACAGGACTAGGATAAGCTATGCTTGAAGTCTTCTTCCTCTGCTAGGTGTCCTGTAGTGACCATTACTAGAGGAAAAATAGACTTTTTCATCATCTTCTTATTGTTTCCAGGGGAGTTTCTCCCCTGCTCCAATTGCATTTGCTTTGGATTCCCTCTCCTCCCAATGTTCTCACGTTAATTTTTTCTTAGACACAATAACTGCTCTCACCTCTCTCATATATCTGATACATTTCTCAGCTGTAAGCTCTTTGGTGGGAATTTTCCACCTCCTTTTTAGATAACTGAATTCATTACAATTTAAGAAAACAAATCTGGAATGTTACAGGACAATACCTGCAGGAAAAATAACCCCTGAGTAAGTAAAATACTTTATTTCTCTCTTTTAGCCAATGCTCAGTTGACTTCATTTTGAAAAACTGCCAAACAAAAAGAAAAATAAAAGGTGTCTAAATACCATTTTTGCACTTCAGAATCGAAAAGAGCTTTTTTTCTGAGCAAAATCCCTGGCTCTTAACTACAAAGATGTACAAAGAAATACAGCTGTATTGTACCATCTCCATTTTAGTGCCCGATATTCAAATTAAGTTCACAACAAAACTAAGAGTGAACATTGGAGTCCCTTAGACTAATCTTTCCCATGCAGCATCAGCTTCCTGAGACTCTCTGAGGAAGGAGGGTCAATCTTTCAGGCCCATTTTTTGAGGAAATCTGAGCCATATGTCTGTTGAGATCTTGTCTTGCTCTTTCTGAGAGGCTACAAGAACCTGTATGAGTGATGTTGAGGTTTGGTACCAAGTGTAGGTACAGGAACAGCTCCACACCTTAGCTGCAGGTCAGTCACATCATGTTCTAGTACTCACTCCATCCTCATAGAACAGACCCAAGGTTTTGTTTATGCATTCAGCCTGCAAGCCTTCCTCAACTTTCTATTGTGGTGTTTATTAGATTTGCTGTGCCAATAATCATGTTAGCACAAATGTTTAAGGGACAGCCTCCTGAAGAAAGATCACTGCTCAGGAGGGAATTATCCCTATCTAATTACAGTTCATGCTACTGCTGGACATCCCCCTTGCTCTTCTGTCTGACTGCTGCTGTCTCATTTTAAAGAGCCCTGACTCTGCTCCAGACACGGCATTGGCTATTTGGAAATCAAAGCCCCATTGCAAAGTGTGAAAGCTCATGGTCAGTGAAATGTGTGCTGCAGCCCAACCCTGGAGCCAGCAGGCTGTGACCACACCAGATCCTCGTTGAGAAAGCTGAGAGCTCTAAGCGTCACCTGAGGCTCTGTAGCAGCCATCCTGTACCCCCCTGTTGGAGCAGGGCTCATCCCAGCAGCACCCAGCCCTGTCCTGGCTCTTTGTCCTGCAGTGAGCTGCAACCTGCAGGAAAACACAGCCTGCACAGAGCCTGTGCAACCAGGGCAATGCTGCATGGACACAGCGGTGCAGCCAGGCCCCGACCATGCTGGTGTACCCAGCACAGCCAGGGTGCCTGTGGGTGGCTGAGGCAGCTGGGGAGCACAGGAGCATCCCTGCAGTGCTGCACAACTGCCCCTGCAAGGCTGCACAACTCCCCCAGCCCTTCAATGCTGCACAGCTCCCCCAGCCCTGCCATGCTGCATGGCTGCCCCTGCAATGCTGCACAGCTCCCCCAGCAGCACGGAGCTGCAGCTCAGAGGGACCAGCAAAGAAATGCAGCTCCCAGAGGGCTCAGCCTCCCAGTCCTCCTGAAGAACACACTGTGCTGGATCAAAATCCTTCAGTGCATCAGCTTTTATTGCAACTGCTTTACATTTCTAAGTCATCTGGAGACTTGAGGTCCCACTCATTAAAATTTTGGCACAATCTCCCAGTCCTGGGCTACTTCCAAAGCACTCCCACCTCTGGCACTATAAGGTTCTTTGCCTGTTTCTAACCAAGAAAATAATTATATGTGATTTTTTTTAATACTGCAGGCATGACGCATCTGAACATTTTGCTGGTTGCAATATATTTTTATTAATTCATCAATCATTCAAAGATTTTTGTCCAAGGAGTTTTCAGGAAATTAGAATGAGCTTTAAAGATCACACTATTCAACAGATATAATTTCAATATTAAAGTCTTATAAATCTTTGAATGAGTAGTGCTGCCTAAATTGAAATCAAAGCCCAGATAAAAAAGAATGAATTCACATATTTATTTCAGAAGACAATGTGAAGAGCTGCCTCCCTTTGAAACCACTGGTTATCTGAGAACAAACCTGTCTGGGCTTCCAGATCCTGCATCACACAAAGCTGCAGCACCTTGTTGTACTTGGGCTCAGCACACCTGAGCCATCTAACTAAAGAAACAGAACAAATAGTACAGAATGTCCTGACTGCTCCATCTGTAATCCCAGCAGTTATACTGCCTGAGGGGCACTCTTATTAGGTGAGAGTCAGACCCACATCCTTTCTTTTACTTAATTTAAAAACCTGTCCTTTTATTCTTATGTCTTCAGATGCTTTTTTTTTTTCCTCTCCCTACAGCTCTTCCAGTCACTGCTGTTGCAAATTTTACTTGTTGGTAATTTTCCTCCACCCATTAAATAGCTTCTATATCTCAAACTTGACATTAAAATTGCATGGTCAGTGTTTTTGAGCAGAAAAGATTGGTCAACAGGGGAGATGACTTCACTATCCATAATAAATGCTCTGGCACCACTGTCATTTATGCATCTGCTTAATCAAAGAAGACAACCTCCAACGTGGAAGATGGGGAAGGATAAAATATAACAGAAAGGTATTTTAATTAAGCTACAAAAAGCTTGCTGTGTGATCAGTCTCTGAGAGGCCTCTCAGGTGTGGCTGAGGGACAGCAGTGTTGGCTCTGCAGTTCCAACTGCAAGCACTGGAAATAGTGCTTGCAGGAGGTAAGAGTTGCCCCAAGGCAAGGAATGCTGCATTTTGTCTCATTTTCAAAGAACCTTTTTTTTGCAGCTACACTGGAGCATCGCCGTAATTCAATTGTAGGGGTTAATACAAGGTCAGCAAACTCAGGCTCCTAATACCTGGAATCTACCTTAGATATCAGTTTCTCCTTTTACTCAAAATGTTATTGGCTTGTATTTGTTTGCTTGTCTGTTTTCTTAAGGACAACAGAGGCCATTTGAAGATGAACTAAAAAGTTGATGCACAATTTTATCTAACTGCAGGAAAAATTGAAGATTTAGATGCCCTCTCTATACATAAAAAGAAACCACTGCTGAAACATTGCTAGTATCACTAGATCTAGAATAAAATGTTATGCATCCCTGTGGTATTTCAGGGGAATGAAGGGATAAAATGAACAGTTTGCAAGCTAATTCTCCATACGTACCAGAGTATTTGTCCAGATTTAGACTGTGATCTTCAGGGAGGCAAGGGAAGGATGGGTTCCCAAATCCCATTGCCAAGCAATGAAAATTCACCTTTTAAAATAATTCAGATTAATTTTTTTCCTTCTACATTTCATCCTGTTAGCCCCTACCTTCCATAAAATTATTGCAAGTATCTATAAAGATGTTTCAATCAAACAGCTAGAATTTCAGTGAGGTATGCAAAAGAATTAAGTCCTCACAAGTACCATCAATGTTAAAGGGAAATATGAAAATAACCACACAATCTGGACTTTCCATGTGTAAAATGAAAGGACACTGAGCTTGCTATTAACATGTTACTAATTGTAAAACAATAGTGATAGATACTGGAAGTTAAAGGAATGAACTAAGTGTAGGCAATAGGTTAATTGCAGTACAACAGAATTTGAAAACAGGAGGAAAAGAGAATGCTAGATGAGGGGAAAATCCATTAATTGCATTAGATTTTTTTTCCTCAGTAAATGTGCAAATGTTGAGCAGATATTTATTTTTTATTTTATACAGTAAAATACATAAGTATAAATTGTGAACGAAAAAAAAGTTTTCCTGTAGATGCCAAGAGCCAACCTAAGTTACTGCTCTTTCCAAATTAACCACCTCAAATACTGAGCAGAGAGCCAAAAAGCTCTTTGAACTACTGAGGTTTAACTTTTAGCATGTCTCAAAAAGGAGGAAATTTTTAAAGGGAGGTAGGACTGCCAGCTTGGTTTGTGTATTTCAAAGGGCAAAGGCAATGCAGAAAGGGCAGCAGTAACCAGGCATCTTGCAGATGAACAGATGGTATAAACCTGATATGTACTGCCAGTTAACTACAGATAAGTAAAATACATTTTAATACATCACTTTATCATGTGATAAATTTGGAGACAAGTCATAGTGTTAATTCAAAAACAGAAGTACAGGGGAAAGCTTGGGGACCATCACAGGTAATTGCCTCAAAATTATTTCCCAATAGTGTTCAGTGGCAGAAAAGACTAATACTATCCCTGAGTGATTACAAAGAAGATAACTGAAGAAGAACAAAGTCAGTATCACCTCTAAACCCAGCTTCAGTGAAGCTCTTATTAGGCTGTTGCTCCCAGTGTAATGCAAGGAAGATGTGAAAAAGCAATGAGCAATTTAAAGTAGAGCCACAAATGGGCTTCACCAGCTGGGTAACAAGCCTTACCATGCAGGCTTAAGGCATTAAATATACTTAGCTTTCAAGAAAAGCTTCAGCTGTAGCTTGATCACTGTACATACAGGTGAAAGGCAGAGCTGTGGTGGCAGCTTTTCAAGGTTGTTGACAAAGAAAAACAAGACCCAACAGATGGGAGCTTAAGTCATACAAATTCAGTCTGGAATAAGAAATAATTTACCATCACAAAGACTAATTAAACACTGGAACAGTTTTTCACTGAAGGTGATTGCCTTCTTTCAATGTAAGCTTTTAAAAGTGGATGAAACACTTTTTAAAAGATGTTCTTTAAACCATACATCATTTGAAGTGCTGCACAAGACTCACTGCCAATATCCTGGAGGAATTACATTGCCCCTGAACTGCCTTCACTTTCTGCAGCTCTGCATGAGGGTGTCTCACCTATTTAAATATTACAAGGCCAATGCAGACCTTCTGTAAATTACAAGGATTATTTCTCTTCTTCCCCCTAACAGTCCCATAGGGAATCAGTCAGATTCTGATTAATTTATCATTCCAAGTTCTGAAATTTCAAACATCATCCAGAGCCAGAGCAAAGACTGCCTGTGAAGTTACTCAGTTGCTCTAACATGGCACACCACTCTTTCTCTTTCAAGGTTAAAGTGCCCAGCAATGCTGAAGTCAGACATTTAGCCTCAGCAGAGACAAATTTCACCTCATTATTTTACCTCAGCACCTGCTTTGGGTTTGTTGTGGGGGGTTGCCTATTCTGCAACTTTAGCTGCTAGAATTATTTAGATAAATTTCCCCCAGTCCAGTCCTTACCAGTGAATAGAGTTTGTTTTCTGGTTCTCTCTCTAATCTCTTCTTTCAGCACACACAAAGCCCCAAGGTCAATCCAAGCATACTTTGGTGAAATGTAAGGAAACCATGACATTTAAAAGAGAAGAAAAAGGGGGGAAGGGAGTAAAAAAATGCCTTTCTGCTCTGTAACTGCAAAATAAAGATGCCCACAGACAGCACTGAAGGTTTATGAACAGATATAAAGTACATCTTTACCAATAACAGTGAAAACCCCACATCTTTTAAGCCAGCAGCACCGTGAGCCTCACTAGAAATGCCATGAGAATGAGCATTCCATCAGCACCACCACTGAAATGCTCTAGTGATGCACTTTCAGCAAATTACTGTGTTTTGACAAAATCTAAGTTGATGGCACCAAGGACATTTCTACCACTCAAAACAGTTATTAAAATAATCTTGTGTAACACAAATCACTGGGAATTATGTTCCATAAACTGACTTCTCAAACAAGCTTAGGATGATCTTCTACCCTCTTCTTTCACCAGACTAAAAAGGAAAGAGAAGACAGTGCAGTGGGTCACTGAGATGTGTGCAGCATGAGACAATCTGGGCCAAAATCTACTTTAGTTTGTGTGGCTAAATAAGTGCAGTACTCCTTACCCCAAATCTCAGATGACTCCCCTGAAGCCACTGCAACCTTAAAGATTAACAACTGAAGATGTATCTTCATAATTTAAGTAGAACAAAAGGAGGGAAACAGAATGTCAGACATAGGAACTGCATATGTTTTAAAAATACTCAGGGAATCCTATTTACAAAACTCACTTCAGCTGCTATTCTCTCTGTTTAAATATTCTATGATGGGAGAATGCCAATACCTTTTTGTCTACACCATTCTTATTTATAATAGTTTATTACATTTTAATTCATCCAACTGCTCTTCTGAATTTCCAGGCAAATTGTGCAAAAAGTCCATGTAAGCAAACAATATTTTATTAATGTACTGGAATCCACCATCATGGAAGTGAGTATTGGATTTCTCCATTTTAACACCCTGATTCCCTACTACCCTGGATTTCTAGATGGTAACTGGATTTCCAGATTTTCTATTTTCAGCCACCTTTCTTGCTTACTAATAATAATTTTCCTAAACTACCTGCAGTCCCCATTAGAAACTGTGATTCTCTCCAACAGCCACTCCCTCCAGTGACGGGCAGTACAACTCACTACAAATGAAAATCATGAAAAGGAATGAGAGAGGGAAAGTGGAACAAGCACTACCAAGTCAAAAGCACCAAATCTTCTGTTAACACAATGAAGGAAAACAACATGAAAAATTATAGGATCTAAGCTGAAGTGCACTGAAATCAACAAATCTCTTTCAACCTACTGAGGTCAGATGTTGTCACCCCAGTTCTAATCCCAGTCCAGGGCGGGACAGAATTCCCAGTTCAATCACACCTCTGTTACCATCATGGCAGCTCAGGCACCCATCTGGCAGCAGCAGCACCATCTCATCTCTGCAGGCTCTGGGGACATGGAAATAACCAAGGGCTGGGAGCACAAGCATTCGCCACAGGGCAGCAATCTTAACTCCCTAAGTTTTCATAGGTAAGGGGAAGTTAATATATTTTTCTAGTAACATAAATATTCATCTACAGCAAACTATAGGGGAAGATCCCAGGTCTAATGCTTTGATGGCTCCCAAGGACCTCTCTAAGATAACTGTGCTGTAACCCTGTAATGTGTGAAAAAATTCACAGAACTCATTGACAAGGGCATAATGTATAATAACAACAATTTCAGCCCTGTATCTTCTGTGTATCTAAAAACTCCAATCTGTTCCTGATGGAGAGTATGTTTCTTCATTATGTGCTCTATTAGCATCAGCTTCCTTTTTAAAATTCAGTGCTCTTTCGTTCTCACTGCCAATATTCCAGATATCCAGACTTGTATCTCTGTTTAGTGTCCTGCCATACAATGGTTTTACTAAGCTTAAATGGTCAGTAGTTTGTTCAGAGCTATATAAATTCTAGACAGTATTTATAAGACCATTGTAAAAGCTGGAATTTGCTGGCTAATACCAAATTTCTGCAAGAGTTGCTACATATGCAAAAGAGCTTCTGCTCTCCAGTCCCAGATCTGTGGTTGTCACAGTGATTAAAACTCCATGTTTCCTAAACAATTAACTAACATAGTCTATTAAATCTCATTTTATTGCTTTGAATGGATTTAGATGGTACAATAATCCAGCTCAGAAGCAAGACAGAATTTGCATATCTCTTTCAGAAAATGGATGAGACATAAAATGAACGACATGGTGGATAAAACCAAATCCTAGTGTTTTCTCAGCCTGCTTTGCATTTGATTTTCTCTGCTCTACCACAAACAAGTTTTAGCAGTGATAGACTAGGATATATAGAAATCAAAGATAGAGAAGCTCTCAGAGGCTACAAAAACAATTCACTTTTAACAGAACAAACACATCACTCAGTATATTTTGACAAACTGGAATGTGAAATCAGCTAAAATGTTTCTTTTCTTTGACTAGTACTGCTGGAGACAGCACTCCATGTCATGCATCCCCGGCTGCAACTTAAATTCCATTTTGTTATTCAGAAAGTTTTTCTTTTAGTGCTTCAAATGGAATATATGACCTGCAATTCATTTATATTTCCTATGTAATTAGTAGCTGGCAAGTAAAACAAATTAGGTGCTTGATAAACACAGACAATTATATTTTCAAAGCAGTTGTATTTATGCTTGGAAGGAAGGACAGTTTTATGAATATGTAATCAAGGATGTAAAATTGGAAAGAAAACAAAATAGAGCATAGTTAATTTGGTGGTAGTGACAAATTAACACTGAGCCAAGCCCCCTGCACGTGCACTGCCCTGATAAACTTGTTATTAGCAAAGGTTCACTGAGAGGAGCTTGGTAATCCTTCTTCTGTGTTTGCTCTTCTTTATTAGCCCTTGGAGAAAATATTGTTTATAAAATAAAGATCTGCACAAGCAAAGATAAGAGTCCCTGTTTCCTGACTAACCTGTTTAATGGCTAACAAGCTGGGAATATATAGCTCTTTCCTCCTATTTCCTTCATATATTTGGCTACAGGTGTGTGCTGCACACCAGTGATTACCAAGCATTTAGGAGCAGCTGTGCCTCCAAATGAAAGATGAAACTGAACTGAAAGTTTGTTTGAAATGGAAGTAAAACCTGGCAGATGGCAGCATCCAGAAATAGCACCACTGAAACAGAATTTTTTGTGCAGCTACTGCTCCAGAGCACTGTGAGAACAGGGGGAGGACATCTCAGCGACAATCTACAAGGAGAAAAATAAAATAAAGGCATTTTTAGGGCGAAATGAAACAGCAGAGGGGATAGGAAGAAAAGAAGAAAATTAGCTTTCTGTGTCAATATCTAAAAAAACATCAGAAACTTAAAGATTCTATTTAGCAAAATGAAAGAATCATAAGTATCCATAAGCCAGGTTTGCTCTTTGAGCAAAAGAAAAGCTAGTGGAAATACATGGGATAAAACAGTCATTTAGAGAAAGAACATGAAAACTGACCAGTGGTCAGAATCAAAGAAAAATTGAAATCATAAAAAGCCTTTGATATATTGTGGAAAGCCTCACTATCTTCAAAAGATTGTGGAAAGTGATCATGCTGAAACAGGTGTAGATCCAAGGGTTCAGGGAGATATGGGTTTAAGGGCATGTGTCAAAAGGAATATTCAAGGGAGGGGGTTTAGGTATTTTGCAAGAGGAAACTTTCATTTTTTTTAAGTAGCCACAGTGCAGATGCTGGTGGCCATCAGCTCCACAGTGCTCCCTGTGCCACTAAGAGAACCATGGTTCCCTTACTCAATCCCCTTGAAGGATGTCTACAACTTTGTGTATTTGAGCTGAATCTTCTCAGAAATGGCCTAAAACTGAGTGTGAGAGGAAATGCAGCCTAAAATGTTTAACCCTTTGACCATTCCCCATTGGACTGACACAACATCCTCCCTCCAGTGATGACGAGCACCAGGGTGCTCTGGTAAGAGCAATTCATTTGTATCATCCCTGTATCAGGGACACAGGCTTTTGACTAGGACATATTTATGCATAACTCCACTCTGTACTTCTCAGTAACCAGGTTGGAAAGTCTCTAAATCACTTTTCAAAATGCAATTTTGCCTGGGAAAATCACAGAAATTTTCAAAAAAGCCCTACATAACCAGCTCCAGCTGGACTGATTGGAATGAAATCAATTCTGTTGCTGCCTTCTAAGTGAGGAGGCCAGAAGAAATGTGTTCCTCTCCATTCACTGTGTACACAGAGGTGGAACAATATAATGTGTCAGAGTAAGCAGAAACTGTAAATTAAGATCACACCTGGATGTAGAAATAATCTAAATCTTGAACATTTCACTTTGGAAACCTCTCTTTCATTTAATGTTGCCGTTTGGCTGCAACAAATGTCAGACCATGCAGCAGTCTGAAATCTGCAATATCATGGGCAGATCATCCTGATGGCTTTAAGAGATCTCTGATTGCACTGCTGCTTCACACTCTCTTGTTGTTTAGGGAAAGCTGACAACCTTGCCTTCCTGACAAAAACTGTTCCAGATGATTCAGACGAGTTACTCGTGACAACCACTTTGCAAAAGTCTTTAATGTGAGTCATTTTTTGGTGATTCATTTACTTTTTCATCATTTTAAAACAAGTTTTCCAGTGTGAAAAAGTTTAAAGACCTCTTTGAACAGACAATTTGCAATTACAAGGCTCTATTTTTCACTAGAGACAGAATCATTGCTTTACCAAAACAAAGTTCTTCTGAGCAATTTTCATCTATTTCTGGTCTTGTAAACCAAGCCCAGTCTGAGTGCACTGTTGAAAACTGACATCAGATATTCTGGGAAGGTTACTAGGCGACACTGCAAAGTTCTGCAATGTTATCCAGAATCCCAAGTTTTTCATATCTACAGTCATTATGTTATATTCATTCATCTAATAAATATCTGGAGCAGTGACATAAAAAGTTTCTTTTTGAATGAAAATATTTTCTTCAAAAGTTAATTTTGTAGGTCTTACAAAGCAACTGTGGTTTTCTCTTGCAATGAACATTTGTTTTGCTAAGGAAGTGTAGGGTAATCTCTGTACAAAATTGGGAGGTGTTGAGATATTTTGATTAGGGAATTTTATACTGGATTTGAGGTCTAGGATTTTTTTCTAAATTGCCCCAGAAGACCATCATTCTGACCAGTCCTTAACAGAGAGCTACACTGGGAGTGATGGTCACATACACTTACCAAAAAATACATGAACATATTTAACCAGTTACAGTGGCTGTGTGGCAAAATTGGCAAACTCGTAACCAAGAGAAGGCCTCTAAGACGGGGAATGTCACTGACATTAAAACTCCCTGAGAGCCACCATCTATGAGTAATCAACCACAAATTAGCAGAATTTTGTAGACATCAAAACAAAAGAAAATTGTTGCTGCTATTCTAGTGGTCTTTTTAGCCTCTGCTAAATATAGAGAAGGTAAACAGACCTGGATTGAAGGAGGAAATTAAATTACTCTACAGGCAATTAACAGAACACAAAAACCAAAGCCAAATTTGAAATGATGTCCTCATCAAATGCTGCTTTTCCAAAGAACCAATGATTGCAAAAGAGCAGAAGATTTTACATATTGGGCATGTTTTGCTCTGCAGTTGTTTAGACTCCGGAGGGAGCTGAGGATACTCTTTCAGGAGCCCAGATTTCATACATCACATTTGTAGGTTAGAACCACCATGCCCAGGGAAAAGAGCCTGAGGCTTTTGAAAACACTGAAAGAAGTTCCAGCTGTACAAACATCATTCAGAAAGATAAGTCACTTGATGTTCTTGTTAAAAAAAATAAATAACCCAATGATGTGCATGCAATGTGCAGATCTGTATGAGTAGTCATTTCAAATGAATGATCTCATACAGTGCAAAATCTCTGTCTTTCCTATACATAAATTAGTATCTTGCATTTATCCAGTAAAGCAAGACTGAGTAATGTATTATAATAATGAATTTCTTGGGAAGACAATCAGCTTCCCTTTTATATTTGTGCCATTATAGTAGTCTCACAGTATTTTCAGTGTGTCCTCAGAAATTTAAATTTTAATTCTTTTGTGACATTTTATTAGGGAAGCACAGAGTTTTCTCCACATTCCCAGAGGGGCTGAAGTCTAAGCTTAACTAAAACTCTACAAATCTCTTCCTGCTAAGAATAAGTTTACATTTCCATATTATACCTATCTAGGAAAAAATGTAGAAAAACCTGGTGCTATCAAAGTTCTGTAAATAAAGAACATTAGCACATGGTTCTGGAGACCTTTCTGGCAAAACTGTTCAGCTATTCCATAATAGGCATGAAAGGCAAGTACTGTTCTTTCTTATTTCAAAAATATTCTCAAGTAGGACTTGTTTTCTGCCTCTAGCAGCTTGTTTCCCCTCAAGCCTGTTGATACAGAGAGCTGTCTATGAATATGTTATATTTTTTTTTGGTACCTGCAATACCCATGCTTAAAGCCTGAAGCAAAAAGAAGCAAAAATGATGAAAGTGTTTGAAACATTCTCCACTTCATGTATTCTCCCTGATGGTCCGAAAAGCTGAGCAATGGAGGCATGGAGCACTGCCTAATAAATGGGACAAGGCAGACACACATGAATAGAAAGAGACACATTGGTGACCTGATGTGGCCCACAGATGCTTCCATGATATGCTAGCATCAATCAAAAGCAGAATTATATACCTCTTTATGTTTGTTCCTTATTTCACCTGCACCAAAAAGATAGGAATTCTTGTTGTTCATGCAATAGCATCCAAATCTTTAACAAGCTCAGCCACAATCACCTTCCTGTCAAACCCACAAATTTTTACTTCAAGTTGTTTAGACTTCTTCTTTTTTCCCATTCATAACCCACCAGTTTCTGCCTCTCAGATACATCTGGTGCAATATCTTTTAGGTCCAGCCCTGAGCTATAGGGTAGCCATAAATTTAGGCTTTGTACAGGAGCAGTAATATTGTCTTAACTTTAACAAAACCCTTTGCAAACACTCTTCTTCTTGTCAGGATCAGTAATGGCATTCCAAAATAAACCCCAACATAGACAAGTCAGACATATTTCAACTTTCTTATTACTCAGACATACTTTATTGGCTAGCTTCTAAAAGTTCCAGTCAGAGACTAAAAACTGCAATGGGAATTATCTCAGCGTGCATTGATTACTAATCTAAAAATACATGAATGTTTTCACTCTGTTTAATAATTCTAAAAGACAGTTTCAGAATAATGGATTTTATTACTATGAACCTCCATTCCTCACTATTTTTTTTTTTTTTGTGAGCATCTGGGTTGTTGAACCACTGATCCACATTTGTTAAGACTTTTGTCAACAGCAGAGGCTCACCCAGGGTAGGGCACATGCTGAAATCAGCACATACAGATGAAATGCACTGCTTGCGCAGGACTGCAACCCATCATGCAAGCTGTGGCACCCTTAAACTCCTAAACTCCTAAATTTAACAGAATTTGTATTTTAATCTTCTGAGTATTAGTAAATCAGTATCTGTTACAGCATCTGCTGACCTGCTGCACTATCCCAATTACCCACAGCTACTCCTCACCTGAAGGGAGCATTCTTATCTCCTGCCAACACAACATTAATTCCACCTCTAGACAATAACCCTCTGTCAGAAGCATATTTTCCAGACTGAAATTTCTAGGGATTCAAAATATTTTATTAAAGGCTTCACAGTCTAAATGCCAACAGTGCTAATTCCCTTCTCTGTGGAGTTCCCCCAGGGAGGAATAAAAGAGTCAATTTAGCTGACTGGCCCTTGTTTTCAGAAGCTGACGATATCAAAAAGAGCTGTAAGATAGAGGCTATAATCCCACAATATTAGATTTTTTGATGTTCAGCTCTAAGTGAAGTGGATGCCAAAGTTACTAGTATACATAATAGCTGCCCCTTGAAATGAACTACATAATTAATAAAGAAATATGAACACATTTAGTTAAAAGTAGCACGAGCATAAAGCTTGATATTAATGTAGCTCTCATTAAACATCAAGAGGAAGAAAAAATATATAGAAAACCTTTGATTCCCTTTAGCTGCTATTATTCTCTCAATGTCTCACAGTAGAGTATTACTAACATGTATGATCTGGTACACAATGGATTTGATATCCTTATATTGTATTCTTGTATTGTATATATATATATATATATTATATCCTTACATAATATATCCTTACAATGTTATACACTTTAATGTATTTCTATTAATATGATAAGCATCTGATTTGCTTTACAGTACCTTTGTAAATAGCAATACTGTTTGATAGATCCAAATAAGACAAAAGAATTATCTCAAACTGCATGAATTATCTTGCAATATACAGGCAAAGCCACACCCTATATGCAAATATCTTGCAAATCCTATCTGAAAACACTCTGAAAATAGAAACTTATGTTTTATTACAAGGCTTTTGCAATGTAATAAGTTCCCTTGCCTAATTCATTAAAAAATGTTTTATCCAACATCTTGAAATTAACCCCATAGAGAATTTGAACAATTCACCAAGGCCCTAAATGAAAATCTACTTGGACGCCAAACTTTGCATATTCAGTGTTGTGAAGAGAAATGGATTCATGGGTGAAAGATCATTTCTCATTAAGAATGCCCTGAAAGAAGAATGAACCTTTTCTGAACATCATTTATTATTCTCTACATGGGGTTGGCAGCACCAGCAGCCTGACTAGATTCACATCAGAACCTAAATTCACAGCACCTCTGCACAGAAATCTAGGGGGAAGCCAATGGGATGGCAATCAGGATTAGCTTTTATGTATTTAGGTTATATGTTCTGAAACGTAAACTACAAGAAATAAAAGACAAGTCTGATGGCAATCTGTCTTGCTCCAACCACCTGGTGAGTGCAGTGCAAAGGGACAGCCACAAAACACAGCAGACACATCCAGGCACCCTCAGTCTTGGCATCTCCATCCCGAGGATGAAGGATGTCACTGAGGATGAGTCTGGCAGAGGCAAAGACTTTTTATTCCATCAGGATTGTCAAGAGTTTGAGAGTTTATTTTTAGCAGAATCATCTAAAAACCTATCAGATATATAAAATATTGAATTACACCTATACGTAAATCTAAATACAATATATAAATATACTATGTAAGCAGCCACCCATTACAGCATGGTGGGTGAAAGCTCCAGTCAGAGAGCCCTTGGAGGTGGGCAGGAGGACTGCAACATAATAAACAGGCAGACAGACTCATTTGGAAGAACAGAGGAGGAAGGATCTGCCTCTAATAGACAGTTTGATGAAATCTGAAGTTGTTGTGCTGGCAGACTCCACTCTGACAGTGGAGCAGCACTGACTGAGACCCAGGGAGTTATGAGGAAGCATCACCAAGAAGAGTCATTACATCTTCCAGAGCTCTAGAGATCCTTGTTTATTACATTTCTTACAAAATCTTATACTAAAGCAACTTTACAAAACTTAGCACAGTAAATTTAAAACCTGCAACTTTTAAATTGATTTTACTAAATGTCAAAAACAATGACTGAATTTAAATGCACAGATGTTTAATTAGACCTGCCTTACTCTTTTTAGGTAGCACCTGCTAGTCTCCATTAGCAGACTTTGCTAAAGAACAATATTTTGTCTTGAGCAAAATATTCAGAGAACTTCAGAGAACTCAGCAAAACCCATTTTCTTATTTTTACGGTAATAAGAAATATATTTTCTCTGTAAGTGCAAACACTGGGCATTTATATACCCTACCATGCATTCCCTTCTCTTGCAATTAGTCCTTTACTAGTAATTGGCAACTATCTTGCTCAGTTATGGAGCACTTGGATGCTAAAGGAAACAAGGACTAGAACTCCATATTGTATACTTGTATTGTATAGAATAATTCAAACATCAAAGTTTTCCTTTTGATTAATCTATTTACTAATACTGTGAATGACAAAGGAAACAGTTCTTGCTTATTTCTGCTGTGTGCAGGGTGTTGTCATCCTCCAGTGCTGCAGTTAACACATTTCATAACACAGTATCTCATGGGATGAAACAGTTTCCCAAAATTAAAAAGGGAGGGGTGATTGTTTTAATTAACCTGCTGCTACTAAAAATCTAGGGATATTAATTCCACATCTCTAAATAGGCATAAGATAAAAGTTTTCTTGTTAGCAGAAAAATTGTTCTTGATTTCCATTTTTAGTATGTATTCTTTGCCCACAGGACAATTACAATCCTTTAATATAAGCAGACAGGTTTTCACAAAAATTCAGTCCCATAAATAAAATCAATGCAGCAAAACAAACAAACATGCAGACTGTTGCTTTCTTTCAATTAAAATAGAACAAAAGCTGTAGTCAGTGTGCAGGAAGGAAAAGCAGAGGAAGAGAAAATACTTTGTCCATCTTGACATGACCACGTACTTGAAGAAGTGGAGAGTGAAAAATAGGAAAAATATGAAAAATGGGCACATTCTCTGAAGCTAATTTCAAAGAGAAAAACAGATCTATGAAATTACTTAATCTCTTCATCCAGATCCGAAAACATCCATAAGTGATCCTGCACATTCTCAGTTACAGAAAACTCCCAACTAATTTCAAATATTTAGCACAGCAAAGTCATCTCTTGGGAATAGTTACGAAATTATTTTTAATATGGTCTAGGATTTCAACTAAGCAGGTTTTTGAATGTCAAATGCAGAAGGAGTTAGCACCTGGAAGCTTGCAGAGCACCAGCCAATATAACACAGCTGTAACCAAAACTATTAATCTTTCACTTTCAAGAACACCAATTTAAGAGAAAACTTCTTAATAAAAGGGAATTTATACAGTAGGCAACCCAGGATTTAAACACCATACAACCCACTCACTTTTTAGCTGTCTAAAAGGAGATTTTTAACCCACTGTTTATAATGGAAGATAACAGATACATGCTATAACACTAGATACCATAAATTATTTACAGCTATGTACCATGAGTAACTTCTAATTTTACTCATTCCCTACTTGTAGCCGCTGCGGATGAATCCCAGCATGGCTGGGAACCTTGGCAGAGCAAGGCAAAGATTCAACACGTCAGAGCTTGGGGATGGAATCAGCCAATTCGGTGAAATGTGCAGCTCCAAAGGATGTGTGAAACATGAAGCGCTTCCTGCTGAAGGTGAAGGCCCATGCAGGAGCAGAGCTGGATATCAAATAGTCACTTCTTGACTTTCTAACCTATTTTTTTCCTGTTGTTCTTTGCCATCCTTCTCAAAGTCTATTATAAAGAAGCATTTTTAACCTGTTTCTTCAAGAAATGAGGCATATGTGGCTGCATTGCCTGGCCATCTGTCAGTTTGCTATTTTCCCTCAAGCACATTTTGAACCTGTTGAACAATTTTAGCCAATTTGACAGAAGACTAAAGGTTTCAGACATAGAAATTTTGGCATATTTCATCAAAAATCAAAGCAAAAAGAAGAATCCAGTATTGCTGTGTATGTGGCTGGCAGAGTGGGTGGTTACTGCAGTGGTGTCTGCAGGTTTCAGCCAAAAATCAGCTAATATTAACAGAATAGTACTTTCTTCTTTTGGTTTTGCTCACCTTTTTCCTCCAAGTAGTTTTCAAGCCAAGCAAAGCACCAGAGGAAAGGGGTACATCAGTGAGAGAAATTGCAAGAAAGCCAGAGGTAGTGTGATCATTCCATATGCATGTACTGTGGCCAGGATGGTCAGTGTTGTAAATAATATAACTTTTAATTTTTTTATTTCTCTAGTCAGGTTTAGTTTGCCTTTGAGGAAAGGAATTTGAAGGCTTTTTTAGGGGGATGTTGCACCATTCAGAGATGAGTTTAACGACACAACAGATTGGAAGTGGCCCAAAAGACAACCAAAAAATAACAACAGTCAGCAGAACATCAACAACCAATGAACATCGACCCCAGACACTGCCCCTGGCATGGCTGGAGACACCTGGTCCAGAAATTACTGATAAGAAAATCAAGGAATGAGGACCTAATTAACAACAGAGGTGAAGAAATCCAGATCCAATAGGAAAGCAGATACTACGAATTATGCAACTTGGGACCAATGAACATTGAACCAATGGATTTCTATGGGGTTTGGATTGTATAAAGTTTGGGAAAAGTCCAGTAAAACTCATGTGTATGGAATATTTTCCATGACACATCCTGGCCAGAATTAACTAATGCCTGATTCTCCATCACTTCAAATATATTGTTAGAGAGTTTCTCTTTTCTTCCTGGATTTTGATGACAAGAGGCCCAGAATAACCAGACACAGAATTTCCCATCTAGCTCATATAATCTCTGGGCTTTGTCCACAGACACTGGAGATTCTGAATTATTCAATGGTACATAAAAATCTTATAACCATCTTTAGCTGTTGCATGCTAGTGTCTCCAGGTGAGTCCTTAGCAAATATTAGTTTGGTCTTAACTGTCTCCAGCTGTCACCAGGAGGGAAGGAGCATAAAACAAAAGGGAGTGCTGCTTCCATTGATGTCCATACTCATAGCTCCCAGGTATCAACAAATTAGCTTGTCCTGAGGCAAATAGAATCTGTTTCCAAGCAAGCTCATTTAATTATAATTGCTGTGTCTGTTCTCTAGAAAACTTTTTTAAATCCCTATTTACAGTTTTAAAATCTTCCAGCTATAATGAATTATGCATCTGGGTATATACAAAAAAAAACACCCCACTTTTGAATTTCTTTAAATCTTCTTAACACCTTAAAAAGCTTCCAGTTTTTGGGTTTTTTTTTAAATGGGAAACAGTACATATTTATTATGTACCTGCCAGCTTCACATTATTTGGGATTTTATAGATTCCTATCATATATTTTCTCAATCATCTCCCTTTCTAGATGGATGAATTCTAGTACATTTAGTATCTCTTCCCTGAGAAACCTTTTAGTGCTTTTGACCATACCTGACCATCCATGTTACCCTTTTCCACACATTTCCAATGCTGGGCATTTCCTCCCTGAGAGGACAAAGCCAGAACTGCACATTCAGCATGTGGACAAATGGGGAATAAGGGATGGTGAAACAATATCCTTAGCTCTGTGCTCATTTCCTTCACTAATAATGCTTCAGATTCTATTTTATTGCTAAGAAACAGATTAATTCTTTAGAGATGTCCAGGATGACTAAGACCTCGTTCCTGAACAATAATAGAAGATTTAGAGTCCATTTTTAAAATCTCTAGCTGTTTATTTTTCTTTTGCACATTACTTTTTGAAACACTAAATTTTATATCATTTTTCTTTCACCCAGTCAGTATTAGGTTTTTGTTATTATTTCCCTCTTCCTTCTGCTCCCCCATTTTTAACATCTGCAACTCATAAATCTCTGTATTTCAAATTCCATAGTATATAATCTTATCTTTATATCTTTGTGACTTGCACAAATTCTACCAGCAATATAAAGTAGATCATAACAGTGAAACTAGTTTGACATTATCAAGGAAAATGTTAAATGATCTCTAATAAGATATATTTAAAGTCAAATTAACTTTGTAGATTTTCCTATTTAAGCATTCAGTAACATTGTCAGTGCTTTCTTCCACATCCCCTCTACAGCTTCTGGTGAGGGTTTTGTGCATCTCATAGATACAGATAGAAATATATAGAGAGAGATATATATAGTGTCTATGTCTTTACATAATGTATATTTTTAAAAGACTTTCTGAAGTCTATGGCTCACTCAGCCATCCTCAGTAGAACTATCAGCATTATTTGCAATGTGATTAGGAAACCTTAGATACTGTTTTGTGCAATGAAGATACACTGTGACAATGTTTGAGGGGATTTGATGAGTCACCCACAGTTTGATTCCATGAGAGCAGGACTGCAAACAAAGTGTGAGGCAGCAGCTCATTGGCAGTGCAGTCACACACTGCCTCCCTCATTGCAAATTCACTCACGTGCCATTATGCTGCTTTTTATACAATATGATATCTGCCTATTCTTAGCAAGCATTGCCGTGAACACAAGTGGAATAAAGTATAGCATGACTGCCCCTTGTGCTATTTTAAACAAATACAGAGTGAAAGGCAAAGTGTTTTCACAGACAATGGGCTTAGGCAGAAGGGTATTACATCAGGATTCAGAAGTACTCCACTTAACCTAGGCTGCATAGTTACCTAACAACTGCAATAACCAAAAGATGCTCTGTTTAGTGATGCACATTTTTACCAACAAAAAAAAAAAACCTACGAGAAAAATCTATTTTTCAGCTCTTGATTGCAGCTTTTTTAGTGTTGGAGTTTTTCCTTTTGTGTTTTGCAAGAGAGCTGACAATACTAATGTGGTTGAAAGAATTCTGACAAGTTGCAAGACATTATAGTAACTAATTTCACTAAAACATAGGATATTTTAAAGGACTGGGAATGTACTGTCATCATCAATAAAAAAAGATCCTATATTTTTTAGAAGCAAATACTGTCTACTTTGATGGAGTTATGCCTGGCAATATTTTAAGGATTTTGGGTGGAAGAAAAGACCATTCTTTACTTCAATCCTAACAGTAATAAAAAGTTAGTATACGACAGAATCCCTGTCTCTGCAGCACTTCAATAGAATAGCCACCGCCTTTATCCCTCAAGAGCTCCAATCCCCATCTGCAGGAAAAAAATAGATATGGATCTGATACTTTGTGAAGGCCAGAGAAGTTGCATCTGTTTACCCACTTATCAATTTAAGAGAAATGATAGGGCTCGAAGGGATGTTTGGAGGTCATAAAGTCCATCTCCTTGCCTCCAAGAAGTTCAAACGCCTCTTATCCCTCCTGACAGATGGTTGGTTAGGGTGTCCACAGATTAATATGGCTTTAATTCTTAAGGAAATTTATTTCAGTGCTGGCACTAAAAATGGTTCTACAGGAATGTTTCTGAGTCAAAAAAATATCAAAGGAAGCTGGCAGGAGTAGAACATACAGTTTGAGATAACAATTCTCCCTGGAGGAAAGTTAGAACAGCTCTGTATCCTCCAACAAAGCATTGGACAAATATCAACAAAATTCAAGTAGAAGCATCAAATAAAAGTTGTACAAAGTCCTAAAAATAAGCAATAAAAACAAATAGATATACAGGCTGTTTACTAAAGAAAGTCCAAGATAAAACTTGATAAATAAATAAAATATATCAAGGAGGAACAGAATCACTACAGATTGCAGCTCCACTCATTGCTAACAAAATTGACTTTTATATGAAGTACATATTACTGATTTACCAGAGAGGTGACAATGGTTTTCACAAGTATCTTTAAGGATAAAAACATGACAATAATGGAAGTCTTCAACAGCACTCACAAACTCTGGGTAGGTGTCAGTGTATGTGATACTGAGACAAAGTCTTTGCAAAACATAAACATTTGTTTTTTGGAAAAATTTTTTAGGTACCAAAAGAAAAATCCTATCTTTTGACTTTGAACAAAAGGTATCTGTGACCTAATTCAGGATATTTGCTATCACAGGCAACTGTTTCTGCACACAACCAAACCACAAAATAGAGAGGAAAGGAAAGCATAGGTACAGGAACAAACCTATCATAATAAAAACGAGTGAACACAGCTCTCATACAGGTAAGTCACAGCACTACAACTTGTTAGAATTATCTGTAGGGCAAGGACAAGGCAGTTTATAGGCTGTGCTTGAATTTTCTAAAGGCTTACAGGAAGATTTCTTTACCAGAAGTTCATAAAATGCCATGGGAGTGTCTTCCTGTGGATTAATAACAGATTAAAAAGACAGGAAAGTAAAGTAGGAATAAATAGTAGGACTTCAAATGAGGCATCTGGCCTGAGGCTTATGCTATTTAGTATTTTTGCAAATGATCTGGAAAAGGGGTGGCAGGGTAGCAACATTTGCTACCAGTGACAAATTATTCAGGGCAGTAAAAAGGCAAGCAAACTGCAAAGACTTGCATAGGAATTTCATGATTCAGAAAGATTGGGCAATAAACGTAGAGAAAAAACTCAGTATAAATAAATGCAAAGTAACACACATGGAAAAGGAACTTTAACTGTAGATATTCAGTGACTGAGCCTAAAGGAGCTATTATCTTTCAGGAAAGCTATCCAGAGTTATAACAGATAGCACCATGAAAACATAATCTTGATACTCAGGAGCACTTAAAAAGGCAAATAAAACATTAGGGATTTTTAGAAAGGAAGAGAAAATGAGAGAGAAAACATGATTATGCCATTTTATAGATCCAAAACGAGACTGCTGCTGCATGAAATCCAATTTCCCCATCTTGGAAAGCACCAAAGACTAGAGAAGGCACAGAGAACTGCAGCAGACTGATCCAAACTCTACAGCACTCAGAGACAACAGCAGAGGAAATTCTGACATTTCAGGATCCCTATAAAGTGGAAATCTTAGGGTAGAGGAGAAACTAATTTTTGAAATGTCAGCATATGTTGATTCTGAAACACAATATGCTTCTGGGGACTCTGACAGCTGTTCCTGGAATTACAGCTAAACCGCCGAAGTTTCAAGGCTCAAACACACTGAGGGCAGCCCTGTTACCCAGGGGATCGCAGTCCCTGACAGCAAGGATCACTGCAGTTCTTTGTTCATGGCCTGCACAGCAGCCCCAGCCCTGGCTACCCTGCATGGATGGGATCTGTTCTGCTGCAGAAGCCTCAGCCTAAAAATTCCCACTGAAGACTTGAACCAAGGTGCTGGAGGCCTCTCCACCTTGTTCTGGGGCTTCCAGAAATGCCACTCTCTGGGACCTGGGTAGAACTTATGGAAACTCCCCTTGAAACTCAGACATTCATTTGTCAAACAATTATCATAAAAGAATTAAAGCTTGAAAATTATTATTTCCAACAGAATGCACAATCTCAAAGATAAGACTACACAAAAACATGTAAGGTAGAAGTGCTCATGTGTGCATAGCTATGGACAGATTTAGAAAAGAAATTGAAGACCAGCTTCAAATCTTTTCCACCATCTGAGAAGCATGTTTAAAGTAGGTAATATTGCTACCTTGCTTAAAGTTTGAAAAAACAAGCAGTATTGTTGGCCAGTCTTCCTGAGTCAACAAATGTGGTGATAGACAACTTCCCAGCTACACATATTCTATTTCTCAAGTGTGTCTCCAAGGAAATTCAGAAGTAACTTTTAGTCACCAATACTCATAGAAAATTAAAACCATTCAGTTCTACAATGAAGTTTAGAGTAATAATGTGACCTCATACATTAATAATGTGACCTTACATTTACTTCATTAGCAATCCTTCAACTGAAATTAAAGATTAATGTGTACATCCTGCTTTTCTTAGAAGGAACAGAAGACACTGTTTCTTATTTACCCACCCATTTCTTTCTCTCACATATGCCTGTATCATAGCTTCAAGATTTCATGCATTTCCAACACAATGCCATTTCTGAGCTTCTCAACACTCTTTTTGTTACAAAGAAAGCAAAGCAACAATTTAGGTACAGTTATTGACAGAGACCCACAGTAGCAATAGCATGGGATTCACTGGATGGACATATCTCATCTTGGAAGAATCCAGGCAAAATTTCATTCAGAATCAGCTAACATCTATCCTTTCTAGCTTTAATCAGTCTCAGATTGGAACAAGAAATTCAGCTGAAGCCATCAAGACCCTCCCATTTTGATCAAAGTCATTATGTATCTCACGGTTTCCAACCAAAATCTCCAACAACACGGCACTCTCAAAATTTATAAAATTCCTTATTCTACTTCTACCGTATTTTACTGAGATGAAATAAATCAGCCTCAAATTTTACAGATTTCATGAAATGTTCACACAGCTTTAGAACAGATAGAGACCAATTTGAAACCCAGACTAACACAGCACTTCTTTGGACTGATCCCTAACCCTCAACAGGCAGTGGCACCAGTTTGAAAAGCTATATATAGCTGGTAAATTACTTATTACAGTTGAAACTTCAGCCTATTTGAATTCAATGGGAATGCTGCCATGAGCTCAATTTGGATTACAATTTCATCATTTTGGTGATATTGCACCAAGAGTTTAATATTTTTCACAATTAAAAAAGTGTTTTTTATTATTTATGTGGGTTAAATCTCTGTGTAAATGTATTAAAAACAACCTATTAAACATTTTTGAAGCAAAAACTCAAAGGAATAACTTTATCATGGGTACAGTAAACCATCCTTTTATATATAATTTGTAGCCACGTTACTCTAAAGTTCAGAGCCCATCAATTAGTAATTATTTCAGTGTGTTACAGTCATTGGAGGAACAGAGAAGGCCCAAAAGCACAGCTGTTCTTCCTCTCCCTTAATTTGATTCAGTCAGGGGCTTTCCAGTGAATTTGCTGCAGCTAAGTCAAACGCTGTTCACCCAGTTCTAGGTATATTTAATATACTGCAGAAAAAATCACACAGGACATGAATAACCAGCCCCTTACTCATAGGAATGACTGCTCTTCCCTCAAGTGAGCTAGACACATGGAAGAGACCTACTCACTTCCATGATCATCTTTTGATTTACTTAGAAATAATCTAAAGTTTTACAGGTTAATTTTTATAACCAGTCTTGAATATTTTGTTAAATGTAATGACTCAATCATTTTTATTGCTGTCAGTGGGGAAAATTTCAAAGTACTCAGGTTAATCTTTTGTACGGGTACAAATTCAGATAAGTAGACATAATTTTTTTTTGAAAAAAAAGCTGAAGAGAATTGCAGAAGATTCTGGACAAACATGCAAAGTAAACATGCCAGGATTATAGGAGACATGTGATGACTCAAGAAATATCATGCGTGCAACTGAAAGTGTTATAACCATAATGAGTAATTGAAAGATTACTCATCAGCATTACATCAATGCTGATTTCTTGAGCAGCCAACAAGGATGGGTGAAGATGGGTGGCCATGGGGGCTGACAGATTTCATTCAGCTCTTGACATGTCTCTTGCCTATCTGCAATTGCTGTATTTGAGTGAACTTTCTGCTGTGCCAGCAGTAACCCAGGCATATAATTACAACATCTTTGAAAAAGCTCATCTGAGAAACAAATAAGCTTTCTTAAAAAAAAAATTTCATATTGCCCTGACTCATAAATCTATGATGCACTTAATTAAATTCAATAGGCAATTTTAGGGAGAGATAAACAAATTAAAGAACCTCTACTGAATGACAGAAAGTTCCAAATAAACATAACCCATTTTGCATTTTAATTCGAGCTGTTTGTCGTTGTCAGGGCTGATACCTGCCTTATAAATACTCTTGAAAAGAGTTCTCACATAATGATATTAAAGAAACTTGCCAAAAAATAGTTTTTTAAATCAGATAACTCACTCCATCCTCCATGGACACATTAGAGAAGGGTGAGAAAGGCAATGGCAATTTTTTTATTATGACAAGAAACCCTTCTTTAAAGATTTTTCTCCTCCTAACTCCTCTGGAGAGCAACAATTAGCATGCTGTTTGTCCAGATTCATCAACAATGGCACGTACAAAGCTGTAAATATGCCACACACATGTCAGATTTATTGTGGTTCCCTCCAGTCTGACAGATTTGTACATTATCTTTTTCTAGTAAAAGGCAGAACTGCTGCAGAAACAAAGAAAATAATTTGCAACCAGCACTCATCAGCGATGTGTAAGAACCCATCTGAGTCTACTCAGACTCCAGTGTTACTCTCCATCACCTTGGAATCCCCATTTCCTCCACTCAGCCTCTGCCACCACCTCTAGAGAAGCCCATCCCCTGCTGTCATGTCTCACCATATGTGTTTGTCAGCTCCAGAATCCCATTTAATGTACAATCAGGGAACAGAGAGCAGTGCAGGCAGAAGTTGTGAATCCTGCTCAGGAGAGATCTTTTCCATCTAGGTGTCATGGAAAGTTTTCTCTGGGCAGACTGAGCCAGCCCTCAAGTCTCTCAAGCCTGAGAATCAGCAGACAGTTCCTACCTCCCCTTTTCTCCTGCCCACGTTCTTCTTCACAGATTGTTTTCCCAAGCACCAAAAAGCCAAGTTCTGTCACTCCTGTCCCTATCCCACTTCTGAGCACTGCAGACAAACGTGTTCTGTGGGCAGGGGGGGATTTCTGTCAGGAAGTGCTACCCCAGGCCGTGCCCGTTCTCTGCGGCTGCCGGGGGAGGCCAGGGGCGGGCAGAGAGAGACAGCAACAAATGACATTTGAGAGCATTTGTTTTCAACAACTGAAAAAGTAATGGCAAAAAAACATCTAGAGGAGCTGACAGGTGGTAAATCATGAAATGTTTCATATGGAATTTTTAAAAGATACAGGAAAGCACCATGTGGTGCTCCCACGCACAGTTTTTAATATATGTGTGTCTATCGATGAGGCAGGGAGCAGAGAAGGTGTGCTCACTGCAGAAATGTGAAATGGATGCTTCTCGGCTCCTTGTCACTGGGCTTCTTTCACTCCACCTACCCAACCTGGAATAGCATCCCTGTTTCTCTAAGTCTGGCATCTTTTCTGTTCTTCTCCTCCCTTTATTCAGCTCATAGTCAACCACTCTTAATTTCTCAGCTCTTTGTTCTGCTCCTCTTCAGGGGCTCTGTCTCCTCTAGAGACCTGGGGTTGTTTAAGACCCAATTAAACCCTGCACTAATTATTTCACACCCTCTTTCACACTTTTTTTCATTAAATTCCTAGTTTGACTACATTCTGCACAGATTAAGGCCTGTGACATGAGGTAGCTGAAAAAAGAAAATATTAGTCAAATCATTCCAAAACGTCCAAATGTAAAATTTCTGCCTCCTGATATGCATGATGAGCAGGAAGTTATAAGACTGGGCTGTGTTATTCAGTAGACAAGATGTTGGACTGGCAAGTGCAGTTCTTGCATTACCATTTGAGCTACTGAAACTGCTCCTTGTCAAGGACACTTTGGTCATTTTTAGATACTTTATGGGAGAACAAGTATTTCTCACACTTGGATTTAGCACAGTTGTTTTTTTATATAATAGGAGTTCAGGCTCTGCTGTTGCAAGGATCTTGGTGACTGTGAGATGCAAAGCTAAATGTCAGACATATAATATTTATCAGAAGCAGCAAAATAAAAGGTTGCAGTCACCCTATGTGAAATTCTGAATTGAATGGAAAAGCACCATAGCTCCCAGTGGCTGAAACATCAATGTTACGTACTGTAAAATTATAAATAAAATCCTTTCAAATACAAGAAAGCCTGAATTTTCTCCAGCCAGAACCTGAGGCTATGAAGGAGTTAAATTCCAAAGCTACAGAGAATTAACTACAGGCTGTTATTTGAGGATTCAAGTAAACAATTCAGAGTGAAGTACAGCAAAACATCTGTAAGAGCAGCACTGAGATGCTTCCTACTTCCCAAACCAGGAATATCAGATCTACATCCTCTTCCATTGCCTTCTGCACTAAAGGAAAATATAAAGGAGGGGAATCACAATTGTAAGCGCAAGTTAAGCAGCACCACGGGGTATATTTCATATTCCTGAACAACCCACATAATCCTCACAAGAGACCTACTGCAACAATACAACTGGATTGTGGCAGTGCAAAATAACCCAACATTACACAGCAGCTAAAAGGTCTCTAGGAGCATCTTGAAACCTTGAATATGCTTGTGAGAAAATGTATTTCATTCACTCCTAAGGATGGTAAATCAGTGGCTGAATTAATGTTACAGAAATTTTGAAAATATTTTAGCACAAATTATGCAGACCAGTAAAACTGATCCCTCTTTCTATTGTTTCCCATTCAGAGTCAAAATTTTTGTGGTGTCTGATTAAGATATTCATAAGTCCAAATTTCACCTTGAAATGTCAGAGATGAAATTTAAAAAATTTAAATCAACGATCCTTATTGTTGAGTGGAAAACTACTTTCAATCCTGCATTTCTCTGCCTTCTGTTCCTTAGAATAACTTATTCTGTACAGTAATTGCTGCATGTGTGAAAAACAAATTTATCTCCTAAACGCACATATTTCCAATGATCTTAAAGAACAGTGATTCAAACACATTAAAAAAATCAGCAGCAGTAATACTACAGTGATTGGGTAAAAATCCCGTAGAATTCTGCTGAAAGAAGAAATATGTGGAAAAATAATTGAATGCAAACAACCTTTCCCATGTGAAGCATGCAAAACGCTATTAGTAATGGAGAGAAATTTGCAGTGCATTTAGGTTAATTTAGGAAGCTTGCCAAAATAATTAGAAGAAATCCTACAAACTTTTCAACCCAGGGGGAATCTTTTCATTTACTGAGTTAAAGGAATAACAAATATCTTGAGGAATGTGAATTTAAAGTATTCTAGTCCTTGCTCAAAGCCAAGACCCTCTTCTTGTGTATGGTATCAAATTCCAAGTACCACACTGCCATCCCCAGGGAAACCAATGGACCACCAAAATTTCAGGGAGCAAACAAACTACATACCCCTACTTGCCTCATTATGCACTAAGAAAGACAACTTTTTATCCCTACATTATAGTGGAATTGTGATGAAGGTGATGTGAAACACAGCCACTGCCATGTCCAAATGTTAAATAAATTCAAGACAACCACTGAGATCAATCATCCCTCATAGCAAACACTGCTCTCGTTGGCAGTGGAGGCAGTGTGTCTGGGAACACTGAGCTGGGAGACAAATAACCTCTAAGAGTATTTTTAGCTATATTTGGAGCCTTAAATCAGGAGTCCAGAACAATCAGGAGACAACCCTAACTGGTGGAGCTACAGCCCAGGTTACTGACTGGAGCAAGGCCATCTGCCTAGGTCCTTCCTTTGGCCCTCCATCATTGCAGGCAGCGGCTTTCTATAGGCAGAACTGCATTCATGTCAGAACTGCAGCTGAGGAGGAAATGTGAGGTGAAGTTACCCATATGTGTAATGCAGCAGAAGGTTTTTCCTCTAAAGAATGAATACTTATGCTAAGTTTCATAAAGATAATATAATGTTCATGAATGCTCTCGAGGCAGCTGCCACTTGTGGGTCTGCTCTGCCTCTCCATAGGAATGGATCAGAGCCTTAAATGAGTTCAATCCTGAGGACTTAGTAAGAAATCAGGGTTCACTATATCAACCAGCATGAGTCAACCTTTCTGACTGACCAGGTAACCTACCCTGCCAAGACAGAGCTGTATCCCAGCCTAAGAACCAGCATGAGTACAGCAAATAGACTAAAGCTCTTATCTACAGCTCTAAATCCATTTATATTCTCACTTTATATTCTCATTTATATTCTCATAGGACTTATGCTGGTTGCAGTGGGTGGCAATTCTACTTCTCTAACAGTATTTTATAATAAGAAATCTATCCAAAGCAAAGAGGGAAATACATTCTGATTCCAACGGTGCACTCAGGATGGAAGCAGAATTTCAGCTGAAGATATACTTGTAGATGTATTTTATTAGTTTAATAGAGCATCAGCACTAAAATATGTGGAATTTATCAATTAACTTACATAAGCATAAGACAATTATTTAGCACCTCGTGACAGACTGCAGTGGCTGCCTCACCTGCATTGCTGTTGAATGCACTCTACCAGCTCCACACCAGCTCTTTTCCAGCAATTTTCATTTGTGTGACTGTAAATAGTTTTATTTTTGATTCTTATGCAAGAAGACTTTTAAGTGAGCAACAGAAAAAACGCATCTGGATGTGGTTGCATTATATCTCTATTTTTATGGCTTTTCCTTGTAATGCCAAAGTACTACACATTTATTTGCTTTGACCTAATTGAGGAATACATGAAAACCTACTTTGTTAAAGTTCACTAATGCCAGCCAGCCACTGCAGCAAATGACAAACACAAGGACTTACTGGGTTACTGCTGCACACTGAAATGTAACCTAAGGCTTAGAGGCAAAAACATGCAATAAAAAATGCAACTGTCTTAGAAAAAGAACTCACTACTAGTGAGGATTTATTCTATATTCCTCTAAATACAAGCACAACAGATTCTCTTCAGAAAATGTAAAAGGTAATGAGCTAAGTTACATAAATTCTTATACAATGAGGTTACATTGCTAATGTACAAGCCTCGGAAAAGGTATCTTAGAGTATTGACAGTAGAGTAGAAACAGGCAGAAACAATGAAACTAGAATAGCAGGACCTAAACACAACACAACAGCACCCAAATTCTGGTCAGCAGCATCAATGAATTGGCTCATCATCTCATTGGCCATCATCTGGTCATGCAACAAAGAACTTGGATAGGCAATCAAGCAGCTTCCACTTTAATTTACAACAGGTCCTTTGTCACCACACCATACTGAGCACATCCCAGCTAAAAAATAATGCATGGAAGTTCATTTCCCAGTTACTTTGGTGGCTTGCAGGAGTACTAAGAGCTGGTTTCCCAGTTCTGCTCTGGAATACATGTATAGATAAATTGCAACAGAAACATTTTGGGGGAAGAAATTCAAATCCACATATCCATGATCTACTTTCACATTTGTCAAAAATGTGAGTCCTCGCTTATTAACCTTTATATGACAGCACATCTTACTACTCTTCCCTGGCATAATAATCTTGTCAGCTGTGCAAATTTGAATACCCATCCTCAAATGGCAGCTATATCAAATTCACTAATTTCATCATCAAAAATAAAAGTCAGTAATTTCAGTCAATCTTTGCATTGTTCAAAGTCACACTGACCAATTACATGGCAGGGCTTTGTCCAGTGCTGATTAGAACTTAGTGCCTTCATTATGCCAAGTGGATCATTCAATAGTCATCAGTCACTTCCATCCTGCTTCCAATCCTCTCCTGAATGGTTTTAGGCAATTACCCTCCCATCATGCTTGCATTGTCTGACAGTGAAGCACAAGTTTCAGTAGGTAAAAAGGATAAAAACATTATTGCCTGGACCAGATTTACAACTTGTTATAAATTGTTTGTCCTTGAAGAACAAATCACTGTTAACCAGAAGTGGAGCTGCTGTTTCCAGCTTCCACAGTGCTGCAGGATAAAAGCACACACACCCTCCATGGCTCAGAGTGGAGCAGGAGGAAGAGACTTTCCCCTCTTTGAGTACTATCAGCACCATGGGAATAACTCTAGAGACTGACATCGCAATGAAAACAGCTCACTTTACACCAAGAGTTACACTCACCAAATCCAAACCTAAAATTGAAAGAAGCTTTTTTATGTGCTGTATGTACTTTAAAATCACTGTTCAGGAAACCAAGCCCACTGCAAAATACAGTCCAAGTTTCAGAGACATCTTTGGCAAAGCATCAGTAAATTTGAGGCAGGACATAAGCCCATTAGTGGGCCAGTTTCACACACACACTTGGATTTTTAGGCTGTAAATGTCACACAGCTCATGCAGTCATTAGTCATCCCTGTGCACCATACATACATACAGAGGCAAAATGAATGTGGTTGCTGACTTATGGCAAAGAACTCTTATGAACACCTATCTTGAATATAAATATTGATAAGAGTATCATTAATAATATAGGATAGCACAGTAAATTCATTTCAGTATATAAAGGAATCTCTCAAACTTTTTCCTATAGCTGGAGCAGAACCTCTGCTGACATTTAAATAAATTCAACTCTTGTTGGTTGTTTTTTTTTAATATATATATTGGCAATTTCTCTTGAGTCTGTACTTAAAGAGCCCAGATAAGCAGAGATTGGATGCTGAAATACTTCAAGAAAAGCAACTAACATAGGATTTCCAGCCCCAGGCTGAAGGAGGAAATGGGCTGGAGAAGCTGATTAGGACCCAGAGGTAATTCCATGCCCAAATGCAGCTCTGCTGGGTAGAGTCCAGCTCTGCAGCTGCTGATCCAAACTGAATCCATTCTCCTACAGCCCATTGCAGAAGATGCCTGACAGTACCTTGTGGTTGATTTTACAAGCTCACAGCCAGAATGAGATAAAAGACCACACCAGAAACATTCACATTCCAGTTTGTCTCCACAGCCAGATCTGCACTGGTCACTGCTACCTCTGTCTGCCATATCATGTCCTCTCCCCCAGTTCTTGCATATTTGCAGCACTTTAAATGACTCATCCATTTCTCCATCAGGAGAGAACATCTCCTCCTTGTATTCTTTTGAGGAGGACTAATAAACTGCCTGAGTCATCACCATTTTTCACATGGTCTAGTCTCAATGTTTCAATACTCCAATTTAGACAATATCCACTTGGAGGAGTTCTTTGCTCAGCAGCAGGAAAGAAAATAACTTGACTCCCTAATGAAAACCTCAAAAACATCCCAACTACTAAAGGGTAATGAGACATGGCCTTGATTGATTGCCTAATAACCTTTATCTAGATACTAATGAATGTAATAAATTGTGGGATTTATGGGCAGCCCCTGCTCAGAGACCATCTTTTAAAGTACATACTTGAAGAGTGCTAAGTTGTGACATGACTTCCAGCTTCAGTTTCATCAGGGAAAAAAGGCCTGTGTAATGTGTAGGTATGAACTGACAATCAATCAGCTGAGAAGCTAAAGTGAAACAATCTAGAATAAATTTGTATTAAGTAAAATTTGAATATTATTAAAAAACCCCTTGCAATTATAAGTTCAGGCACACTTTGGAGGTCACAAGAGCCAACCTGAATATTATGATTTTATCATTATAGTTATTTATTAAAATATTTAATCATTAATCTATGTCTTGAAATCAAGTTCCACTCAGAAAATCTCTATAGCAAGTTAGGCTGCAACATTTGCCAAAAAAAAACCTCAAAGCAACTTGGGATGTTAAACCAAGCTCCAAAAGTTACAATTTCATATATCTATATTTCAAAGATATTTACATATCTACCTCTCATACAAATCAGTGTTCTGACTGTAAGACCTTGACATCTAAAGCATTTTCAATAACACTCAGGATTTGGAAAGTAGGACTCTCAGGCTCACTAATTATTGTTTGCCATTTAAACTCCTACCCCTTGTACTTCTATTTTAAAAGAGGAAAAATTAGTAGGAGATGGGGATAAAAGCAGGGTGAAGCAGACCGGAGATTCCATTTGGGTTGCCAGCTCTCATATCTGAGGGCAGAAATGCCTTGTGATTTTTGGTGTTACTTGGCATCTCCAAGGCCATTTTGTTCCTCCACATCTTTTGGGCATGAACCTGTGGCCAGTTTCAAAGGGGCTTTTGTGGCTGGAGGAGTGCTGCTGGATGCAGGCATTTCTCCAGGGCAGGTGGAACAGGCACACCTCAGTGTTGAACTGCAGCTGACACCACACATGTGCCAGGAACGTACAAAGAGTTCTGGCCCTTTCCCCTCCAGCTCAAGGACACTGGCCATGCCAGAGGAGCACCTGGCAGCTCCCCCAGGCAATGGGTTCTGCTCCAGCCTCATTAAGAAAACCAGTGGGTAGGATGAATCCAGGATAGAACTAGGTCTAAAATGCTTGGGGGCAGGCTGATGGTAGCAGGACAAATCTCTGTGAGGCAGAGCACAACCCATAGCTCTTGACATGACACACCAAGAGCAAGAATTAGCCCATGATTGCTGTGAATAGATCCTCTGCATTTGGGGAGCAGTTTTAACATTAGCTACTTCCAAAAGAAATTGTATAACACTCAGGATGTTCATTGCAAAATCATTGCAAAATTTTTCCTTGCTCTTTATAAACCTAAGGGCTCTCAGTAAACTGAAACATCTCATAAGAAGGGAAGAACAGCAACATCAATAAAGCCTATTTACAACAGCACTTATGAATCATCAGTGCTTCATGCTCATTTTGATAGTGCAAATATTAACAAGCCTTTTACTTCTCTTTATGCTAGCATTGCTTGCTACCCAAAATCAATGTCAGTACAAAGAGCGGTATAAAAGAAAAAGTTCCAAAACTGTCTCCACTTAAAGATTCCAATGCTGGCTTCCAACTTTCAGAAAGATTCAATATAAATTAGTAGTAACTTGGTGGCAATATTGATGCCCACGATTACAAATATTCATAGAAACAGTAGGAGAAAGAGCTTTATTTTCCCAAAGAAAATTGTCTCTCTTGTAGAATTTACTGATCTGTACGACAGACCATTTAGTTTTTATTCTTTGAGAGAGAACATTTAACTCTTACCAGGCAATGGTCTCTGCATCACGACACATTGCCTGTGTTGGGAAGAGCAGTGTTTCAGGTACTTTGTGTGGTGTTCACAAACCAGGTCTGCTCAAGGCTGCAGGGAGAGCTGCAGTTGCTCTGCAGCGATGATTTATGAGCAATGTGCAGCCACGCAGCCTCATCACAAAGCAGCTCCCAGTGTGCAGCTCCGGGATTTTAGAAACACCTGTGCTCCACCCTGGTTTTCCTGGTGCCTAAAGAACTTAACCTACAGCTGCTCCTCGGCTCAGCCGCTGCCGGTGCAGCTGCACCCCCAGGACAGGCTCACAGGTGAGGCTGGCACTGCAGGGTGGGAGAAGCCCCAAGGCGAGTGCCTGTCAGCAGAGTTACAAAGGAGACCTTGCTGAGGAAGGCAAAGCTCATTTATCACTCCTTTTAGCAAGCTGTCCCCAAAGGTTTAATTTTTTCCAACTCCCTTTTTCTTTTGCAACCGTGTATAGCAAATAATCTGCAAGCCCTGCAAAGTATGCAAATGCTTCCAAGAAGGAATCTCAAATACTAGTCAAAGTGAAAAATATTATTTTTTAAATCCCACATTAATAACTATTTCCAGAACATAAAACCTCAGGATTTTGACAGGTTTATTTTCTGGAGACATGTATAAAGTACAAACTAAACAAACATAGAACTTACAAAAAATTTTCACTTGTAAAAATGGAGCTTAGTTTCAATTTTTAGGACACAGATACTGCCTTCTCAACACTGTATCATTCTAGAGTACAAAATATATTGTAATTTTCTCACTATACATAGAGGGAAGAAATAAGAAGCCCATTTTACATTTTATGGCATCTAAACACATGCTCCTCCTTCTAAACACAGAGCATAAACATAAATGTACCACACACTATGATTTCAATGATATTGCAGCTCTGTGAAACAACAGAGCTTTAAAATAGTGACAGAACTACCAGAACGTGCTGTAAATCACCACATAATCCTATCATAAACACTATCTGCTTCATCTTCACTCACCTTAAGTTTGACCACTATACTCAAAGCATATTCCATATTGTCACTTTCTAAGCTGAAGGCTTTGCCTTTCATTAGTCTTTAAAAATTCACTGATCAGGAAATTAAAATTATAATAAAAAACATTAAGAGATATCATGTCAACTAATTAGACATTAAATCAACTGTTAGTAAGGGCATAGTAATTTTTTTTTATGTTGTTGCTAAATATCAGACAAACAGAGCCACTAAGAATCTATGCATTGCCATTAATTAATGCTCTGGAAATGAGGAGAGATACAGGAAGTTGTCCTGGTTTGTACATTAAACTAAAGTTTGGCCTTTCTGCCTTCTCATACCTAAAATGATTGATAAAACCTTAACAGCAACCACTAAGGATTAGGAAAGTGTTACTGCAGCAAGGGAGATACACGTGGGTGCCACCAGTTCAGCAAGAGCATGTGCCCTGTATAAACAACAGGCTCTGAGCTAGATTCTTCAAAGGGACCACAGGAAGATGTCTTGAAAGGGAGAGAGGGAAAATGAATTTGATGAATCATGTAAGTGGCAGCCTGCATCTTAAAGGAACAGTTCTACTGCCTGTGAGTGTGCTACATGCAGAGTTTCATTGGGAAATGCTGGAGCTTAGAAACAACCTGCTGGTGGGCACAGCACCGGTGTGGGTTCAATGCAGGACTCAAACTCTTCTGAACCAGTGGGACTGAGCCTTCCACAGCCTCCTCTGCAAGGCACCATCTCAGAGAAGGAAGTAAATATAGGGCTGCAGATGCACTTTATAAGGGTTAGTATTATTTTGCCCCAAAGCTCCTGTTGATCCCAGGTCAAAATGCAGCAGATAGTCCTTCGTGTATTTTTTGGAAACTCTGCAGCTTTTTTCCCACTCATATCCATAGGACAGTAAAGCATTTTCATTTATGGACTAAAACTCACTGAATAATTTAGAAAATCTGTGTCATGCAATATTTTCTGAAAAATATAGTACTAGGCCAGTTAATACAGATGTTGACTGGACACATATTCCTCTCTTTTTTTTCTCTCTATTTTTGGAGGGAGGAAGAGGGCAGAAAAGACCTACCATCCATCCCATAAGAACAATTCTTTCACTACCCAAGCTGGCTACCAGAGCCCAGCAACTCCCTCTTTTTCAGCAGCCCCAGGCGTCCTTCAAGCACCAATGCAGGCGCACAGCAGGTGGGTCTCTGCATCCACAGCCAGGTCCCACCTGGAGAAGGGAACTAAAATTCATGCACAGATCCTCCCCACTTAGGATTATCCCATGGCTATTCACATTGAGAAAGTTATTTGGAAGCTCAAGAGCCACTGAGAGACAGATGCAAAACCGTCACATCACTGATTGCATCATATGACCAGCAAACGACACAGAGTGAATCCCTGCTCCAGACTGCAAAGCTGATCATTTATAAACAACTCACAGGCTCAGTTGTAATTACATAGGCATTCACTGAATAATTTTAAATTAATGAACATGCTTAAAGCCCTTTCACAGATCATTCACACACAAAAAGGGCTCAGAAGCCCCACAAGAGCTTTTGGGAAAGAAGCTTTCACTCTGAATGGGGTTTATAAGTTTAAATTCTCATTGATGCTGTGTTAAATTGAGAGAAGGAAAGTTTCTCAGCTAGATTTCGGTTGCATATTATGCTAGATTATCAGAGGGTCTAAATGAAGCTCATGCTATTGGATTCAATAGAAGAAAACCCTGTTAGATACATTTAGCATCCAGCTCAGTAGTATGAGCCATCTTCTCTAACACAGAGTCTCAGCTCTTAGGGGAAAAGGGTTTACAATCACCTCTCTCCACAAAACCCTGCTTAAGCAGCAGCAACTATTTTAGAAATCTATGTTCCATTTTGCCCTAACACTGCAGCTGAAAATGAGTTGGGACAAAACCAATTACCAATGAAGCCTAAACAGCATTTCAGGAACAGCCTTTGGCCTTGCAGCCATCTTATATCCTTTGCTGAGGTAGAAAATTAAATTCATTAGATATATCACAACCTTTTTCCACTACCAAGCCTTTTCTTTCTGCTACCTGGCTGGAAGGCTCTGCCCCATGTTGTTAGATAAGCATCTAGTCAAAGAAATTTAATAATGTGTAGTTTCTGGAATTGATTATTGCCCAGCCTTATAAGTGCCCCGCTAAACAAGAAAAACTAAAGCTGTAGCTGGTGCCAAGACAGGAACTAGAAGCTCTGTCACTTTTATACTTCCTTCTATCCTCCAGCTGTCCATGGGGAAGAACAATTTGAAGCCTTAAAAGAACTCTGAAACACTTTCAAAGCCCTCTCAGGTGTTTCCAGAGGCCACTTCTCTTTCAAATTGTGAAGCAGAGTTAGGCAGGATTAGAAAGGATCTAGGTAATTAATTTTCTGACAGCAAAGGGACAATAGAAGTGCATACAAATTCACAGATCACAAGGCTTCACCAGTAGTTTTTGAAGAATCAGAAGACAGGAAAGAGGATGGCCAACATTTTTAATAATGTCTTCATATCCATCTCAGAAAACTTGCACACAGTAAATTTTAAGGCACTACTGAGTATTTAATTGCAGACAGTTCATGCCATCCTGCACAATGCATTGAAAGTTTGACAGATCATAGAGATTTTCCATGGATAAAATAGTGGCTACTGAAACCACAAGTGCAGTAGCTTTGATTTTCAACAATACATTTTTTCCTCTTTAACCTGAACATCCCCTTTTAGTGCAAAATAAAAGAACTCTATAATATAGTTGACCTAGTTCTTATCAAACTTTAGTGGGATATCTACCCAGTCTATGATGATTTACATTAATTTGAATAAAACAAAAGTTGAATGTGAATTTCTGGGGGAGAATACACTGTCTTGTAATACAACAAAACAGAAGAAAAAACAATTTTTCAAAATACATAGATGGCAGAATTTAGAACATACAAGGGATATTTGGTGAACCTATCACTGAGTAAAACCAACAAGCTTAGCAAAATACAAATAAAAAATAAATATTTGTGTCATCATATGTTCAACTTTGTCACCTGAAACTGATTTAGCCAGTACCTCTAGATTAATACCTTTCTTCATATTCAATATACTTTCCACATAAGAATACATTGCCCAGTGTTTCATAGGAATCACAAGCTGATCCACTGCTATCCCAGGTGACTACAGAGGGCTGACAGAATTCCTGATTCACATTTGAGTATATTGCTGGATCAGGTCTAAGTTTACATTTCAAAGAGATCCATGAGAGCTGTAGTATGAATCACAGATAAGTAAATGGAAAAAGAAATTACATTTATCAGCACTTCTAAAAATAATAATGAAAAAACATCTCAGAAGACAGCAAGAATTTTAGTTTCCTTGCCTCAATTTTCCCTTTAAGCTATAACCCATCCCAGTCTAGATGATGATAAGCAAGCCCTACAAAAAAACTTAAGTATGGAAGGTCACAGCACTGTTCCAGCTGGGGTAGAATCCCTCCCTATGAGAGGCAGAGCAGGGGCAGCAGCACATCTGGCTGACCTGATAATGCAGATGTGGTGGCTGCTGCCTTCTGCCTGCCACATGACACAGAGCAGGAACCCACCTAGGAACATGAACAAGGTGAGGGAAGGGGATCACATCCATGTTTCCTTCAGAAATCTGCTTTGAGGTTCAGCAAGAATGTTTACAAGGAGTCATAAGACTTAACTGTTAGAGAGCAATTTAGCTACATCCACAAATAACCCCTGGCCTGCAGGCTGGAGAGCCAGGTCCCTTTGGAATTCAAGACCTTTGGATCCAAGCACTATGAAACACAGACTGCTGCCCAGCAGTAACCTTTCAATATCACAGAAACAACAGAGAGAAAACATGCAATCATCGTTTCCACTGAAAATTCTTCTACAAGCTGTAATTTTGATAGGAAAAATTACATATTTTTGGAAGCCAGGAAGAAAGCGGAAGAAAACCTATTACATAGATCCCATGATAACTACTCTCCAGTCATTTGGGAAACAAGAACACTTGTCATATTTTTCCTTTTCAGTTTACTGATCTTAGGGTACATAGTAAAAGAAACACCTGCACAAACAAATGCAAGTGTGATTGCACATTCAGACACAGTTATGTTTTGCCATCCAGCAAAATTGCTGATGAAAATTTCCAGCAGGAGGTCAGGCAGTGACAGCCACTGCTGTCAGATGGGCAGAGCCACTGCTTCTGTACCACAGCAGAGACAGCTACACCTCTCAGACTAGAACTGACCACATCCTACAAATTCACCATGTCATTTGGTAAAATTCATCTTTTTGACTTCATATCCCTTGAAAAGGTGCCCTGAATCCCCCTTCACATATTCCTCTGTACAAATTTACGGTGTACTCTCCATGCCCTTCAGATTACATCTTGGGGACAATTTGGTGGTGTTGGTAAGAGAATGGCTTTAGAACACATTTGTATACTGATGGGCACGTGGGTAAAGTGATCAACTGATGTCTCAGCCCACACCCCTAAGCAAGACCTTGGTACATCAAGAAAGAAGATTCAAGAAAGAAAACTTAGTATCTTTACCTTCATACTAGTAAAATCCTATTCTAGAAGGGCAGAAACTGATCAAAAGAAGGTAATTTGCAAAGCTCATATCCAATTCTATCATGTCTCCCTTGACAAAGCCACAGTAACTGTGCAAAGTCTCAATTTAAATCCTAAGTTCTTTTTAGAGCAAGTAATGACAACTGGCAAAACTTGATGTATTTTAAGAGGACAAAGACAATAATTGAACAGCATCTAAATGCTCTTTAGCCAAATCTGTACATACACATTATATCTGTTAATTCCTCCTTCTTTAATTTTTTACACCTATGAAGCAAGGTTTTCCAAGTCTCTTTTTGCTTTGCATTAGCTGAATTTAATTGCAAGTGCTGAGAAGCCTTAGTCTCTCAGCTCATTAGTGAAATGCATCAAAAGAGTTAAGTAGACAACTGACATTTTATCATTTTTTACCTTTAAGCTTGTTTTAATGAGAACAGATCCATTTTTTAGTAAATTCATAAATAACTTTCCTCATAATGAATTGACTCTCAATAAAACTCTAAGATGGATTTGAATTTTGCTAGGAGAAGGATGATTTCCTTCATAATTAACTAATGTATCAAAAGGGATCATTTGTAATATCTGTGGTCAATCAGAGCTGTTACACAGCAGAACACTAAGGCATGACTAACAAGTACATGAGGGAAACAAAACTTATAGAGAGAAAAGTCATAAATCTTGAGTTGACATCCTGAAATTCCCATTTGAAATGGGCAGTTTTTCTCAAAATGTGGTTTGTGGACAAGCTGCAAGCTCAAAGTCAATGTCAAATCTAGAATATGTAGCCAGCCTTTCCTCTCTTCAGAGTGTGCCTGGAGAACTGAGCAGTGGCTCTCAGAGTATCCTTAGGCACCCATGTGGACAGAAAGGCACCAGGACCTAGACCACTTCCATCAGCACATTTTCTGAAATGTTACATTTCTCATGAGTGAATGCCTCTGCAAATGGAAACATTGATTATAGAATATGGTAAAGAGGTGGGTACTCTATAAATACCTATGGTCAATAGCATTCTTATCCTCCTTGTCCTGGACATAACAGTCTGTATCTCTGCTCTAAACAGTGACTCTTCTCCTCTGAGCTTCTCTAACCTAATTTGTTCTACCCCAGCAACTTTTTTACCCAGTCCAAAACCACTCTCAAAATAAGGCTGCTTGAGCAGCAATCACTGATTGTTGTCATCTTACTGCAGGGGTTTCATACTGCTGTCTCCTATCACAAAAGTTCCATACCTTCTTGGTGTTTCTCATGGGCAGCTCCTCAAAGCACTGACTCTCTCTCCTTCACAAAGCAGCCACTGACTGCAGTTCCCTTCTCACCCAGCCACCCCACTCTTTTATAGCATCTTCTTCTCATTGCTTACACCTGTGGCCTGTTAAAGTCAGGCCTGTTCCTAATCTTTGATAATTGGCCCAGCTGCAACTCCCTAGGGGTAAGATTACTTTCTACAATATTTTCTTATATTCTATCCCCCTACAACTGATTCTTATGAAAGCCCCAGCAACTCCTCTCAGTTTCTCCCAGTCCTTCTATGAAAGGTTATGAACAGATTGTGTTATCCCTTGGAAAAGAAACTTTGCAGTATTTGCTCATTATTAAACTTTAAGTGAAGGAAGTTTTGTTTAAACTTTTGGTCAGTGCTCTAGAGAATTTCGGGCTGAAAGACCATATCTGCCTTTATGACTATTCAATATAAAGCATTGGGAGAAGCATAAAAGGCATAAGAGGTGGGGTCACACCGAAGAGGAAAAAAGGGTGACAAATAAGGTCTCATGTTGAAATCAAACCAAATAACATTTTGAGGCCCAACATGTCATGTGAGTTAGGTCTGAGCAAGCTGTACTGCACTGATTTTGTTTCTATGACAGAAAAGGATTATAAATTAATGCAAGTACTGTAAAAAAGTCTCCACTATAATTCTTTATTGAATTTTCCTTCTAATATTTCTTTATCCCTGATCCAACCTGCCTACTCGTTCCTAGTTTTTTAATCTTGGCAGATAAAACCTTATTATTCACAGTCAATATTACTATTAATAAAAAAGTGTGATAGTTTGTGTCTTTCTGGCATAAAGGTTTTCTCCAGGACCACATGGTGCTAGGCCTAACCTACAGCTCTAGAGGCAGGACAGAAATGCTCAGAGTTTTGCACACCATATGGAAAGAGCAAAAAATAACCAGGAAGCACACAAAGGGACTGGGAACATGCCAGTATTTAGCAAAAGCATTCCCTCAAGTTTGAGGTATGCAGCAGCTGAAGGAGAAAGGATTTTTGGGTCAAAGCCTACTGTACTTCACAGCAAGCGCTCATTTTGGCTCTCCTTGCCTTGGAGGTAAAATCTTGATTATCAGCTGCCACTTTGTGTTTAAAAAGCAATCATTCAAACTTGATTTCTACACAGGGATATCTCCCCCAAGTGGAGGGTTAAATAAGAGCTCTGATACAAGAATTCCACTTTTTCAGTGTCAGGAGACCACCCTTAATATTATGGCAAGGATTTACTCCTAATGGGAGCAACTTGTGTACATGTCAACATGCTGGACTTAAGAAGCTCTTTTACAAATATCCTCAACGATTCCAAGCTGAGAACACTAATAGAAATGTACTCTACAATCTACATGCTAAATCATTCTTCTGAAGGTCATGTTTTTCCACCTCATTGTGTTTGAGTCAGCTCCTGGTAGACAGCCATATTTCCTGAGATGCAATGCCATAGAAAGCAAAATAAGGGGAACATTTTGGCCTATATGCAGAATATTTTTGCTTTCAGGGATTTAAATGCTCTAATAGCTGCTTGGATTCTTGCATAGGGCAAGAAATAATGAGGTTTGTAAGGAGCAGTCAAATAAAGGAAAATAAAACTAGCTGTATTTGTTGCATAACTCTTCAGTAGAAGACTTTTTTTAACTAGAATTGTTGGTAATGTGACGACTAGTTCAAGAAACAACATTTTGAAGAGTTATATCTGTTTTTTTATTTCATCTTTATGAGCCTGCTGAGATAGAAATAAGAAGTGTTTTAAGTTCTAGCACTCAATACTCATTTCAGGACAGAATACTTGAATATTCTGTACTTCAAAATCAAATATATGTCATCTTGGGTTTAAGATACCAGATTTTCATTTGCAATGTCTGTATTTTTCATTGTATGGTCTTTATAATCTTTTTACTACTGTCTCCAGAAGTATGTGATACTTTGTGTGGGAGACCAAAAAGACATACTGAGGCATTTTGGGGTTGGTTTTTTTGTAGGGTTTTTTTGTTTGGGATTTTTTTTTCTTTTTTGTTTTTTCATGTCTAAATAAACGTGTTACATTAAAGCCAATTCAAAACCTCTGGTAATCAATAAATACTCCCTATTTATAACTCAATCAAATATAACTATTCACAAATCATGCTGAATTAACTGACACGTTTCAATCTAAATCCAGACATCTCTTTTTTAAAGTAAAAATATTAATTCTAGGCACTTCAAAAAACAGCATTTATTTTATTGTGCATCAAAATTAGGCGATATTTAAGGTCATTTCCAACCCAAACCATTTGATTATTCTATAAATTTAGGCCTGCATTAAATTCTACTGGTTTTTTCTATTAACAATATTTTCTATATTTTAATCATTTTGCAAGCCAAATTATCAATTGCTCAAGCAGCTCAGGGTACATCTTATCCTACAGAAGCCCAAAAGAAAGATGTCATATTTTCCATGAGATAATGTCTCCTCCCAGAATCATAAGTACACGTGCACATGAATGTGTGATCACTAAATCTAACAGAATCTGACTTAATCAATTCAGACAGCACCTAATACGACTCACTTCCACTCTGCTGAGCAATTATTCAAATTTTACATTAGAAAATATGCTCTCACAACCATGGAAATTTTGATTTGGCTGAGACCCCTGGATGTCCACTCATCATGCCAGGAGTATCTGATCAACTGGCTCTTTTTAAATAAGATCTGAAAAATAATCAGCTGCCTGTTGAAAAATGCTCATCTCCCACAACATGTAAACAGGATCCTAAATAATTGTACTAAAAGGCTAAATTCAGTCAAACACCACTTCTGCTCACAATGTACCTACTGCTCTATTTGTCAAACATTTCTCTATGTATTTCTCTACATATTTTTTAAATCCCAGCAATTATTCCAGTCTATGCAGTGCAATTAATAAGTTTTACTGCATTAATTATCATACTACAGCTCCTTAACCCTACACAAAAGAGGGTTGTCTGAGAAATCCACTCAGCAAAGCAAGAGGGGCTTAGTGACCTGTCAGGCTCTCACTATTCTTTAGGTCCCACCTTTACCCCACCAGCAAACAGAGGATCCCCACTGAACAGCAACTGCTCATTGCAACGAGGAGATCCAGAGAGCCCAGCTGACCTTGGTCCAAAGCAGAGACAGCACTGAGGACAGCTAAGGGAGGCTGACACAAAAGGCTGATAGGGAAACCTTGGTGAATGCAAACCTCAGGAGAAGCATTTGTGTCACTGCAGAACTGTTCTGAAGCATTTGTGTCACTTGCAGAATAATGTTCTGGAGGCACACTCACCTTCAGGACAGATCTGTCCATTCTCCAGTTGTGAGTGAGGATGCCAGTCAGCATCTAATGGATTTCAGTGCCAGGATCCTGGCAGATTTTGTGTCACTCACTGGTGTTCCCTGCTCTGGGGAACCTGTGACACCTCAGGTATCCCCTTGGTGCACCTGGACACAAACACCTCCCATTGACGGGGTAAGAGCAACACAGGCAAACTACATTTTGAGTAAAGACTACAACCCGTTATTGCTACTAAATATCTTACTTTTCAAGAATTGTCATAAGCATTTTAGAGAAAAGTGCCCCCTGAAATCCATAAACAAATGACAAAATTTTGCACTTATCTCCAAAGTACTTTTATAGTTCCGTTGCTAAGCTTTTTAATTGAAATTGATTATGTCCAATCTTCCTGAGAATTTAATCCTATGATTCAGCTCAGTTACTCTATTTTGACTGACCTTGACTACATGAGATGCAACACTTATTGTTGAAATGGAACAAAATTGGTTCCCTCTTTTGAATGTTTTGAAAGATTAAGTGTGAAATTATGGATTGAATATCAACCAAAGTAATATCAAGGTCATGCAAGTTAAATCAGTTGCATCTGAGCACTCAGAATGAAATTGCACATTAAAGGCTTTTACCATGTTTGCTTTGATGCACGAAGCACTTGACTTTTCTGAAGAGGGGAACAGCACAGGGGTAGAAACACAAGCTGCAGGAAGCTATTAAGGCTACTCAATAGCCACAAACTGCCAAAAATTCATGCCACAGATTAAAAACTAGTTAAAGAATGTTGACCCTTCTTATGACCAAACTGCTAGTTTTGATTTAAAAAAAAATAAAAATTATCACTCAGTAACAGCCTAGGCAACAGCAGGAGCCAAAACCTGCATTGCTGAGGCACATTTTCACATGCAGGTAACAGAGTTACAGAGGCACAGGGAATCAAAGTTAACAGGACAGTTACAGGGAAATGAAGGCATTTAAGGGATTAACACAGAGGAAACCATAACCTTCCCTTCAACACAGACAAACCCATCAGTCTGTAAATTAACTAGTTGTGCTAGAGAAGCAATTACTGCAGCACAGAACTGAGGGGGGCTGCTGCTTCACTCTGCCTTTTCAAGCCCTAAAGTCAAAATGGTTCAGGACAGGAAGAGGACAGACAGTGCACAGAGCCCTTACACTGCCACACAACTTTTCTTGGATTTTGTCCTCCTGCATGTCAAGCTTTTTCCTACTACAACTGGCATCCTATCGATCTGTTTCTTTGCTTGTTGAGTAAATCAAGGTTAAGACCACCTGTGAATCCCCAACCAGTACAGTGCACATCCTAAATCCTGTCCCCATTTGCCCAAGTAACCCACATGTCTTTCAAGCCTCACTGACAAAAGCACAGAGGTACAAAATAAAGAATTCTCCAAGGCACCACCTTTTTCATTCACCTTCTCTGAACATTAAATCCTCACCACCTGCCTCCTTTGCAGGTTTCCTGCAGGCTGCTGTTGTGCTTTATTTTGGGAATTTCCTGAGCAGGATCCTTGAGCAGTGGGCCCGGGAGGTTTCCTGGTTGCCATGACAGCGAGTTTACAAACCACATCCTTAGTCAGGGGAGCACATGCTGGCTGTGCAAATAAATCTAACCCAGATGCACCTCGCCTTTTCTTTCCTCACAGAAAGAATTAGTTTCTAGTCCTACAGTGGGGTGAGGCTCCAAGGAAGGCAGGGCCATCCCTCCCATGCAGCTCTTGGGGCGGGGTGGTGGCTCCATGTCCCCTGAGCTGTCCCTCTGCCTTCAGTCAGGCTTGGCTGAATCAGCCTGTGTTACTGTCCAAACTAACAAATTCAAAATGCTAAACACTGGGACAGTAGTACAGCACAACACAGACATGTGCTTTGATAGCAAATAAAGCTTCTGCATTATCTGGATCAATAAAATCAATACCATAACACATAACTGATTTGTGCATCTCACTACTCTCAAGATTTATAGTTAATGTGTTTTATGCAGTACAAGAATTTCCTGCTAGGCTTGTTCTTGTTTCTGACACTTTCTTCTTTCTCCCATCAAAACTGTAATGTAAAGCTCTATGGCTACTAACCCTGATGCCAAAGAACATAAAGCTGGGAAACTTCCTCTAAAATCAATAATGTTTGGTAAAGAATTGTAATCCTTCTTAAAGGCAATACAAATAGAGTGCAGCACTCTCAAATTCTTCAGGTTTCTGCAGTTATTTAATCAAAGTCTTTTTACATTTAATTTCCACTATAGACTTTCTTGTACCACACTGTTTCATCAGTGTACATTCTGTCATTGGCAAACATAATTTCATTTTTGTAAATAGATTCTGTCTCATGTCCTTACAATTCTTCAACTGAAGCAATCTGAAAATACAGCATTGATACACTTTCAAAACTCAAAGACGACCAATATCTGCAGATGATAAGGCAAAAAACAGATGGATTTGCATATCACCCAGTTGATACCTATATATAAAGGGCTGAAATTCCCAGCTGATGGACACTCTCACTGTCAATTACATGGGGTTTGCCACCCAAGTTCCTGAGTTGATCACTATTTTCATATATCTGTCCTCACAGTTTGCAATAAACTCTGGAGTCCCTGGGCCCCTCTTTACATCACTGCAACCTCATGGATTTAACTGAGCACCAACAAAAGAATTCAGCACAAAGTCTGGCATTACAAAGTTCAGCTGTGCTTTCAGTGCCAGGTAACCCTCTAAAAGTAGAGCAAACAGCACCACTAGGATATATTAAATGTATTAAGGGGGGGAAATTCTGGTACATTTACTTTGTAGACCAAAAGGAGTTTCCAGAAATGACACGTGTATATAAATGATGTACAGGAAGAATTTGTTCAAGATATTGTCTGACAAACACACTACTTTCTCTTAATGCTGATAAAATACCATCAGAAACAGAATTCTAAGCAACTCCTCCAAAACAAAGATTGTCTATTACAAATAGGTCATATCTAGAAAATGGACCAGACTTTGTCTTTTTATTAATGAAAAATATCAGCATGAAATATGGATTTCCAGGTAGACTATTACGTAAAACACAAAGGGTACTATTGAAAAGTGCTTATTATAGATCATCTATAAAGACACTCAAAAAAGTTTTAAAAATTCGTATAAAAATTTGTTAATTTATGTTTATTTATATATGCACACATAGCTAATTTTACTAGTTGGGGGTATTTGTATTTTTTTATTAAAACTACATACAATATTTTTTTAAGTAACATTACTTCCTTTTTATAAACTCCCAGTAATACCTTCTTTATTGGCATGTTCCTTTGGTAGGTTTTATGAATTTCTAGCAATTTTATTCTTGATCTCTTTAATTCAGCATGAGAAACATTCAATTCCTGTAAAGGCACTTTGGCTCAAATTTATGTAAATGAGTTTCTGTTTACTGATTGATGGCTTTTATTTCATATCATCTCTACTCTAATTAGATTTTTTTCCCTTTTGAATAGGGTTTATAAATTCATCACAAGGATCAAGTTATGAAAACTACCTTAAGACATGGGTTAATTAATATACACAGGTTAATTACCATTATAGACAAGTGAGCAAATATCAGAAAATTTTCTACCTTCCTCATGCTGTCTGAGAATTCAAATCTGACAGGTCACATGCTGAACTCTCCTTCTGCCTAAACACTAACTTTGAATTCTGGCAAAATTTAAACCCCCGAAGGAAAAGAGGGTCTTTCTTTGCCAGATTGTCCTGCAGCAAAGCAACAAAAGCCAGCAAAACGCCTGCTACAACTCACTGCCCTGTTTGTTCTACATCACTGCAGTGTTTTAAATAAGTGAACTTCCATTAAACAGGCTTAATATGAGTGCAACAGCTGAAATCAATGATATTAATGTCTGATTCTTATCAGGTAGCAGCCAGAGGGAAATTAACCTTGTAGCTGAGAAGTGCACATAAATCTGATTTCCAAAACTTTACACTTGATGTGCTACCTGGGGGGGAGATTTAGGTGGGTAAATGTGCAGCATTCCCATTGCAAATTTCCATTGGCTTTAGCAGTGCTGCACACAAAACATCTGCATAGAAATTAATCATGAATACAGATGTTGTAAATTAAACTCCCTCAGAGATTTTATTACACAAACCAATGAGTGATTTTCCCAGCATTCTTCAATAAAGCTCTAATTAGGAGCATATATCCCAAAAGATTTTCAATGAAATGCCAGATAATGCTAAAACAGGAACCCTAGTCTTTTGAAAACATGGCAAGTACAAATCTTTTTCAGTAAAATCTTTTGCTAACTCTGAAAATGTTTTACCACCCAATATATTTGAGATCAATCATGTTGGTGTGGATGACTAAAGAGAACTGAAAAATAAGAAATCACTAAGATTAGTGAAACTTTCAGCCTGTTTTATGGTCATTTGCTGAAAGGAACTACTGCAATTGTCCTTTACTGGTTCTCACATTTGTAGGTGACTATGGTTGTTTTTCAGAGGAACTTTCCATAAAAGGAACTCAATGTTACCTGCATTTTACTTTTAAATTAATAAAAAATATTGAATTATTTTTCTTTTCATTCAATTCAAAAATTTATTTTCATTATTTTGATGAATTTGTTGTCTCTACAACATAAGTGACCATTAGCCAAGTAACTTAAAACAGAAATCCAATTTCACTCTTTGTTGCCATGAGCTAAGAACATGAGTATATACTAAAATGCTTGGATGAATAAAATCTATTCTTTAATTCTCTGCTAAGTCTAAGTTTTAAAAGTAAAATCCTAACTGAAATTACAGAGATAACCTTTTTTCTCTTGTCAGTACTGGCCAGTTGGACTACAGACATTGCTTCCTTGATATTTGGCATTTTAAACAAGAACACACAAAATCATTTACTATCATCTACCATAGGAAACAGTGGCAACTGTTTTTGCATTTCAACAAAAATACTCCAACTTGAAAAAAAAAAAACATTTAAAGGATTTTTAAATTATTTTTTAAGTAAGTAGGGGTTGCAGGGGTCACCCTGATGGTGCAGTCAAACATTGTATTGGCATTCAGGGCATTCATCACTGGTGCCATCAGACCATGACACAAACAGAACTTGCCCTCAGAGTGGGCTGAGCTCGTGCTGAACACTGGAGAAATCGTAATTGGGAGTATGGATTTTCAGCAACACACAGTCTCTCTGTGAGAAGGTGACTGCATGCTCCATCACACTGACCTTTAGGAAAGGTAAGGCTTGGAAGGCTTATGGGAATAGTCCTGGGTCTGGTATTTAACTCCTCTAAACACATTCTTGTTAAAACATAATGACTTCAGATAAATTCATGGTGAGACTCCCTGGTTTATAGTGGTGCCTGTTCATTTCCTTTGCCTTGCTTTCCTGTTATCATTCAGTGCTCTACTCATCTGACACTGTTGTTTTGCTTTTTCTGCTGCCTTCTCTTTTTGCACTTTTTTAATGGTTTTCAGCAGCATAACCTTGAAGAGTCTCGTCATGTTTAAGTTAATTAAAAATATTTTTCACACGCAGTAAGCAAGATGTGACTCCATACTATGTGTGCTTAATGGTAGAAATATGCTTTACATGCTTCATTAAGTTATTTGCGAAATTGCATTAGTGCCATTCCATTAGTGTACCTCTTTCAGCTACATCTGTGGTCTGCTTTTGACAGACAAATTACCAGTTTCATAAGTCTATTTTGCTTTAGTAATGATCTTCTAATATGTTGAAAAAATCCATCTTAATAGTAATGGGAAAAGAAAATAATAATGTATTTTTCACTATAACAGGAACAACATTATCTGCTGTGGGACAAAATAATTATCAAATTTCTTAAAACAAGCAATTACAGGTTATTTTTTATATTTCATTAAAATTACAACCTTACACAATACAGGAACATTAACCTTGAAATAAGATGTCATAATGAAGTCCACATCGATTAGACGAAGTGAAAGGAAAGTGTCTACTGCATCAAAATCTTTTAAGACACCTACAGAATTTTAAAACAAAAATGATGTTGCATTGACTATGCATTAAATTGTGAGAACATTTTTACACCTTTGAAATCTGTACAGTAAAAATTCCTTTAGCAGAAGTAAAACATTACTGACCCTGGATGTGGGCATCAGTTGGAAGCTGGGATTTAACACAAAAGTAATTATTTTTTACTTTTTATTCACTGCTTCATAACAAATTCCTATTTAAAATCATACCAAGCTAGGTGTCTAAGCCACAAGATGCTATTTTACCAAGATTAATGGCAATTTCCTGTTTGTTTTCAATTAGTTGTTCACTTAGGATCAAGATCTCGTTATGTTAAGCATTATAAACTCAAGAAGTTACAGCCCCTGGCCTGGGGAACCCACAGTCACAGAATCTGGGCTGTGCTGTGCTCATCTGCTGTGCTGGTGCAGCAGTAACGATGCAGAAGAGGTATTGCAAAGGGTTATTAAACAGGCCACAGGCGGCCACAACCTGCCAGAGTAACAGGGAAAAGAGGATGAGGATAGCTGGAAAATTCATTTAATGTTCCTATTGATAGCTCTTTATCAACAGATGAACGGGTGATGATGATTCTGATATAGTAACAGATATCTACATTAATCATTGCTCTAACATATTGACTATTCCTGTCTTTGCTCTTCTCTGGTTGCTGACCTTCAAAATGAATTTGGGACCTCATGTCAGGATTTAATTCAGTTATATTATACGTGCTAAGATAGTGAGCAGATAGTAGCTGTCTCACTACACTAACAAAACTAACCTGAAGGGGGAAAAAAGCACCTAAATTAATATTTATTAGAGTCATTCATAGTTGTATAATAAATCCGTGTGCCAAAACCCGAGTCTAGGAGCAGAAGTACACTATGTCAATTTCCTGAGGCTATTCTGATATTCAGGGAATGTATACTGAGTGGAAAACATACTACAGGGAAAAGTATCAATGACTGAGAAAACATGAACAATTACAGCATCAGCTGAAGGCAGCTGTCTCTAAATGTGTTGATTTTACTCCAAAATGAAAGACTTGGCAGGATTCTGTCAATAACAAAAATACAACAAGCTAGATCGCTGGTTTAGAGCACTAAATAGCAAAGTGGGGCAATTAGGCACACCACAATTTAAATGGAATAGTAAATAGGTCAGGCTTGTTTCACAGCTTCTCTGGACACTAAAGAACTGCCTTTCAATGTCTACAAGTACGTGAAGCTGAGAAGCCTTTTAAGTTGATCAACTCACAACTCTGACTGTTCACTTACTAGATCTTGTTGCCATCATAGAAGAGCACAATGTGCCTCACGTGGAGGAAGGAATATAAATAGTCTTGTTAAGCTGAGCCTCTGTATTTAAAATAATCTCATTCATTTTATCTCCCCGTACGACAACTAGGACATCTGTATTTGGTATCACAGGGTTTCCAGACTCAGAAGCAAATCAGGCTGATCTACAATTTTGCACCCCCTCCATAAGGAGTTTCAGCTTTTTATTGTCTCACCTTGAGATATGTGGTACATATATGCACAATAAAAGCCAAGGAGTTTTTATGTCTCTCTATAATACAAAACCTCCCTGTGCTCTACAATTCTCGCCATTATCTGACACCTCCTTTGCAAAATTTCTTCAGCTTTTGCTTCAAGTGCTGAACCCCAAGTGCTGTGACAGAAGGCCCATTATAAAGGCATGAGTTCAGAATTCCTGCCATTCCCTACTTTTACTCCTTGAACACTTTGTAACCTTTCATTAACTTACTCTGGACTTATGGTCACTTACTTCTACTCATAAAATTAAAGACCAACACCTCAAGTGGTATATATAAAATGCCTCACTTATTTAGAGGTGTGAACCACAGTCCTGATAGATTCATGCAGCTTTAAAGGACTGGAGATAAGGGCAGTGTCACTGAGAATTTCCTCATGTAAAGCCATATGTCAGGTTCATTAGTGTATTTGCTTCTGCCATTTACGAGCAAACTGTAAATTACACTCTTCCTGCCCTCACAGATTTTAGAGAATATTGACACAGGAGAGTGCCTGGCCCAATATCAGCTCACAAAAGTCAAAGCTACAAGACTCACAAACACCTGGGACAAATGAACCACAGGGAAAGAAAAGTGCCATTCAGCAAGGCTGGAAATGGCTATTAATAGCTACAGACTCATGGCACGGGAAGAGCAGCACACATGGGTACACAACAGTGCCCTACATTCACAAAAAGGTTACAGAGAGCACCAGCAGGCAATGAATTACTCACAAATAAAAGAGCTGCTTCACAAGTAAGTGGGTTTGGGGATTTGACTTTCTTTTTATTTACTTCTTTCTGATAAAATTGCTGCTATTCTCTTCAACTATGGAACGCAAGAGTACTAAATGTTGCATCAATAACGTAGAAGCATAGAAATGTATAAAACTCAATATTTAAATAAGATACTGATTTACAAACAGCATATAAACTTTCATTCTTCTCTTGAATCCTACAGACAACTCCTCCATGAAATATGTTCATTTTTGTAATACAGGGTAAGATTTTATGTTTTAAAGAACAAACATTACTCATCACATTTGGGATGAGAACAAAAAGACATATGAAGGAGGGTGAAGAGGTGAGTCTGGGCAAGGCGGTGTGGGGGTGACACCTGAAAATAGATACTCTTCTCATTGCCTCTGTCTTCTGCAAGTCTGAACTATTCCTGATGTCATCCCCATAAAGGGTCCTCTGAAAAGCCTCCTAAGGACAGTAGGATCTGACACAAAATTTTTTTTTTTACAGTAGTAATCCTTGAAGTAGAGTGATTTTCAGCTTTGTGGATAGCTTTTTCCCTTCAAAGACTGAAGCAGACTTCAGTCAGAGGAGCAGGAATCACACCATTGTTAATGTACAACATATTTTAATGCTCTGGCTCCACTCAGGTACTACAATAATTATGTGTATTTATAGAAGCACTTATAAGAACCAGAGATTTGGATTTTGGCATGTGAGCAAAGTAATCCAATAAGAAGTGTTAAGGCCAGAATTTCTTGACCTTTATATTTGTCAAAGTTGTTGGTTCAATAAAGGTCAAGATGTGTGACAAAATTCAAGTCTGTCTAAGCCAATTAATGACAAGTAACCAGACCATTAAAAATCTCATTTATGCTGAGCAGTCAAGTGGGTTATGTGAGGGCAGTCTGTACCTTAGATAGTCTACACACATGGTTACAGGCTTGCTATAGGATAATAAAGGGCAGAAGGCAGCAGAATGAGAGAATACTTACAGTTTTAAGATTAATAGGATAATCTATCCAGCTTGGCCAAAAGAGTGAGAATCACAAATGAATAAAATAGTAACACTTGCTTATTTAATTACAAATATTGGTACTTCACAAAAAAATTATGAAAAAAAGTTCAACATTAAGAATTTACTGCATTGATAAAATGCAGTGGAATAAACTCTTCAACACAGCTATATGCAGTTCATAAGCATAAGTGGTATGCACAAAGATACTAAAGAAATAGTTTGAAAGTACCAAGCTGCTCAAGGGTCTCTTTCAAAGAGAGAGAATTGAACAAATAAAATACATGTTCTGGTTTTCTCTAGGACAGAGTTCACTTTCTTCTTAGTAGCTGGTATCATGCTGTGTTTTGGGTTTAGTCTGAGAATAATGTTGGTAACACACTGATGCTTTAGCTGTTGCTCAGTAGTGCTCACTCAGTCAAGGACTTGTGAGTGCTCTGCAGGGAGCCAGGAGAGAGCATGGCCAGGACAGCTGACCCAAACTGGCCAAGGATATTTGAAACCAGAGGACAGAATAACAAGCACTTTTTTTTTTTTTTTTGACACCCTGAATTTTTCCATAGCAACAAAATGGTCTCACTGGTTCAAATATCAGTTTTTCCTGCTAGTAACAGCAATCTTCAGTTCATAAAAACAGAATGTCTTGGGTTACAATGTGAGAGGTAACCAAAAGTATGGACTCTATTACCATTTTCATCAGCTGTTAAATCAGGTGGGGCAGGGTTCTTTATCTTCTCCATTGTCAGCCCTGATAACTCACTCCAGGGGGCCATGGTCACTGACTGATGGAGCACCAGGGTCTCAGAGCACGACTCACAGAATTACAGCGTCCCATTTCAGATGCTCTGCCCTGAGGAGAGGAACCAAGTATTCCTGCCTGCGTATAATGTGAGTTTTGGAACACCATGGGCAGCACCTACCACTGGATTCCCAGAGGACAAGGGCTTAAGAACCACCACTGGAGAAGGATCAGATCTAGAGGATCACCACTCTGACAGAACCACATCCATCACTTCAACAGGACTGCAAGCCACCATTAAATCAGACTGCTATCCCACCCTGACCAACAGGGTGTCAGGTCATATTCTGACTGTGTCAGTTTAAGCCAGTGTTTCTGTAATTTTTCTATTAAATTGTAGTTCTGACTTGGAATCTCTCACTGGTTTGCTTACAAATTAGTACAAATAAGAAATCCTGCTTTGCTAGATAAGGTGTGATGATGGTGAAAGGAATATGTCCAATAATAAAAGCCAGCTTGTACATGTTTTCTGTTAAATAGGGGCATATAAACTGTGGTTTTTATTTCAAATTGCACATAACTCTGTTAAAACCAGCACTAAATATTGTAAAGTATCAGTTGTATTTTTAGCCAGATTGTGTTCCAAATGGGTACAATAAAGATTCCTTCCACCACCTCCTCTGCAGGTAAACTCCTGCACTGGGATGGTCTCTGTGAAGAGAGTCTGTGTTGTCACACTCACAATCAAAGCTGTCCTGGCAAGGACAGACTGGCATCATGTCCATACTGCCTGCACAGACATTAAACATGGGCAGGACAGAGCATCTGCCAGGGGGCTGAGCTGCAGAGCTGGGAGAACAGCTAAGATGGGGTACAGGGCTGTGGGGGCTTTGGGATGGGGTCAGGGGGTGGCTGGAACCTGCACAAACCTCAGCACAAGGAGCTGCAGCCCAGGCCAGCCCCTGCCCGAGCTCCACAGCAGAGCAGGAGGTGACCTCATGTTGGGATAAAGAAAGCACCTGCCCACAGCAGCACAGCCCCTGGCAGCAGGAAAGGCTCTGGAACAGAAAAGAGGCATCAGTGTTCTCTCACCCTCAAATGCCAAAAAAAGGACACATTAGCAGCATTTTGAAAAAAAAAAGAAAAAAAAAAATAGAAGCTTTTTTTTTTCTCAAAGTTGCTTAAATTATCTGACAGTGCCCTTTCTTTTAATAGGTCATCATAACCTCCCTGAGGGCATTTCATTAGCTCAGTAAAATCCAGTTTGCAGTGCATTATCCTAAAGCAGACTGACAGACACCTTCACAGTAGGGTAAGTAGCTTTCAAGTTTTATACAGCAAACAAGTTTTATGTTGGTAATTGAACACTCTGGATCACATCTGCAGTGCTTCTGTGACCAGAGGCAGCAGGGCTGGCAGGGCTGAGCCCCAGCCCCATGGAATTCATACATGGAACAGAGAGAGCTGCACTGTCTTAGGCTTCAAATCCATTTGTTTGCTACTTCTCACACACAGAAACTTAAGCACATACAGCTGTGCCTAATAAGTAAATATAATGATATATAATTCAATATGTAATTCAAATGTATAATGCTCAGTGCACTATGAGCAGCTACTGAGGTTGATGCTTGGATGTGTCCAGCTCTGGCCCTTTCTGGAAAAGCCTGCAAACAAAACTTAAAGTCACTTCTACGTGAAGCAGATACTTAGCTCATATTTTCCTTCCTTCTTCTGGTCCCCACACATCTCCACATACTGTCTCAGTGCTAAATCAGTAACTCTTTTCCCTTCAACGTAGAATTTAGACCTGTTCCTTACCCATATTCCTGCAGCCTCTCCTCAGCCATGGCCAGCTCTTTCTGGCCCTCTTCTGTCCTGCTGCCTCCTCTCCCCCTTCTCCTCAGCTTTCTCTCATTAATAAAATAAGGAAGAATCTTCTTGATGTGTTTTTCCCACTTTGCTATAGCTGAATAAGTGAAATTTTAATCCTTGAATAAATTTGTCTCCCTGTATTCATAAGGTTTATAAATTAGTGCTACACTTGCTATTTTCTGATGGATATAACAGTTTTTTATCCTGCATTGCATCTGTCGGTAAAGCAGTTCCTCACTAAGGAAAATACAGTCACCAAAACATAGGAATTTGAAATAAACACATGAAACTGTTCCTTTACAGCTGTTATTTTTGTGAGTGTTGCCAGACATGAGATACAACAAAACATGATATCTTTTCATAGCCTTCTGCCACACTTCAACTTTCCTTTGAATTAGACCCAGGCAGGAGAGTGCACATAAATACCCCCAAGAATAAGATACAGCTCTGGAGTGAACCCTTCTTCTACTCCAGCCTCTACAGGAAAGCTGTAAGCAAATTACCAGCCCAAACTAATACCAGTGTTTCAGGGGTTTGGGAAGGGGGAGGGTGGGGGAAGAGGGCAGGCATTTCTTTTGTGGATTTGTTGGTTGGTGAGTGTGATTTCTTGGTAATAACAAAAGTGGTAGCTGGAGGATCTGAATTCCACCTGGAGGATCTGAAAGTTAATTCTACAGAAGCTCACAACTACTTTTTACAAGGCAAGGTTACCCCCACTCATGAACGAACTTATGACAATGAAATACTATTAGAAGAGAACACCTCAGAGTTAAAGAAAAATTAAAGGTTCTGAACATGTTCCAAACTCCACACACAACCCCACAGCTTCCTATTCACAAGATGCAAAATATATTTCTAGGGATGAAACAGAAATAAATTTATAGTGTAGAAAAGCCCCTGATAATTTCCGACTCTAGATAGCAGAGTTAAAATTCCATTTGGTTAGGGTTTTTTTCTAATCTGGAGAATCTTAGTGACAATTCAACTATGCAATTTATTTTTTGTTAATCCAGAAGACACGTTAAATATTGGAGACTCTGCAACATTCAAATCAGAAACTTTGCAGAACACCAGTCTATTCATAAAGACTTACTTTGCACATTCTCAGCACTTGGCTTCCTTTGAATGGTATGGCTAAATAACCTGAAAACCCTCTATTAGTATTTCTGTAATGCAATTTAATACATGACTCCTCTCTGTTTTTACAGGGATTAGATGGCACAATCTCTTTTCACACAGCATGGAATTGAAGCTTCAGCTTCACAAATAGATACAACCCTGAGCTTCCCAAAATGGAAGGTAATAATGTATTTGTATTTCTTTCCAAGCTTAATTCTTTTACTCATCCAACTTCAGAATGATTGAGGAACAAACAAGCTGCAGGTAAGCTGGCAGTTTTTCAGTTTAGAAGTGCATTGCACTTTTTGTATTCTTCACCTTACCTGGCATTTTATTTTGCTGACAGTTCCCTTTAACAGAATGCAACTTAATTATACTCAGCATTACCTGATCAGCAGGAGTTTGCTTCTTTGAAACTTTTTTTGTCCATTAAATGTATGAATTAAATCTGGCCCACAGCTACTTTTACAGTCTACAATGCTTAATTTAACAGCCCATATTACATTATGTTCATACTCAAAAGAAATGTAATCTCAAAATGATTCATAGATGCTCACAGTTGCCTACATAATGAGCACTCAGAAGACTAACAAAAATTGATTGTGCCCTGGGAATCAGTGTTCAACATATAAACTATCTGAACAGCCTGAGTCAGTCTGCAAACTCCATACTGATGGCACAGCTCACCCTTTCCATTCCATTCCTTATGCTGAACCACTCTTCAAAAGAATTATGGGACAGGATCAACACAGAAGGAACAGCTTTGGGTGTCTCTGTTGTAACAGACACACACCTGGATCATCTCTCATCATAGGTAACTCTGTTTTCTGCTTAAAATTAGAGTTCTGTGTGAGATGTCAACTAAAACAAAGACCACCTGGCCAAAGAACTCATAAGAAGGGACAAGAGTAGAAGAGAATGCCACAGGAACAAAGAAATAAAGCATTAAAAATCAAGCAGTCTCTTAGTACAAAGTTAAGCTGACTTGCAGCAAAAAGAGTCAGGCAAGATTCCAGGTGTCCAAAGAAACACTGCACAAAAGAATGTTCCTGACCTTTCAGGGGACTATGCCCTCAGTCTGGATGCTCCTGAAGAGTGGGGAGATCAAGGCAGCTCAGTGCCCTGAATTGTCTCAGGCATTGCTGCTCTCTGTGTTCCCCAGAGCAGGAAGTAATTTGCTGTAGAATCTCTTTTTGACTAGCACTGCTTCAAAGCAGACAAGAGTTATTCCCAGAGCATGGATTTCACCAGACTGTCAAACAGAGGCTAACATTCCACTAAAGCCATAGCCTGAGCTTGTCAGCTCTCCCAGAGGGGGGGGTACAGGCTCACACAGGGAGGTAGGAAGGGTCACAGAAGGGAGCAGGCAAGTTCAGAGCCTCCCTGTGCCCTCTCCACAGGAGCAGAGCACTCAGCTGGGACATGGTGAACTGCTTTCAGTTCCACCTCCTGATGCCAAGTCAGACATGCCTCCTGCCTTCCAGAAAACACCTTTAATTGCACGGTGGGACCTAAAGTCCTAAACAGTCTAACTGTCAAAACTGTCATTTTGACTCTGATTTTATGCTTTGAATAATCTCCCCATCACCTTCATTTTCTAAGCCCACCTTCTCACTGTGTAGTTGTAGCATATGATGATGACATTTGCTTTCTGTTCCTTCTCTCAAAGCTGTTCTCCTTTGTAGACCAGTTTTCAGAAAGAGAGAGAGCAGCCTGGGGCACAGCTCTGCAGGCCTAGAGCACTAAGCACAGAGGGCTCTACTTTCCACACCCCACTCCAAGGCCACTTACAAATATCATACACTAAATTATATTTGGACAAAATAACACTTGGGACAGAGCCATTGGCTCTAGAACTTTACCAAGCCCTCCAGGCCCCACCAGAGTATCAGTTATAACAATAATGCCGGTAGTGCCTTTGCAACTTCCAGTTCAGGCAAGCAGTGGACACTCACAGCCTCCCAACACTCTTCTGAGGATTCCAGCTCCAGTGTGCATCTATTCAATTCCAGACTCTAAATCAAGACATGGTATTTTGCTCTTCTTGAGCATGTCAGACTTATTGGGAGTAGTTGCATCGAGGCTGCAGTAATGCTCTTGATTTCTTGCTAATCTGCCTCAAAGGACACATACCCATAACACCAGTGACTTCAGCATGCTCATGTAAGAGCAGAGTTTAAGCATCTATTTATGTGGGAAGACTTTCTTAAATCAGGGTCATACCTTTTATGATAAGCATAGATTGAAGTCCTATTTCTGATAATGATTCAGTCCTAAGCATGGAGGATTTCGGCGCACATTAGAGTACTGCTGTGCTCAGAGGAGTTTGTTTTCACACATGTCCAGCACTCCATACTCAGGAACACAGCCACAGGTATAAGAGAAATCAGCCATCCTTTGCACAGGCTGCCTGCCTGTACCATGTGCAGAAACTCAATACCACCACATCTGCCACACTCTGAGGATAATTGCTACAAATTGAAAATAACAGCATTTCCTTTCTACATTGTTTCAGCCTCAATAGCTGCACAGACACCCGAGATTGAAATCAAGAGTTGTAGATGAGAAATTTAGATATAATTGAGCGTGAAGCATCTCATTTCAAACAAATTGTTTTGCTTTAATACATACAAGTGTACTGGTAAAAGATGCTTTGAATTGCAAAATCCAATCAATGAAATAATAAAAGAAATTAGTTACATTTTGCAAAACACATAGGAAAATGTTTTCTATTGAAGTAAAAAGGAACATTTCCTCTCTCATGAAGCCGGAGATTTTTTTAGTAACTATTCTACAGTACATAAATCACGTTCAGGCTAAAAGTACATGTATTACAAGAAAGAATTTCAGTAGCCAGTAGAGCTCAAGAAGTTCTTACCTTTGCTGAATAGCTAATTAGAGCACTCATTTATCATTCAAAAAGTCTCAGAAAAGCATGAAAAGGGAGTAAAACAAAAGAAACAATAAGTACATGTGGTGGTGAGACAGCTGAATTAGCTATATCCTCACTTGAATTTAGTAAGTCTCAGATTTTAATGCTGAGGGAAACAGAGTGAAAAGCCCATTGCAGGAGGTTCTGCAGCGTGGCTCAGGAGGTGCAGGCAGCCTCCTGGGAGCTCATAAGCAGCCACTGTGCAAAAAGGAACTCATTTCACTGAGTTTTACCTCTGCCACACTGGGACTGGCAGGATCGTGTGATCAGCTGATTAAACTAATGGACTGTTTTACCTAGGGCTCATTTCTTCTTAGACAACTATCCACTTAAATAAAGAGCTCTATAACTGTTTGCAGCTGTGGGGTTTTATAGAACTTGCAGAAAGGCATATTCCTGTCCAACACTTAACTGAAAACTTAGGGAGTTGCTAGCCTAAAGTACCACACCCAACCCAGAAGTGTTTAATGGTTTGAATCATCAGTGCCTTCACCTTCCCTTCTACTTTTTGCCATATGAAACGTTGCCCAGAGTATCTTTTGAGGGAATTTGTTGTGCAAGATGCTCCAGTTGTGGTAGATAATAAAAATCAGTCAGTTCATAAAAACACATCTTTGAGATGCTCTAATCTCTCTGTAAAAGTGTGTATAGAAGAAAGGGGTCAGAAGAAGCAGGAGGGAAGGAGTCAACATATGAAACAGTGAAAAAATTTCAGAGTGCTGGAGCAAGTTAATAAATAGAAATAAACTGAAAAGCTGAGAAGCTCATGAGCAACTGCCCCATTCCCTTTTCTGATAAACTGTTCTGGTGGTGACACTGCTGGAGAGCACTGATCAAATCTGCAGGATTTGCAGGGCAGCCTGGCAAATTGTTCCCTGTAATGGAATCCATTATAAAAAATATGTGCTCCTAACCATAAAATTCTGGCTATAACCAACAATCTTATATAGAAAAAAAGCAGCAATGAGAATTTATTAACTAAAATAAGTAGCATACACTCCTGCAAGCTGCTACAGCTCCATAATCTATTGCAGTGTAACTGAGGCCCATACAACAGGTGCCTGTTATCTCAAGCCGTGTAAGCACTACAAATTCAAGACCTAAAGCTGCCATTTGTATGGTATCAACATATTAAACTCAGGGCTGCTTTTGGAAATCCTTATATAGAAAGACTGATTTATCTGGTGTGTAAGCAACAACTCAGTATAATGGCAAACATAAAGCTAACAATATATTTTGCAAGATTCACTGTATGTATGAGGTGTTATAGTTTTTAAACATGCTTACCACATTGTGGCTCTATTGTAAAATTCAGACAATGAATTAATTTTGGGAATGCAAAAATTTTCTACTCCCTCTCAGTTTTTCCATGTCTTTTTCCTTTAAAAAGACTGGATAACTTGTTAGCCAGTCACATCTCCAGGGATAAAAGCTCTTGATTCATAAAACCTCTACCAATAATTTGACACCATTTGGCAATTCTGCTTATTAAAGCTGAATTAATTCACAAAGTACATGAATTACAGCACTTGTTACATGACCAGCAAATGTGCTCACATGATCACTGCTGAGGTCAGTGAAGGGACACTAACAGTGCCTACAATTTATTCATTTATGCAGAAAAGTTTCCACCTCAGTTTCTTTAAGCTGCTGAGGGTAAGTATCTGAAATATATGGAAATAACAAACAAACGTAAAATTAAATTATCAAGGTGTGGTGTCATTAACTTTTTGGAAGTGAGGAGACCGCTAATTTTGATTGAAAACAATTCTTTTAGGATGGCTAGTATAATTCAATATGGAAGTTTTATTACTTTTTAAATGCAGAAATACTCATGACTGTCTGTGTTATGGACTAGGTGTTCAGGTGTCTCCCTCTAAACTATGAAGTTCTCTTGTCTCCTTGTATCTCCCCCTTAATAAATTTCTGATTCACGATATCCATGGAAAGATCATGTTTTTGATGAAGGATGTTATGTTTCATATAACAATAGATATGGCAGACAACAATAGTTTAATTCCCTTTAGTAAATAGTTTAGCTCCCTTTAGTAAATGGTACTTGAGCACAAATTCCCCTCTATTGGTATACACTTCAAATCTTTTTCTGTTAAAAACTTAGCACAAGTGATTTAATACTGCTTTTGGTTGCTTTAATTATTTGTTTAAATGTAAAATAAACTTATTTTGCACTCATGTCCAAGCCTAACTTCCCCACACATTGCAAAACTGCCAATTCTCTAGTTTATTTTTTAGTTGTAGATAACTTTTACATCAATGAAAAATGGCATTGTGAATGGAAAAGGTTTCTGTTACTCCATAATAAACTATTCTTCTGTCCATAATGTGTTGTCTTTAAAGCTACAGATTAGCACCTACTCACATCCACCCACATGCCAGGATGAAAAGGGAACAAGAACAATGGATATTCTGGATATTTGCCAATAATGAATATATTGCCAGCTAAGAAAATGCCATGAGCAGAAGGCAGATCAGGAAGCTCTCCTCCCAAGTGGGGGCTGAGGCAAGATCAATCTGCTTCTTGAAGTACTGAGGCCTTTCACAGAAATGAAAAAACAACATCAGCACACATCCTGGGAAAACTCCAGATAAAACCTCCCCACAGCACGGCAACGCTTAACACATCCTCAGTTGAAACAACTGCTACATCATGTCCCCGAGGCAACAAGAAGTCAGCAAAGGCAGAACAATTCTTTTGTACACTGAATAGTTTTGCTGTGGGCTTGAGGATCCATCCGCCTAGAAGGGGTGAAAAATGAAAGGTGTTGTCTTGTTTTTAATTGTTATGAATGTTTTTGATTAAACAGTTATTGAAGAAACACAGCTATTATCCTACAACACTAACACACTAAATACTCTATTTTTTAAGAACTTTAAAATAAATATTTAAACCAAATGAGATGTAAAATTTCTCTGTTTAGTGCAAGCCCCCAGTTTCATACTGAAATGCATCCATTTTGGTGCACTAGGCACTAGCTACCCTTTTCTTTAACAGCATCAGCAGCAAAAACATGAGAAACATGTTTAAGTCTGGAGTGTTATAACTCAACAGCAGGCAATGAGCCTTGGGCTGATACCGTCAGGGGAGGTCATGGACTGGGAAGAATATTTAAAATAATCAATCCTCTAGGCAAGTTCAAGAGTGTAAGGGGAGTAATGTAAGAGCTTTAAAGTCTCCTAGATCTATAATGTTTGTGTAGTGAAGTGAAAGGGCAGGAAGGTAGATTACTAGGCACAGAAGGGGAGTTTTATTTGGTTAAGAATTACCAAAACACACTGTGTGAAAAGTATTGAGAGTCTTAGCCAAGGAGTTAAAAAACACAAGGCAGCCATCACTCAATTTTAGGAGAGAGTTTCTCAAACTCTGAAGGGCAAGCAAGTCTCCAGGTAAAGACAAAGCGCAGCCATGGCAATGGGTATTAAGTAAAGCTTACAATTAGATGGGGACTCAGAGGTGACACCCAGGCTCCCCCATTTTGTGCCCCACTACAAGGAGGTGGAGCAATACTGAGATTCTGCTGTCTCTCTAAAACCAGTTCTGCTCTCAGACACTGAGGGCCAAGGGGCTGCTACTCAAACATTCATTTCCCTTCCCTCCATGGAGCTGACCTATGCTACACTTCCTTTTGCTTTGCTTCCCTTTCTGTCTGGTTGTTGGCAGATGAGGATTCCCTGTACCTGGAAAAACTCATCCATCATGTTAACACTAATAGGAACACTAATAATTTAAATCATGTCCTGTACAGAATATGATGCCTTAAGATTTCAGCCTTTATGTTTTTAAATCCTGTACTGCATTAGTGCATAATTCTAAACTCCATATAAAGAGTTAGTTAACTGTCTTCACATTTTGGTCAGACAAAATAAACCCTCTGGGCCTGACACCCAAGGACACCCTACAGGCCCCAAAACGTATAAACAAAAGTGAATTGGGGGGAGCAAACTTCAGATAATGACTTCATTACCTGAAGCCATAATTGGAGGATTAATGCCCGCTATGTAAATAGACCAAATTTATATCTGTCTGAAAAACTCATGACCATTCTCCGGCTCGTCTGTAGCCTCTGAGACTTGTGACTGCCCAAGGTGTACCTTTTGAAGGCCTTTAATAAATATCTACTTGTATTGTCTTCACCCTGTCTAGCCTCTGTTCTAGGTAGCCACTCCAAGGCATCAAATGTACTCCCAGTCCTTGTGTTATGCATCTCCATTTTGGGATATTTCTCCCTGTTTCCAACAGCTGGTGACAAAGAGGCCATTGAGAGCAAAAGCACGAGTATGGGGGGGTTAACAGACATATAAAATATTTGATCAAAATCTTTGAAAATTATGACCAAAAAAATTGTTGGGGAGCCTTTACTGATCTTGATGCAATTCCTGCTACATTACTTGTTATATTTATTTAAATAAAACAACACCTAGAGGGCAAATGAAACAATTTCCAGTCTTTACAGTGGAAGGTTTCCCCTCCATCTTTAATTCATGGGGTTTTTTTCAGCATTGACTGAAACCTGAATCAATGCACTCCATCGGGTTACCTGGTGATCGTACTCTCTACAACATGCAGGTACAATGGTCTAAGTCAGAACCCAGGGACAGTCTCAATACACTCCCACATTATTTCTCAGATTTCTTTTACTGCCTTCATCTTTTTAAGCCCAAAAAGATGTTTCTAATGTGCACACAAAGTTCAAAAGCATGCAGCTCACCCTGACTACTTAAACCTCAGCAAAGCCCTATTGCTTTAGTGCTAAGAGATCCATACAGAATTCAAAGCAGGTTTTTCTGAGCTTGTTTAATGACAGTGAGCCCACAGTAATCAGCTGGCCACAACAGCTATTTTGCACTCCACCCTCTTCCTTCAGGTTGTGTTTTACCTTCAGGTTTGAGTTTGGAAATCCCTACCCCAGTAGGAAAGAGCTATGGGAAAGCAAAAAGTTCCACTTAAAATATTAGAGACAGATTGCCTTCAGTGCAGCAAGTTTTTAAAACCCAGATGTCGCCTCCTTCTAAGCAAAATGAGACCTTCAGCAAGAGCAGCAGGATATTATGATCCTCTTCATCTGAGTTTTGTGCCAGCCTTAAACATTATAATAGAAATGCTGCTCTGAGTATTTCACTCATTTTTTACCATTATCCTTTTCTCCCCTTTCAGGAAAGGCTTTCAGTGTGTTGATTATATTTCTGTGCTGAGTTCCTGGAAATGTTTAATCTAAAATGACAATTTGACTAAATACATTGGCTGCCATTTTATTTAGCCACAGGAGAGGTGAAAAGTCAGTCTGCTGCCTCACTTTGTGAAATGGATAATGTAACTCAGAGAATAGACACATAACATTTTCTGTCCATCAGTCTGTGCTTTCATTTTACAGATTTATCTGCTATCTAAAAGCTGGTTGTTTACCAAGTCACCCTTATCTTTCTTCTTTGTGAAGCTTCACTGCAATAAATAAAATGCCTTATGTTTGCTGTGCCTCCAGATCATTTTGATTTCAAATACACTCAAGATTTCATTTTGATTGCCCTTCCAAAAATTATATTCCATATTATGTCATAACACCAAAATATTCCAATAGAGAATATTGTTTCTGGGTTGGAGTTTTTTCCTGTTTGTTTCCCCACAACAAAATTAAATGTCTATCTTATAAAAATTTTAGGGCATCTTCACTGCATTAAAATGAACCAGAATTAATGGAGCTGCAGAGGGTAGTTCCAAAAGAAAATAGAAAGAAACCATTAACTACGTTGACTACCAATAACTTCCTTTAAGAGAAACTATTGTATTGATTAATCCACTAGTGAAACAGGTTGTCGGATCTCAAGATCTCAGTCCTGAGATGCTGAGCCTCCGAGACCAGCTTGGGGGTCTCGGGAGTCCTGGAATGTTGCCAGAAGTGTCTGGTAGCTGGACTTTAACCCTACACAGGAGACGACAAGGATGAGGGCTTCACCGGGTGAGTGGTGAAGGGATTAGTTAATTAGAGAGTGAGACACAAGGTTTAAGATTTATGTACAGGGGGGTTTAGAGGAGTAAGATGGAGGAATTGGGGTGTGTCCTGTCCTCCTCCTTCTTCCTCCTCTCCTCCATCTTCTTTGGCCACGGTGGCACCTTTCTATTGGTTATTACTAAGAGTACACCGAGTTATAACAATAGATGGTATTGGGGAAAAATGATAAATATTGTATACGTAGCAAAGGGTATAAAGATACGTGGCTGCCCGGAGGGCAGGACACAGTGTGCCCATGGCTGACTGCTGTGCGGATCTTTGTTAGGCTGAAAGAACATTTTTTAGATAAACAATTAATAAACATAAAACCAGAAAGAAGAACTGAAGCCTCTTCTTGTCCTTTGATACGCGGGCTACGTCAAGGCCACCTCCGGGCCTCCCAGGCCCCTCAAACAGCCGAGATAAACCAGACAACAGGTCTTAGAAAGATTATTTTCACTGTTCACTAAACCTCATACAATATTTAGATGAGCTCAGAACTTCAGCTGACAAACACACTGATAGCAATGAGAGAAGTTTTAGTCTGATACAATGATTCTAGAAATAAAAATTAGGAAGTTTGTCTATCATAGTGTTAGAAATTAGCTCCTTTGCAAGAACCTAGGAATATAATTTAGCTTTTTCCATTCACATGCAAATAACACTATTCCTAGTGCACAAAAGATATCCCAGGGAAGAAATTAAAACATTATAGAATCTAATAGCAAGGTTATTACATGTCAACCAAGTTCTGTGCTATGCTTTGTTTCAGGTTCTGTGTGATATGACAGCTGCTTCTATTCAGATGTTATTTTAAAGGAAACATTTCCTGTCATTTCAGCTGACTCATTCAAACTAGCAGTACTCCATTTTAAAATACCATTGAGAAAATGCAAAGCATTTCTTCACTGGAGACAGCATTCACTGTTCTAATCTAATGCAAATGTTAGTTAGAATCAACAAGCTTGCACAAATGCCAAATCGCTTGTCCCCCTTTAGATGATTTCACACCTAACACAGCAACAGCCAATTTACCAGAAAACACATTAAAAAGCATTTTAAAATGCATCACTGTGTATTATCTCTATGGCAAACAACACAGTATGTCCCAAATGGCTGTTCTAAACAAAGAAAAAATACAAACCAATCCTGAAACACAACAAGGTCTGCGATACTAATTCAGCTGGGACTAATATTGCAAACCCTAATAGAGACAGCACTCTGACAAGAATAAAAGCTTTTTTCTAGTAAGAGACAGCCAACAGGTTGTCAAAGATGCATTCCAAAGATAAAAATGTTAATTTAAGTAGTAAGACTACTTTTTCCAGCTACTCCTGTCTATGCCCCAGCCTATTTCACTTCACAGAAGAGACATGTATGATAAAATTATTTATGTAAAAATGACGAATTCACAGATGCCTGAGGAAAAGACACAGTGCCAAAATCATTTTTCCTTGTCAGAAGTTGCTCCAGCCATTCCCCAGACAGGGCAAATGGCACTGTGTCAGTGAGAAAAAGGCAGAAAAACTCGTGGGCTCAGCAGTGCCAGAACTGTGGATGAGGCACTGAGGGATGAGCCATACGGTGATAAGAAAGTGGCAGCCATTTAGGTGGCCATAGGAGAATTATTTGTTTTGTGGGCAGTGATCAAAGCTAAAACAAAAAAAAGCAGGAAGACTGGGGAAAGCACCTGGTGCTGCCAACTGGAACAGCTGATGCCATAAACCAGGTTGGTGATTATGCTGATAGAATCCTTTATAAATCTGTCCCAGCATATGGTGAACAGGAGAACAAAGATGGCCAAAATACTGGAGTTTCTATTGGCACTCCTGGAGATATCCAAGAGCTGTGGAGTAGGACCAGACATGGCTCTAAGACAGGTGAATGTTCCTTCAAGATGAGGGTGATTGAGATCAAAACTGTTGCTCTTGATGGGGTACTGATTACAAGACAGCAAACAAAAAGGAAAAAGACCAATACCAAACTGAAAATCTATATTCATGCTAAGATGTAAGCCTGGGCACCCATGGGATTGCTTTCAGTTCCTCACAGGAAGGCCCCTCTCCATGCACTGGGGTTTGCACACCAATTTGACCCAGCTGAGACACATAAGCCACAATTGCACACAGCAAAAATGACAGAACAGTCCTGGCACCTGCTTTTACCTGAGCTTTAGTACACCTTTCATCTCAGCAGCCCCTGAGCCTTTATTTTAGCATAGCAACTGCTCCTTGCCCTTTCATCCCTCCTGCCTACTTACAGCAATGTGACCCCAGCTGTTAGCCCTCAATCTAGCTTTGTGCACTCCCCAGGTGCTCCTTCCACAAAACCACCCAGACATTATTCATCTGGAAGCTCAGGACAGGTGCTGCAGCAAGAGTGGCTGCAGCTAGCTCAGTGGCAGGGAAAGTGAGCCCCTTGGCATGAACTGGCCAGTCCCAGTGCCAGCTCCTTCTCCATCTAGCAGCAGAAATGCTGCGTGTCACACTGTGAAATACTGATCACATTAACTAAACCAGAACTTCCCAGCACACCAGCTGGGACCTACCAGCACTTGGATGCACTGAACTGAACACACTCTTTGGAAAATCTCACCTGAATGAAGGTTGCTTTATTGGCTTCTACTTGTAATATTTCCCTTGTTTATACTGTGCATAACTGCGCTTCCTAAAAGCATCAGGTTTTGTATTCTAGCCTTCCTAGAATAAACAAAAGCCAGTGTATCCAATGGGAACAAAAAATGTACTGTAAATTTGACTTAAATAGGCCTGAACTTTCTGCTTAGAGTGGATCATCAGTATGCACAGCAGATAATACTGCAGGACACAGAAACACTCTCCCAAAGCTGTGTCAAATCCATCACTAGCTCTGCTAATTGATAAAAGAATGTTTGAGGCTGGAAGCCAGTTCAGGTTCATGTCACAAACCCCTCCCAGACGGCACTGAAACATGATACTGGTGCTAGAGGAGCCACAGCAGGGTTCTCCTCAAAGACCTGCTGCCATCTGTTGCCAAACCACATCAGAAGGGGATGACAAGAGTCTTTAGTCCATCACCCCCTCGTGTGCTAAGTGGGGAGACAGAAAGCAACAGAAACATTCACATACTGTCAAAAATTTCCAGAACAGATTAATTGAAGTTGGCAGAATGGGATGTGCTGGTACAGACTGACTGGAGTGAAATTACTCCATATTTGGCCAAATCAAATATATGCGATTTTCATAGAATGTTTTTGTAAGAACTTTTCATTGAGTTTTAATTATCCCAAACAGATGAGATGGGTGAGGAAACAGGCAGAGAGGTAAAGCTACACACAAACACCATTGTTGTGACATGTACAGACCCTAAAGCAGAACCCAGGGCATGAGTTCATGCCCTTTTCTCCAGACTGGGATATAAGAGAGTCTTCCTCAATTGAGCTCAGCACTCTAACATATTTCACAAGGAAACACAAATCCATTAAGGACTATCATTGGAGAGGAGAATGTGGAATTAAATAGTGACATTCTCATTATATTTTCTTCCACATCACTTGATTTTTTTTGTCATTTTTTCAGGTCTTAATAGAGCATAAAAGTTACAACTTGCCTCTAGTTTGAATATTTTTTCTACTCTATTATAAATATTCATCAGGCAAAAAATACAAAGTAGTGAGAATGAAGAGAGGTAGTATTAAAGTATAGGATAAATCATGATGTCAAAAAGCTTGCAAAAATAATCAAGTAGTCAATTAATCCAGATGTCTGTTTGTCCTTTCTGACAACAGCGTTGCTTGACAGGCTTACATTTATAACAGGCATGAATTAAAGTGAGAAACACAAAAGCAACTTCTGTAAGGATTTATAACTTCAGATTACGGCTGCCCAAAAGCAGACACACTCACTGGAGTTTCAGTCACATGACACTGAAAACTCACTACCAGAGCCATCACCTCACCAAAAGGTGCCTGTTAGATTGAAAACTTTGTAATGTAAAAACTTTATCCTATCTCATTAAATGGCAATTAATTATAGAAATGCACCAATAAGTGTTGTCATCTTATCACAGGGGTTCCATACTGTTATGTCCTTACTGCAAAAGCTTCCTACCTTATTGGTGTTTCTCATGGCCATCTCCTCAGAGCACTGACTCTTTCTTCTTCACAAAGCAGCCAACTGACTCCAGTTCCCTTCTCACCCAGCCACCCCACTCTTTTATAGCATCTTCTTCTCATTGCTTACAGCTGTGGCCTGTTAAAGTCAGGCCTGTTCCTAATCTTTGATAATTGGCCCAGCTGCAACTCCTTAGGGGTGAGATTACTTTCTACATGATCTTTATTTTCTTATGTTCTATCCCCCTACAAGTAAGTATTTCAGAATGACATTCACAAACAATAAAGCACATAAGACAAGGCAGATTTTTCTCCCAAGTGTACTAATGTAACACAGAGATGAGTTTTAGAAAGGATCTAAGGGGCAACAGCAAATCACTCCCAGAATAATGGGTTTGTGCTATTTCTTACAGCTTCACTTTACATGGTTACTCTTCACACATTGTCACTCCACACAGGACAGAGTGCCCAGGCACTGATAACATCACACATTTACAGCCATAAAGCAAAAGGTCACCAACCAAATAGCTTCTGCCATTGCTAAAATGACCACCACCATCTCTGTCCCAGTGCTGAGGCAGACTGGACATGCTGCTGGACACTGCCCTCCCCTAAAAGCACAAAATCCAGCAGAGAGTTAAACAACAAGTAAGGAGGGTCAGTCTGGGTGAGCTGTGCTGGGAAGCCCATCCCGCCAATCTCTGGTGTCTTTTCCCACATCCAGCTATTTTGAAGCAGCCCACTTCACACATCCCAGTCCAAGGCCACCTCCCCAGAGCCAGCTGCCCACCCCAGCCCCAGCAGTCCCCATGGGGAAGAAGAGGTGTACCAGCCACATCAGAAATGAGGCCAGCTAGGAAATGAAAGTGAGAAGGCAGTAGATTGCAGAGGGAGCAAAGATTCTGCATCAAAACCAGCCCAGGAGCAGTAACAAACAAGGCAGGAAAATCAGCAGCTTTAGCCATAAGAGTTTTCTTGCCAGCATCTGTGCTCTGGAAGCCACTCAACATTGCATGTCTGAGGGGCACTGAGCATTGTCCCCTGTTCATTTATCCCAGGTGAATCAAACTTACTGAATATAGAGAAAATTCCCTCAGCTGAGAGAGTCCTTGGCACAATGGAACAGAGATGCAGAGCACTTGGGCCATGCTGCTGTGGCATCCCCTGCTGCTGTAGGTGAATCTGCAGCAGTGCATTTCTGGGCTTTGCAGAGTGCCTGCCTGCTGAAGGCTTTGTAATCAGTTTGTAGTGAATGGCTCTTGTTAAACAATGAGATATTTTCCTTTGTATTTGCAGCACAACTGAAACAAAGGAATGCAGAAACAATACAACACCACCAAAGTGAGCAAAGAAGCAGATGTGTCTCAGCAGCACACAAGCTTCGTGGCCATTTATTGTTTTAATTTACATGATGCTTTCAGCTATAGCTGAAAGCATGGAGAACTTGAATGTGTTGTTGCTTTGCAAATTAACCAAGGCCCATTTTCCTTTGTGTGATTTCTCTGGAATCACTCCCTCACTTGCCTCATCTCTAAAGACTGCCTTTGCTGAGCAAGCAGTATGAAACTTTTACTTGAGCATTCATACAGGATTGAACCACTTCTTGGTCCTTCTTGTCACAAACACCATTTGCTAACACACTGTTATGACAATGACACGAGGATTATCTGCTGAGGCTGAGATCTCTCCAAACATTGCCTTCCACCCAGCTTTATCCAGTGCCTTAAAGCATTTCAGAATAGTAGGCTCATCACAGTCATCTTTCTGCAATAACCCTGGACCACCTCAGACCTCTGGAGCTCAGACTGCACAGAGAAACACCTGGCCTCTGAGAAACAGCAGGATCTGACACTCAGCAGACACTAAACAGATGCACATGTACCGTGCCATGAGGTGCTGCTTCTCATGAATTACTTCCCAGACACTTGGCTGATCTGTTTTCTCTGCAGCTATGCCACCTTTCTTATAGCCCCAATTCCACAAGAGGGTAAAGCATATCAGGACAGACAGGTCTTGAAGTCACATACAAGCTCATGAAGCTCTGGCTGATGGTTTAGTCTCATCAACTCTACCTTTGTTGGTGAGAGAGGTATGACAAGCTGGAAGCAACAGAGAGGGCTACTGTTTGAACAATTTAGCAATTAAGAAACAAGACATTCTGAAATGTGCTCTGTCTATAGATGTTTTCCACAGATTGTTGTTTCTGTCTTGTCTTGGAAGAAATGTGTCACAAAATGAGAATTATTTCCTTTTTCACTGTGGCATAGCCATGATTTGATATTTGTATCAGCAAGTAATGCAAATACTTCATAAAATCCTTTAATAGTGTAATTCAGCTAACAGTGGCAACAGTAATCAGCAGCTTGCTTCAGACACTGAGCAATCTGACAGCTTTGATTGCATCTCAATATTTTGCTAAAAGCAGGGGTTGGTGTGAAGGGGTGGATTCAAAGAGCAGCATGATTGAACAGGTGTGTACAGGGGAAGATCACGATCTCTATGAAGTATTCATACTGTGCAAGAGAAAACAAATGTGAAAGACAGGGAAGAAAAATTAGCTTCTTCAAATGTTGTCCATATAAAATGAATATCAATTGTACCCACTTCAATGAATAAGTTCTGCCAGTAAGTAGATTTATGTAGGTATGCTTTGAGATAGTACTGAATAATCTTCTCATTAACAAAAATAGCTCAAACATGACTTAACTTCTGTTTTAGGTGCTACTAACGATACTCTTTGCATGTTTAGAAAATCATATAAACACAGATACTGGCTCTAACAGAGGAGGATATTTTAAAAAATTAAGTTAACAAAGTCAAGAGTAGCATTATTTATTCATTCATACACTTAAAGGTGAACTGAACAGTAAGTTGTTTTTCACTTAGTTACACCTCCTCAGGATTTAGCAAGTCATAACCCTAAAATATTTTTGCAAAATATCTCCTGTGTTTTCCTAACCTAAAGCTTGATCAGTTCTGTAACACCCCTTAACTGTAATTATACTTCCTCTGGAATTGCACCCTAAATAGAAATTGAACTATTCATGCTGCAAATTGAAACTCTTCAATGCGAAGCCATACAAATAACTTGCATTAGCATTAACCTCCTCCCAAAATTTGATAAGATCACTCCTGCTTCTCAGAAAGATCATACTAATTGCTGTTATTTTTATTAGGTCCAGGCAAACATTCAAACCAACAAGTAAATGCTTGAATGACCCAGAAAAACTTCCCTTTAACCTTTACAGTAAGTGGAGAACCTCATGAGGACCCAGAAGCCACAGGCATAGGTGCTGTCTGTACTTGGGGGCCAACAGTGAGAGCAGGCATTTCACACATGACAATCAAGGGTTTGCACTCACAGAACAAAACAAAACCACTTTGGGGACTGTACAGAAAATGAGGAAGAAACACACAAGAACAGTGCCCCAGGTTTTCTTTGGCCAAGGTGCAAACCCACAGACCAGTGATGCTAAGTTGCAGTCCTGGTGCCTGGCTCCAGCCCTGCAATGGGCTCGTCTCTCACACAGGGCTGCTGCCCAGGAAGGGCTCCAGCATCACCTGCCCCAGCCTCTCTGACAGCTTAGCCTTTATTAAAGGGCACAGTTAATTGCTGTTTGATCTCCACCATTTGTCCCTTATCTTCTGTCTCCTGTACCTTTCCTTCCACTTTTCTGCTAGCCTGTGCCACTGTAACTCATTAAAGAACCCCTTGGGTTGGGCTCAGATCTTCCTCATCATCATAGCTACAATGGACACCTCCGGTAGTAATAATAGGAAGAACACTAGATTCCCCTTTTCCCCTAGAAAAGATAACTGATTTATGTTAATTAATTATTACTTTTCCTAAATACTGGTATCAACAGCAGATTTGACTGGTCAGATGCTCAACTTACTGCCATGGGTGTTCAGGCAGCAGGACATGCAGAAGCAGGACATGGTCTTTCTGCATTTCCATGCCCATTGAAATTTCCACAGAGAAGACACATTCTCCATCCCACTGCTCATCTAAGCCAGAATAAGGAGAATTCTCAATTCTTTGCTTGTTATGCTTAACATTATTGCTGATTATCTACTAAAGAAATAATCACTCAATAAAATGAAATCCTCTGACTTAAGTAGTGTCAGATTCTAGTGCTCTGCTGCAAAAAGGAAAACTCCTTTGCAGACAGAAAAACCAGCATGTATTTTTAGAAGAACCAATTCTGCAAAGTAAAGAATGAGGCTGCAGGAATAAGCACAGAGTTTTCACCTCTAACTTTCACAATTTCATTACGGAAAACTTTGGGATATTTACTTGGTGTAAATGTGTTGTTTCTGTGAACCAGCAGAGCTAGAATTAAATTATTTCAACAGAAAAATTGTATTAACATTTGTTCTTGAAATGCAGCACTATGATAACACACTTTACACTGGGAATGTTTCTACAAACATTTTTTTAAAAATAACAGTGCCAGTTCTCCTCCTCCTGAACAGCTATTAATATCTCAGGTAATTCATTACTTAGAAAGTCCAACTAATTAATTGTTGCAGGCCTCGTTACACTGTTATATTTTTTAAAGGGACATGGTCATGATAACATTCCCTAACCAAATTCACATTTGTTCACCTCTAGAAAATGGCAGCTGTACTGGCTGAAGAAAGGCAATTAATTTTGTCCTGCTTTGTGAGGGTGCTTTTGTTGTTTGAAGCAATAAACAGGGCCTGAAAATGATCTGAGCATGTTGTTTAATCCCTCCTGCCTGTTTCCCTAGCAGTCTATGCTAATCATGCCCAGCCCCATCTGAAATCTCAAACACACAGCTACCTGCCTGCCTTAATTATATTTATTAGCTGAAACAGCCATCTGCAAAAAGATGGATCTTAACAGTTCTGCACATAAGCCTAGGACAGAGAAGTGTACAGTACTCATACAGACATTTTCAGGTGAGATTTGTGCTCTTTAATTAAGCAAAACACAAAGAAGAACAAGAACAAAAGGCTGTAGCAAGTGTCTGTGGAACCAGCTCACACTACCTTTCCTGCCAGTTGTACAGCTGAATTTTAATAGCTCATCCTGCTATTCTCTCTGCTCCAGTTTCAAAACCACATTACAGGCAAGTACAGTGTAAGGTTAGCATCTTCAAGTGTCCTTTGCATCTTGTTTTTCAAGAAACAGCATCTGTGAATGTGATTATTATCTGAATCCTTGTGTTACTCTACATCAGCTGTGAGACTGCTGATGCTGACTGGGAATAACAGAACATTTCCCTGCAGATTTGTGAGCCCCAACTCCACAGGTTGCCAATGGACACTTCACACCCAGACTCCTTTGTGAGCTATTTCATACAAAGGCATGAAAGCAGCAAGAGGATACAAAAGTAATCTCCATAAACTTCTATGCAGCAACACCGGGAAACTGCTTGTTGAAGTGCACACTAACACCATTTGGAAAGAGAAAAATATCTGAAACATCCTTAACTGAAGTATTTACCTGCTCAGAAATGGGAGGTATGAAAAGAGTAATTTCCATTTATAGTGTTACATGACTTAAGATATGAATGCAAGCCATGGGGAGAGAACATCTCTTATATAAAAGGAACTTAAAGGGATCTCTTTCACATCTTCGGTAATCCAACTGAGAAAAAAAGAACATTTATATCACTGTTTAGACCACTTTTTTCCTTGCTCTGGCAACAACCCTACATATGTGAGTTCACAAAACAATAGAAAACGCCCAGATAACTTAGAGTTCTATGAGTGATGCTAAAAACCAGCACTGGGAGGAAGATGAGCATCTTTGCAGAAGCTGACTAGATTAAAGTCACCCCACAGTGAGTAGCAGCTGAGATGAGGGACAGATTGTTCCCACCTAATTATTAAGGACAGCTCCTCATCTAAAAGAAGGGGACAAGTGCAGGTTGCTCCAAGGGCTGGAGAGCAGTCCCAGCCTCCTGGCTCCCTCCAGCACTAGAGGGAACCTAAGTCAGTGACCCAGTTTTTCCGACCTCTCCCCTCACTCTTCCCTGCCCCACTTCTGCTCCCAACCCTCAGGCTAAGGCAGGAAAATACAATTTCCCTGTTCTGCTGAGAAGCCTTGTACCAGTCTCAGAAACCCCACAGAGATTTTGCACCTTCAGTTGCAACTTCTGGGCACCTTCAGTAAACTTCTATTAACTCGGTTTGCCAGTGTGTGAGCAAAACGCCCAAGCAAAGACAGCCAAGGCTCCAGGACAGTGTAACCCAGCAGGTGGCTGGGCTAGGCATGGCCTGCACTGGCCTTTCGGGCTGCTGAACACACACCTGGGAAAACCAAGTCCTTAGCAAGAAAACTCTGTCCCAGCTACTTCCTCAGCATGAAATAATCAAACACTCAGCACACAAACAACTGGTTCTGAGACCCAGAGGGTGCCCAGACTCCCCTGCCTGACCTGTGTCTGGTCCTCATCTGTCCCCTGAGGACATGGGACAGAAATCAGCCACAGAGGCTACAGAGCAGAGATCACTGGGGACAAAACTGGCCACCTCAATTCACCCAGCAGCTTCTTTCATGGAAAACTGTGTTTCAGCACCAGAACAGCTTTCTGCAATATAATCCAAACACACATTTCAGCCAAAGTAACGATGTCTCAAGAACAAAAAAAATTATTCTCATTGAAAAGAAAAGTAGCGATTTATAACTGGGCCATAGCAGTTACTGGCCTCTTTTAATGCTGTATTATATCGTCTTATTTTTTCTTTTTTTATTAAAGGAAATATTTTTTGTTGCTTGTGTGTTTATAAGAGGATAAACAGGAATGGATTATTCAACATTTACAGAGAACCTCTGTGTTGATAACTTAGTATTGTGAAGCAGCAACTAAAAAGTTGCAACTAGATTAATTCAGTCTTTTTTCTTTCCCAGGTGTCAAAAAGACAATATTAAGCCTTTTTTCTTCTCTTGGTTAATTATCATTGCCATCAACCCACTGGATGGGGGTTTAGTACAGATTTTACTGAATGTGCCATTAGGCTATTAAATACATATACTCTATGACAAGTAATAATTTAAATTCACTTGAAGGCTTTTTTGTTTTTCACATAAGTTAATTCAGTTGTGACAACAAATATGTAAAAATGTTGCCAATGAACATTAACTACATGTCTCTGCTATCTTGTATTTTACCAGGTTGTCAAGGAACAGATTTACAACAGAATGCAAAAAATGAACACTTCTGATGTCCAAACATGTTTAGATGGTACTTTAGCTGACACAAATAAGAAATGGTTCATAATTTGCATTTATAAGGCTCAGTTGGAGCAATGAAGACTTTATATGAATTTATATGCATCAAAAGCCTATTTTAGTATTTTGTGTGAGAAGCACTGTTTCATTACTGACAATTCCCTGGTTTTAATGGGTACTGTACTCTATAAAAATGCATGTTCTGAATTTAATGGGAGAATGCACTACAGGATATGAATGTATCAACAGGAATACATCATTGTAAATTATTCTTCAGTCAAACAGCACAACATTTTGGCTTTAGCCAGCAGCAGCCAACAGGACAAGGATCCCCAGCACACACCTCAGTCAGCACCATGGCCAGCACCTGATCACCAGGGCTCTGCAGACGAGGCAGCTCATTGCCATGGATGGTCTGCAGTTTTATCACAATCCTACTCTTTGGAATAATCTGTGTTAATTAGGAAATTAACACATTGCCAGTCCTCAAACTACTATGATGACACATGAAAACATAAAGACAAGCAATAACTTCAGTTGAGTTTGTAGCAAATCAAAGTCAGTCAATGAAATCTTAAAGTTCTGACCAAGTCACAGGTAAGAATGTGCTTTTAAAAAGGATTCCACTTTTTTGTAGATCACAAAATTATGATGAGAATATGTGCTAAAAAAAGAGAATAAACAAAAAAATTCCTAGAGTACTCAATTATGTACTACTGCCACATAAATTGCTTTTAAGGCAAGAATTAGGTATTAGTATTTATTTTCATGAAATATCTAGAACTGTTTGAAATATCTAATGAAAGGAAATAGAAAATCAGCTTTTCTTCAGATTTTTAAGTGTGCAAACAAGTTTATCTTTTGAGGCAAAAATTAACGTATAGCAGGAATCACCAGCAGTTTGTTATTACAGGGATCTACTGAGAGTAACAGAGTTACATATGGGTTTTGTTCTGAAAATTGAGAGACATATTGTACTTAAACAAGATGCTTACCTTGGGTAACATGAATTTACAATACAGAGCAGAGAGATGATTTAAAACTTCTCCTCAGTGACTTCATAAGCAGATATTCTACTACAACACTGGTCCAGCACTTCCTTTGGCAGGCCAACAAAAAGCAAAAACTGCAAAGTAAGCCTGAGTACTGAATGCTGAACATGCAAGAGAGGTACTGGGAACTACACTGCAGAAATACAGCAGTCCAACAGTGCTTAGAGAGGCAATTTATAAACAACCTTTATTGCTCTCCACTGCTTCATTCTACACTATAAATCACTGCAGTACATCCTAACATCTGTGACCAACGTTCCTCAGAGAGCTCAGACAAGCATAACAAGGACAGATCTACCTATACCAGTGAGAAACAGCTACAGGTGCAGGTTGAGGTGTCCAAAAACAACTGATATATTACTTAAATCTCACTTCCTACCTTTAAAAAGTCTTAGAGAATTGCTTCACTGTGAACTATTTTCTGAGTCAATTCTTTCCCAGATATTTTCTCAGTGTAAGGAAATGAGCTCAAGACAGCAGGTGGGTAGAAGGAGAACAGTTTGGGGCAATATGACCCATAATGTGCTCTGCAAGAACAGAAATCAAAGTGTTTCACATAACACATCACAGCAGTCCCTCTGAAGGTCTGATCTTTCCATGTGCTAAAAAATTCCACTTCCCAAAACCTACAAGACAGAACACTGTAATTCTACAAGGAGCCCTAGGCATTTGAGGAGCTACAGGACGGGGGAAAACAATCCAGCTCTCCTAAACTTGGCCTTCAAAGAAACAAAGTGGGAATAAAAAGGCCATCCCTTATGGAAAACCTTAACACAGTAAGGCAATAAATTCAAGCATCTGGTGTAGGATGTGTCAAATGAGTGAGAAAAATCTCCAGTGCAGGGAGCTCTGATCTAGCAGGTGGGCTGGATGAGAGACAGAATAAGCAGGAGCTGACCAGAGAGTTCAAGCTTTACCTTGTCTTTCAGGAGAGCAGACATGGCTATCCCCATGTTAGCTGTGCAGAAAGAAATAGAGCACATTGCTTCTAGAAGCAACTAGGTCTGGCACAGAAGAAATTGCAAGAGGAAAGAATCAAGTCACAAATCTCCAAGTGTGCAGCTTCAGTGAGAGGTTCCTGCTCATGGTAACTGTTCTCCCTTATCCTAACTGAACTGGGTTATTTGAAAAATGCTGCTTTTAATTTCTTTTCCCAAAAGAAAATAACTCCATTTGCTCTAAACATTACAACAAAACATTAACAAAACTTTAGCAATCACTAGAGAAAAGCATCCTCCAAAATTAGCTCTGTATAAACCAAAAGTAACTCTTGTTATGCACGAAGGAAGCCTAGATCTGGAAAAAACAAATCTGTGCTCCCTAAGCATTTAAGGTTACTCCCTTTCTCTTAAGGAACTGAAACATTTTTTCTCTAGGTTTTTCCTCAAAGCCCCCATCCCTGCAAAGGAATGCCCATGGTAACTGCTTAGGCACAGCTCTGCAGTAAAACCTCACTGCCACGTTCCAGATTTTCATCACTTTTGAGCGCTGCAGCAAAGCTGCGGCACACGCAGGAACCTCTCATAGTTATGGGTCCCTCTGGAAATCGCCATGCCAGGGAAATGAAAGGAAAACAGACCAGGATTTATTACACAAACTCATTATCTGGTTCCTTCACTGACCTCCCCTTCAGTATGTGCTATTTTCCAGCCTCTGCAGGATCCAAAGCCCAAACATTGCAGGACCAGCCTCTCCTGCAAACAAAGGGAGACCAGATGGAGCAAACTCCCACAACCCAAATGTGGTTTATAGACAGAACTCTAGTGTTCCTGGCTCTGTGATGCATCACCTGAATGACCCAACGGCCAGGACTGAGAAGGTCAGTTCTGACCCTACCAGTGCCTGTGACCTGTAGCCCTCAGCTTCCCTCTGGCCCCCATGCCCCAGCACTGAGTTCCTGCCTTGGCAAGGGCAGGGAGGTGGGGGAAATTGAAGGTGAAAAGGGACATTGAGGCAGAGAGGGGATGAGGAAGGTATCATGAAGAAAGCAAAGTGAAATTACTTAGGCCAGAAATTCAACTTGCTAAGTGTTGACTTCAACTTGTCTCAAATCATGGTCCTTAAAAAAAATGCGTAAACTGAGCTGATCTTTCCTGGTTGCATTCTCAGAACCTTTTTTTTCAAACATAACCCAGTTTTTTCCACCTAGTAACCATCAAGGCACTTAATAATTAAACATTGCTTTTGCACTCTCTCTGACCCAACTTTTTAAGCCACCAAGAATATATGCTATGTACACAGCACAGCATTTATGTAGCTTGACAGATGGACTTACAGCAGTTCTTCCATCTCATTAGCAGAAAATCTGGGACTGTATCAGGAAACTTTGAATGAAAACTAAAACTCAGTTCTTCTAGAGCCTTCTCTGTCTCCTCCTGCTGTGAGGCCAAAACCACACGTTGTGACAAAAAGACCAGAACAAGAAAGGGACATGAGGGAAGATGAAAAGGAGCCAGGCTCCTTTATGCAGTAGGCAGAGCTAGAGTGGTGGATTTTCCTCCACCTTCACTCAAGGCCAGATCTGACAATCACAAACTTTTCAGGCCTGCTTGTCCTTCTCAATGACAGCCATCTCAAGGAACTGATGGGCAAGATGTCCCAAACTCTTCCTGGATATTGATATTTTAAGCTAGAAAACAGAAACACTGCCACATCACCTTGCTGGTAGAACAGTCTGTGTAAAGTCTTCATTAATCTTCCTGCTTAAAGATTTTATACCTGGGTTTGATACCAATTCCCACAAACACTGAATAGGTGCCTTGTATTTCTCAGAGTGGTTCATACTCAAAGACTGAAATTCAGCTTTCAATTATTCTATGTGCAAAAGCACACACACACTTTTGGGCTCCACAGCTCTCTTTGGCTGAAGGCTTAGGGGAAAATAAGACGGAAAGAACTCCCAGCATTTTGCCCAGTGTGTTCTCTGTGTTTCCTTGCAATACCTGAACTGCTGCACATGTTTTATTGGCAAAGGCAGATGGTCAAACTGGAGACATGAAAAATCTCCCAAATGCAATTACCTGAGTGTCCCTGAGCCACTGGGAAAAACTGAAGTGAAATCTCTGATCAAATCAGGGAAACCTCTAAATTCAACCAACTGTAAACTGCTTACACAGACTTTTGCAAAAAGAGACCAGTAAAAGCTTCCCAGCATCATTCAAAGTCACAGTGATACCCTCAGGCCTCTTTCATCCTTCAACTATTCTTTAATATGCTGAGAAGTTATTCAGTTGTTCTATTTTCTTCTTGCCCTCATTAGGCTGCAAGAGGAGAGTGAATTTGTTTCTTCTCAGTTTGCACAGAATTTGAGCAGAGGAGGGTTTGGGGGTGGGAAGGTAATCAGAGGACCAGATGTATTTCACCTCTTACCTCCCTAACAGATGGGCAGCTATTCTTCTACTCACAAATCTCTGTCTCAAAATGCAAATATGAGCCAAAGCATTAGGGAAATGGGCTTGAGGTGTTGAGAGGGTTTTTTTCCATATGTTTTTGGTGAACTCAGGTAGAGGGAGAATAAATTTCTGTCCCCATGCATTCAACCACAGCATTGAATACAAATGCCCTGAAATAATTTCAAAAGTAGATGCTAAAAAAAAAAAAATCTTTTCTTACCCTGCACCAGCACAGGATTCTCCCTGCCTGTCACAGAGATGTGAATCTCTCTGGGATGGACACCCTTCTTTCAGGAGAGCCCACCACAGGCTGACATCTCCATCCTGCCAGTTTCTTACAAGTTAGAGCTTTTATCCATCTTTCTTCCCATTTCCTAGTCCTCAATGAGTAGTCAGGAAGAAATAATCAGGACTAGCCTTTTTAGGAGAAGACAGATATCACAGAGGAACAGTTTCCTGGCTGCCATAGTTGGAAAACAAGAGAAATTATAAACTCAAAGTCCTTAGGCTGCAGGAATGGTCCTACCCACAAATTCAGCACTCCATGTGCCAAACTGGCCACAGGTCCAGCCAAATGGGCAAAGATATTAATTTACCACATTAAGCCTTAATCATGCCTGTCTCTTCCACCTCCATTTTGACTGTACAAAGACACAAGTCAGGATCCTTACATTGGGAAATTATAAAGAACAGCACTTCAATATATATAAAAAAAGTCCTTTTCCATCCACTGTTACAAATTGCATCAGGGCAGGAGCTGTTGTTCACACAGGAGCACAGTTCCTACCAACAGTGCTGCTATTAGGCTGAAGGGAACAAATATTACTCTTCTTTCAAAAAGATACAGGCCAAGGTCAAAGCTTATGTCATCACAAACGCAAAACATGAGAAACCTACACATTGCTTTCAGCAGGAGTACATTTTGCTGACATGCAGTTTTCTATTCATTTAGGACATTTCCATCTAAAATTAAAAGCCAGAGGGTACAGTCTGTGCTGACCTTCTTCTAACAATTAAATAGAACACAAAATCTTCAGGCTTCAAGGGAAAAATTGATGCCAATTTAGTCTTAGATAACACAGCATCAATGAGCCCAATCAATAGTGCACACAAGATAGTCAGCAATTTAGGCATCTTGTTCCATTTCTTTTTTGGGGGTATGCATACTAGCAAAGGAAAAAATTGCTATAAGGATTAAAGCATAGTAGACAAAAGCTGATAATTGACTACAATTGCAGCTCAGTATTACATTTCTAAAAAGATACTACCAGAGCAATTCACAGCATTCTCTGAGACTCATTTCCTCCACCAAGATCTTGAAAAAGTATTCTTCTCTTTTGGTTAGCTATTAATTGTACTAGGAACTTATTTATACTAAAGAATAGCCAATCCAGCACAAAAGGAGTTTATTGAATATTTTCATCTGAATAAAAAAACATGGTTCTGTCTGGGAGCAGAGCTATGCTGGCTGCATTACATTATTCTCAAAGTCAAATTCAACACATCAGTTTTCCAAGACTGTAAAAAATAAAGGGACAGAAATTGAAAGTACATTTAAGATGCTATAAAGCATGATTTATAAGGCAAATGCACATGATTACCCTGTATTAGAGGCATTTTATTTTATTATGTTTCATTTTCAGTAGATTTAGATTTTATTTTTCCTCTCCAGAAGGGGAAGTTCTGATTCATCACTATTTATGAGACTATTCTGACTGTGCTTTATGGCTGCCTGACCCAGCTGTGTCTAGATGAAGGGTCAGCTGAGTTCTAGAATTCAGCTCTTTTGCTCTTTTATGCAGAGGGTCCCCAGTGTCAAGAAAATTCAGTGTCAGACGACAGTAGAGGCATCTGAAACACCTTTCCCCTTACACCTAAATGACTTTTTTTGGAAGAGCTTTAGATGACCAAATTTTCAAACCTTGGTTTGTGTTTTCTGAAAGCACTGGCCCACACTGAATTTCTTGTAAACAAATTGAAAGTTATCTTATCAGGCCTTGAGCTACACTTTATTCTAAAATAAAACTTTCAAGCCAAGGCCTTTCAGTGCCAGGCACATGTGACAAAGCCTTGACAAAGGACTGTAATAGCTATAACAAATAACTCAAAAGGAGCTGTTTAACAGGGAAGATGCAGCAGCAATCCTATTTCACAGAGCCACAGATGAGATCTAAAGCAGAACACAGACAGTCCAATGCAGGTATTCCAGTGTTAACCATTTAGACTCTCAGTTCCCAGGTCTGAGAGTTTAGCCTCCATGCAGGTGCTAACCCCACACAGTCCTATAAGTCTAGAGGACTTCATACACTGGATCCAAAGAAACCTTCCTGAGAACAGGCACCTACTGTTTTTGCAAGTCAAGTGTCACAAAATGTGTCTACCAGTACAGAATATATATTATCAAAGAGAGATAATAGCAAATCCTTTAACCTGCCAATGACGTGTATGCTCATGTTCTAGCTCCACACCTCAGGGTGCTCTGGTGCCCTCTGAGATAGGACATCATTTAACTGGGCACACACAGACCATTATTACCACAGGTTCCTGTTCCTGACAGCCCAGATAGGACAAGAAGTGTTTTGAGATGAAAACAGCTACCTCATTTCCCCAGGACATGAGAGGCTTCGCCTCTGAGGTGCTGCTTTGGTGGACTTAGGTGAGCAACAGCAAAGTGCAATTCCCAAGAAACAAGATGTTGGCAAAACATGATGAACACAAATTGGTGTCCATCTTGCCTGTTGTGCACCTGCAACGTTTAATAAGAATTCTGCTTGCATTATGCACCTTACATACTGCAAGAATAGTTCATTTTTCAAACAGTTATTGTCAAGGAAGTAAATTCGGGAAAGTTACTAATTAAGAGACGTTAATTTTGTCTTTTAGTTCTTTCTAGAAAAGTTAGGGCACAAAAAAAAGCAAGCTCTCACTGAATTACAGAGTGTTACTTAACATGGAGTAACAAGTCCATGTTACTCAACGTGGAGAAGCACAAGTTTATGACCTCCCTTAAAAAAAAAACAAACGAGAGATATCTCCCACGGGAGAGCTACTTCTGATTACCTACTTGAGAAACAACTGAGAACTGGACCAGTAAGATCAGGCTCCTTCCACATGTTTCAAGTACAAATTGATTGGAAATGTCAAAGAATCAAAATCTCATTAACAGGAATTTGTCCTGCATTGATCTGACCCTCCTTCCAGTCAGCAGAAGTGTTGGGTTGTGTTTCCGCAGTGGAGAAAGACCATAAACGGATGGTTAAGCAAAAGAGAAAAAATATATTAAGCAGGAATACAGACATGTTTTTAGCCTCAGACAATGCAACAGATCTATGATTATTTCATTATTGAAAGTTTAATTATCCAAGCAGCTTGTGGCATTGTTTGGAGGCTTTTTTAAGCTAGGAAGATGATTTATTAATCCTGTTACATGGCTCCCATCACAAACTGAAGAGCTATTGAGCCTGAGTCTACTCCAACTCAGACCTGGTAAAAACCTGAGGTGAAGGTGAAAAGAAACAGGCTTTCAACTTACACCAGTCACATACTTGCCTCTAGTGGGAACACTATACATGGCAGCTCACCAATAGGAGAGGAATTTAGGAGGCTTCAAAGCCCAGAGGCAGTCTTCAAACACTCCAAAAAAGCTCATGCAAACCTACAGAGCTCCCAATATCCCCTCATGCCAATGGGAAATGTCACTAACTTTTTCTAAAAAGAAAGGTATATTGAATAGCCAAACAAAATTGCAGACTGCAGTTAAAAAGAAAGTTTCTGTTTCCCAAAACAGATTAATTAAATAATTTGTTGGTATGGAAAAGAAGCAAAGCATAGAATTTTTTATCAGTCAGTTTAGGCACAGCCTGATACTAGATCTGCCCTAGTATTGTGCCCTCTTTTGCCTAAGGAAGAAAATCTTTGTTGTTTTCTCCTGATCTCTGCCACAGGTGTCCCCAGCTGGTGGGCTCAAGCGTCTCCAAAGAGCCCCTGTCTTTTCTATTGAAAGGAAGCATCTGCACTGAAATTTGCTCCACTGAAATATTGTCTCTGATGTGACATCTCTACCTCTCTCTAGGTGCTGCCTTTTTCCTGCTGCAACACCTCCCCACCCCTTCCTTTACAGCACACACACTTCTCAATCTAGACCATCTCTCAAAATCCTACACAGCCACATTTCCTGCTACTAATTTCTTATGCATTCCTCTGCTCCACCATCTTTTCTTCTAGGGTATTTTCTCCATCATGTAAAGATGTTTTACATCTTTTACAGCAGACAGTGCATGCCTGATCTGAAGTTATTCAGTTATTCTACTAGAATACCACCCAGATATCACCCCAAGCTCCCTGACTCTCATGAGCTGCAACTGCTGGAGCCAAAATCACCATTCACTTTGTTAGATGTGTCCCATTTCTAAAATATGTCCACCAAAATTTTGCTGCTTTTGTTTCTAATGTGCCTTCTGCATCTACTTTGGGATACCATTGTTATAACCTTCCGTTTCCTAATTTTGCTCCTCCTCCCATCCTGAATAATTATTTCCTGCTTGATTCTCATACCTTTAAGATACTTGTCTGGTTATATCAAAGACCCAGCATTGTCACTTAGCTAACTCATATGTCAGATTCTTCTTCCCTTCTGGTGTGAACTGTATTCCCAAGTGAGTTAATTTCTGAAATTGTCACATCTAGGAATGAATGCCACAGAAAGACTTGAATTGTGGGTTAAGATAGTGCAATCACTAAAAAACATCTATAGCTACCTCTAGCAGTTAAAAATTATACAAGTCAGAGGTTTATTTTCAGTCTTCAGAGCTAACCAGGTGTCTAGTTAACATCATGCAGCCCAAATTCATGACCCACAGAGAGAGAAATATTTCCACACTCTCTACCTGCTGCTCTCTAGAATTTCTGCTAATGTTTGTTGCCAAGCACCAACTGACTGCTGTTCTTTGCTGTTTCCCTGTTTGCTAGTGCCTCTTAAGTCAGGAAGCTTATAAAGCATTTAAATGCATGTTAGTGTGTCAAAAGCTTCACAACAATAAATAAGATAGTACACACAGAGCCAGAAGTCAAAGCCCACCCCTCACCCTTACAAACAGCTGTGGAGCCCCACTTTGGGGAAGGTGCTACAATGACACAGCTTGGAGTCTAACCACTTGCTCCATAACTTGATGAATTTGTCACTTGACACTTGCCACCAACACTGATGCAATCACAGGCAAGACCAAGCGACTTGTTGCAAATTAGTTTCCTAGTTATAAACAAAAGATAATAGGACTTCTCTCTTTCACAAGGGTTTAGACAGTGTAACTACCTTGATGATTACAAGGTGCTCAAAAACTATGGCAGTGGACCAGTATAAAACCTAAAAATATTGATACCATAAGGGGATATTCATTTTGAAAATGTGACCTTTTGTCATCAATCCTTCTTAAGCTAGAAAGGGCAGATCAGGATTTTTCAATTTACAAGCTTGAAAATTGCAAATTGGAAAGAATTCACTTCTGCCCTCTGCTGTGAGATAACCAAGAATGAGTGACAAGAAGACATGTTCCAATTTTATTTTCCTTTGAAAGCCACTTGCAAAAGGTCCTGTTCTCTACAATTCTTACAGTGAATCACTGAAGTAGAAGACAAACTCTCAGTAGTGACATGAAGATGATGAGTAGACATTCATTTCCATCAAACACATTCTTCAAATATGGCATTTTGTAACAAAGCAATTGTTTAGTGATTTTCCAAGGTAATGAGCCAAAACAGAATAATGAATGTCAATGGCAGATGACAAACCCTTAGAGGTAGTAGGAAACTCGTTGCCATTAACACACGTTATTGCATTTAATGATTCTGATTTTTAAAAGCTCCTCTAAGGAAATTGCATGACCACAAGGAATTAGTTGCATTCTCTACATAGCAAGAAACAATTTGAGACAAGACCTTTGTTTCAGTGTATTTGAGGTATGACAGAATTAATGTTGAGAAATTGGTGTTCAGTTCCAGATACTTCTTTGTTTGATTTTCAAACTCACAAGCATTACTGCTTTTCAGGTTATGATTGAATACAGCTGTATCTGACAATGCAGGTTTAAACACTGTGGAAATATCTAATAGTCCTCCAACAACATTTTGTCTTTTAACAACTAGGAACCTATAGGAAAATGCCTATTTGCTCATAAACAATGGGAAATATTGTCTTGCCATGGATTCTACCCTAATTAGTGTGATCTAAACTTAATCATAGATCACACTTTAGTGTATAAACTGAGCTTTACTCAAAAGACATACTTTAAAACCATCAAAGCTAAAATTAATGTGTGGACCTACAAGGCCCACATGCTCTCCCCACCCTTCCCTACTCCACTGGCTATCCCACATTATGTCCTCCAAAATCAGCTCCTTTCTCAGTACTCCTACCAAGTGTTCTAGGCAGAGCATGTTATGCACTCACAGACACTTTGTTCTATGGTGAAATTCTACCTTTCCTTAGTCTGAATGGAAATAAAATGGAAACATTCTCCATGCTGCCAACTAGGTATGGAAATACCCACAGATGTAGCTACTGCCTGTATTCCTGACACAGTAAGCCATTCTTCATTACAGAGCACTGTGCAGAGGTACCCAAGAGAGCTTTCAAAAGCCACACTAGACTCTAGAAGCCACAGCTCAGCTCAACATAGTGTCAAATCAGGTTTCATAAATACCACTCTCTTCCTTCCTGTACCACTGCTGGCACCATGTGCACATATTCTTTCATGGGGACCAAACCGACCAGCCTTTGTCAACATAGCAAATTTCACTCAGCAAACACAGAGACCATGTGGTGAAAAATACACGAGGTAACTGTAAAATCCAGCTTTGTTCCTGGGGACATCAGAGAAAACCAGCGAAGATGGGACTCCCCAACCATTCTGTGATTCTGTGACTTCAATTCCAAGGTACAGAGATAAGTTTCATACTTGTTCTTGGAAGGTCCAGAACATGTCATATAATTTTGCTCAGTTACAGGCATCAGGCAGAGAGTAAAAGTTCACATGCACACTAAGTGGTATATCAGGCTATATTTAATAATTCAAAGTGCTCATGTGTCTAACATGCATGTTTCTGAAAAAAATAGCAGGTGTTTGACTGTAATTAGCTGTAGGACTTTCAATAAATTGAAGATTAAGTGCAAGGGCAGGGAGAACAAATCTTCTGTAGGTCATTAGCAAGATCAAACACAAAACTGTCAGCATTTATGCACTCAAGGTTTCCAGGAGGAAATAACAGACCTTAGCAAATGGCAGCATTATCATTGCTAAGGTCACTTCTTAAAAAGGACATCCTCACACAAACCCAGGGCATTTCCCAGGTAAATGCTACCCAGACCAGGTTAGTGCAGGTGCATTAAAACAGATGTTAACTACTCCTCCACCTCCTTTCCACTCTTCACACCCAGGTTACAGGACAGAATGAGAGGTCTCCCAGCCTTTGCTGCAGAAAATTCCCAGGAGAGCCCAACTGGTACAAGACAGCAAATTTCAAGTTGCACCCCCAGATGTCCCAAGGCCACACAGACTGGACACAAAGCTCCTGTTTTGCATCCTTCTCTCAGCCATGCTACATGGAACCCAGCAGAAGCTCTCACAAGCCCACAGAGGACACAGAGCCTGAATTCACACGGTGCCAACACTTGGATCCTCAGCAAGGGCACAGTCCCAGCGTGCCAAGCAAGGGCAGCAGAGCAGGGCTGTGATGGCCACAGGGATCACCAGGCAGGTCAGCAGGGCGGGCCAAGAAGCCAAGTCAGCCAGACAAGGACCAGCAAGGCACCTGACAGGGCACAGGCATACCTACAGCACAGCTCAGACCAGAGCCAAAGGAAAGGCGTTTGAGCTGACAAACACCTCCTGATCCCTTTCATCTGATTCAAATTTTGTGGACTCATTGATCCCCCCATCTCTGCATCCTGCAAATATCTTGGCACACCCACATTCAAAGCATTCTCATTTGAGATTCTTAACCTTTCCAAAGAACAAATACCCTCCTGATACATTCATGTTGCATTCAACTCATTAATCTCCCTACTTGTCAAGGGCACTCAGAATTGAGCAATAGCACCAAAACCATCCATCCTTTTGTCATGAACCACCCCCTGGGATCAGCATAAACACCCACTCACAGCAAGAGGCCAAACCAGTGCTCACAGAAAACAGACTTGTCTGCTCCCAACACACCTACTTCTAACCTTTCTCTCAGACATACAACAGGGAAATTGGCATAAGAGATGCCCTTTGTATATTTCTATGCATTTTGGGGGAAACTGGACTGTTTTCAAATCTCCATTTGAATTCCTTCTTCTCTTTTAAGTCTAGAGAGGGAGTTAATATTTTTTTCATTGGGAACTGTAGCAGCATCTTATTTTTATGGTATCAATCATTGCAATGTCTGTGTGGAACACCTAATGTAACATAATTCAGTCTTGGAAAGTATGAAGACTGTCAATCAGGGAAGTCTCTAAATGTTTTGATAGGAGCCTTGGCGCACAAAAGTAAGAAGAAAACACTAAAGAGGAAGAAGCAAGGAAGAAAATCAAGCATTTTCAAACATTTGCTCTATCTACTTCCTAAAGACCTTGCAAAAGGCCAGGAGAAGAGAAGCAATAAATGACATGCAGGAGCAACCTTGCAAACAAAGATGGCTCTTTCTGCAGATCATTTTAATAGCAGACAAGGTACTGGTCTGGGATTCAAGCAGCAGATGTCTTTCCAAAACTGTAGATCTCCCTGATATTCTCAATCAAGGCACTTTATCTTAACTCTTCTTCCCATCCTTGCCTGCTCTTTCCTTTCTAAATGAAAGCTTTCAAAAAAAAAAAGCCACCAAAAATATAACCAAACTACAAAATCAAAAAAAGCTTTGACAGCAAAGACTTGTTCGCTCCTCTTCATGTAACTGCATCTTCAACTGAAGTAGCAGTTTCAACATGTTACAAAATCATATTTACTCAAAACATATGATAGTGGAGAAGACTAAAACTGAAGCTATTGTGACCAACAGAAGGTCTGTTCAGTTATAACAGGAATTCCAGTATTCCTCATCTCCCACTGTCCCCATGAAGAGCTCAGGAGAAGGACTGTCTGCCAAAGGCAGGCACCTCTCCTCTTCCTTGACAAAATCAATTTCTCACATCCCATGTGAGGTGTCATCTCTGTAACACTTGAGGAGGCACTCCTGGCAGGAAGATGCTGTGCAGGCAGAGCTGCTGCTAAGGCAAAATTGAGAGCGGAGTCTACACTACTGTCATTGCTGTGGTGACACCTAAGGCACCTCTGCTTGCAGGTACACATCCAGCCTAGGAAAGCAGCCCCAGTGCCATGGAAAATTGTATTACTTCAGTTTAAGACTGTCTTCTATACATTTTTTTGTCAATAAATGAAAAAACCAGACTGTAAAGACAAATAGGGATTTAGGGTTTGTGTGAGTAATTTTTTAAATTCTTTTCTTCTACATCTTAGGTTCAAGAATAGCCTGCAAAATGTTTTTTAAAATTGTTTCAAGACTGATTAAAGCTGACAAGAAACTTCAGGTAGAGGAAATCATCCTAAACTCAGAAGTTAGTCAAAGACTGTGTACATTGCATTTGAAATCCTGCACAATTTGCAGCCTAAGCTCCTTCCTCCTCTCTCACAGCAACAAAATCACATTTGGGAGAATGCTGTCAAGATCTATCCAGCATAACCAATAACAGCAGGACCCTGAGACAACTCCAGCTTTTGCAGGTGCTTACAAACAGAGAATGTACCATAAACACTGACACCAAGGAGTCATCAGGGCTGGTGTGGTTGGCTGTGCTACTGAAGGCCAAGTTCACTCCAAGAGCAGCTCCTGTACCCAAACCACACCTACAGGGCCATTCTGCTTTCTTGCTCTCTTGGAAATTTGCTGTCTTCCCCACCGCTTTTGACCAAAAGAGGCATTTGAGAATCTCAAATCCAGCCTTGGATGACAGAAGGTGAACCTTGAGGCTTCCTTGTCAAAAGATCTGTACTGCTTCAGTCAGGGGATACATCTCCAGTTGGGTTATTTCTGCTCAGTCAAGACGCAAAACTCTCGTTGCTAAGACTTGTCTGTCTCATTGCTCCTTTCTTTGACAAATAAATGCTTTTAGAATTATCTATTTCTTCAACATATTTAGTGTCTGCATTCAGAAGAATACAAAAAATGAAAAAGGCTCTGCAGATTTCCAAGACACTATCACCTCACAATAAAAGTCTGTAGGAAAAGAAAATCTATATATTTTCCATTTCTTACTAGAGTAATAAGTAAAATAAGATGTCTTTAAAGCTAAAATGATACAAAACTAAGTCAAAGAAATGTAAAAGAGTTTGTGGAGGTTTTGCCTGTTATTTGACTAACTTGCTTCTAGCAGTTTCTGACCAAAGCCTTTATCAGTTTTCACAAAAGCAAAAATAAAGGTGAAGGATAGGACAATCTCATCAACTGACATTTGCACTCACACAGAGTTGTATTTAATTCCCAACTTCAGAAATTAATGACAGCATCTATGAAATTCACCTGATCAGGAAAACACAGTTAAGAAGAGTAAAACTAGCATATTCTAAAAGATTTTACAAGTAAATCAATTTCAAGCTGGGATGAATTCAGGATCAAAACAGCAGGTGAAGTGGCAACACAGAGCTGGACACTAGATCAAAGGCTCTCTGCTTCCAGACCCATTTGAGACATATTTGCATTGCTACCAACAAGACAACCATTTACTTGTCATTATTGTCACCAGGTCATGAAAGAAATTATTATCTTAACTGTAACACATATTATTTAGTAGGAGTCCTTGTGTGACTCTCTCACAATAATTCATGTTTAAATTTATGGGAGGCATAAAATTCCTGTGGCAGAGTGCCTGTAAGGGAACTAATGTATCTTGTATGACAGTTATTGACAGCAAAAAGGACTCTTAACTTGCAGTACTTCCTTGTTAATTGGTACCTTTGGTTTCAAAGAAGACACATTAAATGAACGTTTTCCAGTAATAAATCTACTCTATACAAATATATAAAGAAATAATAATATATAAAGCTATTAAATAAAAAATAAATCTACTTCATACCTTTAAATTCGAACCTGTTTTGCCCTTAGAGTGTTTTCTCCCAGTCCTCATCTCAACTCATGAGCCCTTTGTTAACTCTTTCCCTCTCCTTTGCTCCGCTGAGAGTGAAAAGGTGAGTGAAAAGCTTTTGTGGGCATTTGGCCAGTGTCAAATCACAACAAGCACATACAAAAACCTTTGCACTATCAAGGAAACTGTTTATTCCATTTCAGTAAGTGCAACTTAATGTTTCCCATATTTATATAACATTTCCCTTAACATCTTGAAGAAGAATTAAGAGAAAATATGAAAGCAGGCAGAAACCAAATGAAGAACAATGGCTAGAAGCTGCAGATGCAACCTGAGTTTAGCATATGCATTTGGATATCTATAGTCACAACTTCTGTTTCTGCCAAAGTTGAGGAACAGGGTGTTCAGGCATAGCCTCAAAAATACAGTGAAATTTGGAGCAAGATTTGGGTAAGGTGAATGTGCAACTAGGAAGAAGAGGCCTGGCTCCCTCTAGGAGAGAATGGCAGAAAAAGAGTTTGTCTGGGCAAATAAAATGCAGCAAAGGCTGCAGTCTCAGTCCTGGAAAATGCTGATACCCACCCATCCTAGTATATCCACATGATGATTTTTTTGTACCAACATTTTATGCAAAAGTCACTTGGTGTTGATTTGAACCAGGAATTCCACACAGCTAATGAAGCCTCAAAGGCAGTGATAAACCTCAGCATCCTACAAGTGCTGGAAAGCTGAGCACAGAGCTGACAGCAAAGGGAGTCCAGAGTGGCCCCACAGCCTTCTTTATGAACTCAGTGTTGGGCCATAATATGTAAAAAAGAAACAAACCACCCCAGCCAGCAGCTACTTGGCCTGTTGGTGTAAACTAGTTCTTTGAGAGTCATTAGTTTTCCAAGGAAGAGAACTTCCTTCTGCTGTAATCACTCCTCTGCACAGGCACAGAGATGCCACTGAAAGATGTGGTGAGATCAACAGCCCCAACTGACAAAGTTACAGCAGGAAAACTGAAGAATAAAAAAACCCAAGCCTTAAAAGTGGATTTGGGTTCTAGACCTTTCTTCACCTACTTTAACATAAAAGAAAAATTCAAGTGTGAAATAGAGTCACTACACATCACAGGCTCAGATCCCATTCTGGACGAGGACCTATAGCCTTCTTCCCCCCAGGCAGCTCCTTGAGGACCAGTGTGTTCCTTCCCTTGCTGTGGGGCAAAAGGCTTCCATGACCTCAGGGGGGAGCAGGCAGATGACATCTCACTTGGGAAGTTTTAAAACTAGCAACAAAAAATAAAAAAGATGACCTAATAAAGCTTCACCCTCTGAGCTGGGTCTCACAGGGACTGCAGCAGATGTTAGAGACCACGGAGTGTATCTGAGAAAGGACAAATGTACAATAAGATAGTCTGGCATTTCTGCTGAAGATCAGAAAAGTACACCGTTCCAAGCACAGAAAGAGCTCTTACAATTTTAGGAAACATACCATTAGATCACTATAATATACATTATTATTCACTGCCTGCTATGAAAGGGCACAGAATATGTGATTTGGCATAAAACTGGGACAGTGGAGAGATATAAAACTTTAACTTGCACAAACCCCATCACTCTCAGTTAAACCAGCAAAACACTTTGAAGCAACAAAGTCACCATGAATTGATGCTGTACCCACACATCTGTGGCACTTATAAAATGGCTGCAACTTCAGAGAAGTTTGATTTATTGTACTATAAACCATACAGAACTAAAAGCTTATATAATGCATTGATATCCAAGGCTTGCAGTTAACCAATCAACATTTGTAGACTTCAAATTAACCTTTACCTAAGCTGCAAGGATTAATATCTCCAGGACAACTTCTGCTCATATATACTGGTAGCCACATCTTATTCGTACCTGTCCCTTCAGGACAGTCACAGCTGAGATACTTTTTCCTATCTTTGCATGATCAGTACCATGTATCAGAACTCTTCCCTTCCTTTAACTCACAAATGTTCTACAAACAGATCCTGGCTTTCAAGAGCTCCCTCATTACACATGCAACTCTGATAGCTTTTTGTGCAAATTAAAAGAAAAAAAACTTTTCAAAATGACGAAGTCCCTTCTAGTGGGAATAGCTCAGAAATCTACACAAATGTCCATGCTTCTTTTGTCTTCTGTGTTTTGTTCTTGTGAATAAGAATTAGCTGAACCAGATGTTCGGAAGTGATTAAAGTGTTAGGCAATAGCAGCAAATCAAATCAGCAGGTTTTACAGGAATATTTGCAAATACTTTATTACTATATTCACTCAACTCCAATCTGAGCTTCTTTGGCTCTACTTCTCTCTCCCACCAGCTACTTCGTCTCTTGATAGCTTTTAATAGATTTGTTGGAGTTTCATTCCTGCTGCAAGTCTCTGTTTTTCTTAGTTTTAAATCTGGTTCTGTGTTAACTGCATATTGAACACTTGCAAAGAAAATTCCTTTACACTTTAATCTTAATGTGTGTCTTAAGCACTCTTTACCTTCTGTAGCCAAGTACTTGAAGTTCTGTCACCCAAGTTTTCATTCTTTTCCCCCAGTATGTATTTTCAAACAAAACTAACTTCAGAAATGGGGGTTACAGCGTGGTGAAAAACATTAGCCAAGATGGAACGACAATACTTTCATCTTGATATGAATCATCCAACAGAAGAAAACAAGGACACTGATTAGGCTTTTTGTGATGGAAAGCAGGGTGAATGTTCTGCAGGTTACATCTAATGAGGATACAATTTCACAATAGGCCAATTCTTTCCTGAGCACCTGGGTAATGTCAGTCAGGTGCTCAGCTGAGGGGATTGTGTGAACTTTATAACACAATAACTCAATGAAACAGCACAGGATAGTGACTATGTAATGCTGCACTGCAGTATAGGCAGTGTCCCCAAATTCACTGGTTTATTTTTGTGTGATAAATGACTTTTGCTTCTGTCCCTGAGGAAAAATGACTCACTGGCTTCTTCGCTTCCTGCAGAGAAGTTTGCATTCTGCTCTGCTCCACATCCTCTGTTACTACAGTGTTTCCTTCAGGCTTTAGGCTTTTCCTTAGGTTGTCCAACCTAAGCCTTCAGGAATAACATAAAAGAGCAGGGTTTTTTTTATCCTTGGGCTTTTTACATCCCAAATCAAGGTGGGGTTTGTTTGTTTCTAAGAAAACCACCACAACCCAGTATCTCCTCCAAGTCACAGCAGAAGGAAAAGCAAAGCCATAGTAACACTTGTGCAACTCTAGTGGCTTCAGGACAGCAAATATGATGCAACATTTTGGGGAGAAAGTTATACAAGAAGGGAGTAACAGTGAAAAGGAAAAATGGCCGAAACAAGGCTGGCAGCCTGGTGATTTATATCAGCATTTTCTACAATAGTAGACTCCAAAGAAAAGTAGAAGAATGGAAAGACACAGGATTTTATTCCTAACACAGGCCAGCCAGTCATTGATGGAGTATTTTCAAGCACAATCCTCCTGGTAGCCTAAGGTTTAACCCCATAGGGTAACTCAGCCCCACACAGACACTCCCTCTCCTCCCAGCAGGATCAGGGAGAGAAAAAGAAGAGTAAACATAAGACAGCCTTTTGAGATAAAGACAATTTAAGTAAGTGATGATCAGACAAGCAAAGCAGAAAAAGGAATTAATTCCCCACTTCCCCAGGGCAGGCAGGTGTTCTGCATCCCCAGAACAGCAGGAATAACAGTGACTGGGGAAGGCAAACACCATCACTCCAAATGCCTTCCCTTCCTCCTCCTCTCCCAGATTTCTGTGCTGAGGATGAGGCCCCATGGTCTGGGACATCCCTGGGCTCAGTTGGGCTCAGCTGTCCTGGCTGTGTCCCCTCCCAGCTCCTTGTGCACCCCCAGCCTCTCGCTGCTGGGTGGGCTGAGGAGCAGAGAAGGCTCAGCTCAGGGTAAACCCTGCTCAGCAGTAACAAAAACATCTGAGTTATCAGCACAAATCCAAACCACAGCCCCACACCAGCTACTGTGAAGAAAAGTAACTCTATCTAGAATCAGCACACAGCCTATTTCCAAGTAAGTGTGACCACAGCAGTAGCTCTTGGATGTTTGCAAGGTTCTCTAGCTCAAATGACTTAACGTGTTGAGGTCCCCTGAGTATTGTTTATTTTTTAAAGACAATTTTCTAAAGATTTTATTTGCAGCTTAAGGTTAAGAAACACTGAAAACTAATGATTTGCAACCAAAATGAAATACATGTCTCCTTTTGATTTTGTTTTATTTACTTGGAAACACTATTGATTCCCAAGAGATACATCTAAACACGAAGGCTGAGGCCCAAAGAATTTCCATACCATTGATTAATAGATGCTATCTGTCACTTTCACTTTTAATGAGACATTTTCTCTTCCATGAGATACTGTATTCTATCGAAAGGTCAAATGTGCTTTCTGTACAAGAGAGAAACAGCTCACAAATAGCCACAACTCCAGAACAGCTGATTTCTTTGATTCTTTAATTAAATCAGGAATAATTGTTTTCCTTCCTATCCCCTAAAGTTTTTCTGTTAATATGCTTTGTTCTTTTGATATTCAGCTCTGTTAACATTTAACCTATGCTTTGGTTGAAATTAGTTTAAAACTAAGACTTCTTTTGCCCTGTGGGTTTTATAGTACACAATAAAAGCCTGATTCATGACCAGGTCAGTGCATTACAAATAATAACAAACCTCATTAAAGAAATCCCCATTACTCTTTGAGGCATCTTTCCTTTGGGCCAAATGCCATTATCTGTGCAATGCTCTTAAACAAAACCAGCAAAACCAGAAGTGACAGTCGATACATTCAGACATTCATAAAGGAAGATGATTTGCAGCGATATCCACCAGCCCACTGGGAAACACATATCACTAGGAATTCAGTAAGTGATACAAGGGCTTGTTATGTATTCAGCTTGGTAAATTATGAGAAAATTTCTTCCAGGCCTCAGAGAGAAGAGCTTTGAATAAATCCTTACGGATTACCAATACCTCCAGTAGTACTTGGCAGCACAAAGACAGAATACACAAGTTATAATGGGAAGGCTGAAAAATAGGGAATTTGCATCCACAGAAGTTCAGGGTGACTGGGTAGCAGGGCCCAGACATTTTCAGCTGCATGCAAACTCACAGACAGGAGCAGCAAAGCCTTGTAACTACCGAAAGGAGAACCAGGCTGAAATAATTCAGACTGGGATGGTCCTTGGGAGGGCTCTACCCCAAGCACCTGCTGCCTCTTGCCCTTCAAGGAGCACCTCCACGAAGGTCCTGTCTCAAACTCCCCCGAGCCATCCCTTTGGGTGGCTGATTTCAGATTGTCCCCACCCCCTTGGGTGTCAACATCCCCCAGCAGATGCTCTACCATGTGTCCAATGATGGCTGTTCCTGGAGCAACCCAGCAAAAAGAAGTGATCTCAGTAAACATCAGCTCAGCTGCACAGAGACTTGGAATCTGCCTAATTATTTATGCATGCATAAATGCCCCAATTTATGAGCAGGGCAATTCAGTGCTCTGGAGATGAGCAAATTCTGCCAGGAAACTGATGAACTAATGACCAGAATTTACCAATTCAAGGGATTCTCCCACACCCCAACAATGATTAAAGGAAGTTGGTTTGATTTAAAATATTTCAGTCTAAAACTTTTCTTAATAATTAGAAATTTCAATATATTATGAAAACATTCAGCATCTCAATTTACCAGACTTCTGAAGCATAGTAACAAATTAAATGCTATCATGCCATAAATCAGTTCTGAGAGAATATGTGTCCATAAGAGTATATTAGGTCAAGTATCAGCAAAAAAATAAAAAGGGCGGTAGTGACATGAACAATTGTATCTTGGCTGGAAAGACAAAGAATACAAGGCATTTCTTTAATTGTATCTTGGCAGTTCCATTCACACTGATATAATCAGGTTGCATCAGCAATTGGATTGTGAGCTCCCTTCAGAGGTTTATGATCCAAAAAGGCTTTTTAGCACCAATACTTGATATTTGAGGTGCATATTACCAACCTTCCTGTTTGTGCAGTGAGATTCAAAATCCCAGGCTCCCCTTGCTATAACATGATTGCAGATTTTTTTCCAGTGCAGTTCTTTTACAGTACTACAAATGCAGGGAAGAGCTGGAAAGAGAAGCCTGGAACAGCAGCAGCCAATCCATCTGCAAAGCCCAGCTCACGCCCACAGCCACAGGGAACCTGGGCTCCACCACACCAGCTGAACCCCAGTTTGGAGCCCTGGTCCCAGCTGATTGTAGGTAAGAACTTTACTAACAGGAGCCAAAAAAAAAATCCAATTATTCCCAAACTCTTAGGATGGGAATGATTACATACTTTTATAATGGTTATTATGGGTTTAGGGTAACTATTAATCTAAATAAGGTACCACAGATCAAAACAAATGGGTTTCCAGGCATGGTGTAGAAAATAAATGCTTTAATTAAATTCTCCTTGAAAGCAGTTTACCTTGAAAAGCTCGTTCTTAAAGTTTTCCCTTCTTTCATCCACCTGCCCACATCTCCCATGGTTTCTGCTGCCAACTCCTATAATCTCAAGGGCTAGATCCACCAAAGTACAGCGCAAGTTACAAGGTACTCACAAAAATTAATTGGAGAATACCCTGCTACCAAACAAAAACAAAGGAAAAGGTTTTCCCTGTTGAATACAGACACATCAGAAAGTTTGTCTTTACAGAACAAAATGTTAATGACAAAATGCTATTATCAGACAGATTAGGTGATTGATATCAACCAACTAAAAATCATCATATGCTATTAGAAAGGTAATTAAAGCTGAAGTTCCATCTGTGTATTGCAGAAACATGCAATGAGGAGAACCACCCAGAACCTGGGAATGATCAGAAGTATTCCAGGCATACTGATCTGAATGAAAAACTGAATAACCAGATTATCTTACAAAGAAATTAGATGTTCTTACAGAGATTTTCAACATACAAATGCTCAAAATGTATCCTTTAAAATCACAGTCTAGGAGCAAAAATTTATGGAAAAGTAAACCTGTTTCAGAGCAGTTTTAGACAAAGGATGCTTAGCAGTGCTGAAAAAACACCAGTGGCATGAACTTCAATTTTCTCACAAATCCAAAAACTCATGCAAAACTTCTAAGCCATTTAAATTGCTGTGGTGTGGAATTGTTTCCATGGATTAATTCAGATTTATACAGGACACAGGCTGATTAAGCAAGCTTAACACACAGCCATTTCAGCATTCATATTCTGTCAAGTACACAGATTTCAGAAGATTTTTCTTCCTCAATTTGAAAGAAACAAGAGAGTGCTTTGAGATATTTTTTTCTATTCAGATCATTAGGTTTGTCCCAGTTGTCAGGGCTTTTCTTATATCCAGAGGTCATCAGGATGCTAGGATGCCTTAAGAAAGACACAGACGCATATGTGACCTTAACTCCAGAGTTTTACATTAAGCTAAGTGCTTAAGATATTACCAACCTGCATTTTACTTTAGTTTCCATTGGTACCTAGGCAGCTTCTCTAAAGAATCAGATTAGGTGTACACACATGTTGTAGTTCTGCTGCCTACCACACAGCTTGTATTTTGGTAAAAATCAGAAATACAGAAAGGCCAAGAAATATTAGATATCTACACTGGTGATTATGAAACAGTCCCTCAGAAGGGTATTCCAAATGTCATGTATGCTTATATCAGGTTAGTTTGTTGGGAGTGTGAGTTTAGCAAACTAAACTTTATACAATCAACCAAAATTTATACCTTATTTCTCTTAGCTTTCAATGTGCAAAGCCAAATTGCTCTGTTTTAAATATTCAGAAAGACACACAGAACAGCTACTGAACTGAAGCCAAGAATGCTTCAATGCTTTTAATTTATATTGTGATTCAATCAGGAATTTCTAAGAACCAGGGGAGCAAGGATAGAAAGTACTGGAGATCTGGATTACACCCAGCCATGGGCATGAATTGGGGATGAAGAGATGAGGAAAGGGAGAGGTGGCCAGGGCTGTCCCCGTAACTTCCTTTCCAGGATCATCCTCCTCTGGAGAACGCCACAGGAGATGCCAGCTATTGCAGCCTAGGGACAGCTGTTAACCACCCTCAGAAAATGAGATGTACAGAGAGCAAAGGTAAGACCTTCCTCTTCTAATAACCTGCCTTGTTTTTTAACACTTTTTTTTAACTTTTATTCCACTAAAATTTGGGGGGTGTAAGCATCACCTCTGTATTTGTTAGCATGTCCCAGGCCACCTTGGATTGTCAAACCAAGGAACTGGAACCCATTTCCAGTAACCAGCTCAGAAACTGTCCTCAGCACCCAAAGATGAGAGTGCGCTCTGTAAGCTTCACAAATTCATCTGAGGGATGTAAGGCACTACCTGGAAGTGCATTTAGGGGCTGGTGCCCGAGCTTGGTGCTGCAAAGCTTTGCAGAGCACCATGCAGGCTGCTCTGCTCAAGGAAAGCCAGAGCAATGAAGTCAGATGCAGCAGAACCACTCAACCAACCCTTCCTAGCATGAAAGCATTCAGGTCCAGCTTGCTGGGAGTGCCACAAGTGCCTGGAGAGAGAGCATTGAGAGCATTGCATAATTACCAGCTCTCCTTACTTCCAGAAAAGGCCTCCTCTGTGAGAATGAGCTGAGCTCTGACACTGGAGTGCAGCTCCCATCTAAAGAAATAGGCCTGTCTAAGGTTATCCATAATGCTGCTCCTCTGCTAACTGAGGAAAAACATTAAAGATGCTCTGAAGAAAGGTGTTTGGATATAAGCTCTGCCTTGAAGTGTTCTGCAGCTCCCACAGCTCTAATGCAAGCCTGAAAAAGTCAGTACTTTCCCACTGACTTTGATGGTATCTAGGCTTGGTCTTTGATGAGAAGAAAAACACAGCTATCAGGTTTTTAAAAGACCTCCAGTAAATACAGCTATTGCTACATTACAGGACAAGTAAACAAAATCATTACAGGTAATTCATCCATCTCCAAGGGAACTTCCCTTTAAGAACTACAGATCTGTGGCAGAAAAAGAACATTATCCATTTTATTCCAGATAGTGAGAGAAGGAAATATGCCAGAAAAAGAAAATTTATTTCCACTGGAAAAATGAAGGAATGACTCATCAGATGGCTGTTCTGAGTAAAAAGTTCATGTTCACAGTAAAGGGGAAAAATTCTATCCTGGGCTTAGGTGTCACATGGTGATAAAAGAGAAATTTACAGATATCCTTAATAAACTGATAAGATACATCAGATAAATATGAAATCCTAGTCAAAGATTTAAGTAAAAACAGATTTGAGAAAGGAATTCATGTTGTTTAAGGACTTTTGTTTGACTTTTAAATGCTTTCACGCACTTTAATACCCAAAAACCTCATGACTCTTGTCAAGAAAAAACCTCCAAAGTTTCCTTTTATAGAAGAGCCATGTCCTTGATGCGCTCAGCACTGCAAAGCCGTTTGAGCAGAGCACTCATTTCCACCTGCAGGAAGCAGAGCTCCACAGACTCTGAACAGCAACGGATTTCACAGAAGTGAGGTAAGAGAGAGGAGACATGTAAATATTGCTAAAACAACATCTCATCATTTTCATCTTCCCAAGCAGCGCTCTGACATGATGGATGTGCTTCTGACACCCAGTGCTATATTGGTTGCCATTTTTAAAGACCATGTTTTAAATCTAAAGTGCAGATACAGCTACATGGTAGGCACTAATAAATAAAGGGCTTTTTGACAGCTATGGAAAGGGAGAAGTTAGACACATACTGCCAAGTTAAATTACACTCAAAATTCAGAGCTCATAACAAGTTGTAGCAAAAGCTAAGACAATCAAAAATCTTCCAGGACATTATTTCTTTCATTTTAATGAAATCAGTGAACAAGCACTTCTCTCAACATGCAAGTCCTGGATCTCTAGTCTACCAAGAACATCACTAAAAATGGTGCTGCAGTAACAAGCCAGTGTTTTATATAGAGCTGCTATTGAGGACAGGCTGGGTGAATTGTGCCATTTACCACAGACAGAATAAACCAAAACATCAAGTTCCAAAGAAGCACCTGACATTCCCATCTCAGCCACTGCATACAATTACTTCATCACGACCCTGGACCAGATTCAAAGGCAAGCATTGGGTTCCAATGCTTTGGACATGTTTATGACACTTGCTTTTCTCTGTTACAATAATTTACTGTTCGTGCTCAGAATTCAGCTGGATGGAATTTAGAGGTTGGGAGAGGAAGAATGCCTGTAGTACTTCCTATAGTTATATATTTATACTAACAATTGAAAGACATTGGAAAACCTGTTTTTTTTTAAACAATGTTTTGTGATGGGGCACATTTGACTGGCAGAATACTCAAATACTTATCCAACAGTAGTTGTGGGCTTTTTAGATGAACAAAAAATATCAAGAGCATGAGTCAAGGCCATAAATGTTGATTTATAAGAGGATGTCATTGTATTAGTAAAAAGTAATTCAGAAATTGAATGTAATTGAATGTAACTTTCAACTAAATAAGAACAGGTTGTGAAATTTTATATACTCTGCCACTGAAAATCATAGAACAAAGCAAGCATTCTTACAAGTGACCTGATACAATAACTGAGTGGTTAAATGGTTAAGGTTGAAAGGTTAATTCAGAGATGGGTTACAAATGCATATTGCTAAATACTGCAGTCTCTGCTTATTCTTTCCACAGTGAACATACATTTATTTTTTTTTTTTCCCAGAAACAATAACTTTGCCAGCACCAAGGAGCAGTGCACAACTTGATGTGCACAGCTCAGGGACAGCAGCAGTCCAGCTCACAGGATGGGCACAACTGGAAAGCACAGAGACACAAAGCAAGCACTTCTCAAGAACAGAAGTTTTGTAAAGCTTTACAATCCAGGAAAGCACCTCAGAGGTACTCAGTGCATGAAGCTAAGCTAGAACAAGCTAGATTTCACAGTTATCTATCACCATCAGAACCTTACTGAATTCCTTGGAGGATGTGACTTCCCAGTAGCATCTGATTAACCTACCTCGTGAATCTGCCTTCACTGCAGCAAGGGACACTTGGTGACAGCAACACTTGCTGCCTCTGCCCTCCCCTTGTGTGCCTCCACCTTCCCTGGCACCCAGCAAGTGTGGGCAGAGCCACACACCGCAGGAGCTGCAGCAGCCACCACCAGACTCCCAGGGCTGTCCCTGCTGGAATGGTGACATGAAAATGGGAATGAGGGCACATCTGCTGGAGCCCAAAGGCTCCCTGCACCACAAGTGCATTCACCACAGCAGCACAGGGCAGCATCCCTGGACTGCACCATGCTTCACTCCTCACATGGGGCTCTGTGCCTTGAGACACCTGCAGCAAATGAGGACTGAGAATCACCACCATCACACTTATTTCCTTAGGATTAGACACAGTCCCCAAAAGCTGCAGGGAGACCAGACTGCTCAGTTCCTCTCAGGATGAATCTTTTCAGGTCCAGCTAATACCTACAGATTTTAGAAAACCTACAAATACAGAGGCAAAAGCCAGCAGCAGCCAACAGCCTCCGACTTTAGTCCTTTTAAGTGACTTAAGACCAGCCATACTCAAGAAAATCTATTATTCTCCCATGAGCCAATTCCTGCCTGGTTAACTCATACCTGCAACTCCAGCAGCTCTCCTGAGAGCACAGGGATGAAACACAGCTCAGGGCTGTGAAAGGAAGTTCCCATTTGTACAGAGAAAAACACTCATTTTCAGCTAATACCCCCACAGCTCCTGCTAGTGCCAGGGGAGCTTCCTCCCTTCCAGGGAGCTCCAGGGTCCTGCACAAAACAGCTCAGGGAGCAACAGAGGCTGCTGCTTTTCTATGGGGGGTTTGTTTTCCCCACTTTCAGTTTCCATGGGCAGCTCATGGTACCCAACAGCACACTGACAGAGGTGCCAATTCACTGGTAGGGGAGAGGCAAGCCAAACCATTCCAAGGATTTTTGTGATGTTCATACACTGCTGGTATCTAGTCAGATAGTTTTTCCAGCTATTTTTACAGTCAGTAATAAAAGGGTCACATTGCTGCTGCTTTTCAATTGCATAAATCTGCTTAGTTCCACAAATAATTGAGACAAAAGCAGGCACAACATTTTTATTTTTTCCTAAATTGTGTATGGTTCAGGGTAAGAAAGAGATTACATAAATTGTTGTTAAAGGTTTTTCTGTCATTGTACTCATGCACCAAACAATAATACCTTCAACTGTGAAAAAATTCAATCCATTACTCTGAACATTTCCAGACATCTGATACAATAGTATACCTGCTCTTCCTTGCTACGTGCCCAAGATCCTTTACTTGGGAGTCCAATTACCAGTCTCTCAATAATCATACGAACACAAAAAGTAGCGGTAGCTCCCAAAATAGAGATAATTTAGAACCTTGTAAATCAGCTTGTTTGAGCAGATGTCTTGCTGGGCTGGTCAGCTAATAAATGAATCCACAAGTCCCTAAAACACTAATGCACAGAAACCTTGGTAAAGCTTTCTCCCCCTATCACCAGTTAAAGAATTACACTGTACCTGGCCCTGCAGTGTCCCTGTACCCAAGGTGGGGACACAAGCCTTGAGGACTGGCACTGGAGCAGGCTGCCCAGGCAAGTGGCAGAATCACCATTCCTGGAGATGTTTAAGGCTTGTGTGGGTAGGGCACTTGGGGATATGGTTTAGCGGTGAATGCAGCACAGCTGGGTTAACAGCTGGACTCAACCATCTTAGAGATCTTTGGCAACCCTGACAATTTAGTTACCAGTCTGACCAAAACATTTCTAAGGGAAGTCCAAGAGAGCAGGTAGGAGGTGCCTATACCCATGTGAGGCTTCACAACACTGGTCAAGGCCAGGGTCCTGCCATTTGCCAAACAAGCTACACCTGCCCTTGGAAACAGAGCCAAGGAGCAAAGCACTCCCCAGGACTCTTTACATGGAGGTACAAGAAAGGCTTAAAGAATGCCTAACTGAAACTTTGCATATTTTTCCACTATTAGAAATCATCCCTTTGAAAATTGCATAGGGCTAAGAAAAGTGTAGTGGGCTAAAGAAGTCACAGCCCTGCAAGTGTCTTTGCTCAGTTACAAATCCTACAGAAAACCCCAGTCCATGGGCTTGAGGGAACACACACTGTGGAGGCTGCCCAGGGACAGGGTGCCTGCTCCCTCCACTGCCACAGCCTGCTGTGCATATTCACTTGTAAGCACAGGCCAAGGGGGGATGCTACACCAGACAGCACCTTGGTCTCACCAGTATATTTCTTCTTGCTCTACACTCCCTTCAGCCCTAGAAAAGGGCTTCAAAGCAAAGCTTTGCAAAACAGATTAGCAACAAGCACAGCACCCTCCTTGAATATGTCAAAACACTTCTTTATGCAAAGCTACATCCTTGGTTTTATCTTTGACAGGAATCAGAATCCAGGGTGGGAGATGATTTTTGGAGGGAAATGCTCCCACACCACATTCCCTCCCTGATGCACCTTCAGGGGCAGCCTGGAGGGTTGGACTCTCACACAACCCTGACTCTGCAACAGGGGCTTTGCATGGAAGTGAGCTTCAGAAAAAAGCACCACTAAAGCTCCCTGACAAAGAACTATAGCATGCTTGAAAACAGGACTCCTGGGTTACTATAAGCTCATTTGTGGATTTTTTTTTATAAAATATTGGAAAAAAAACCTGGCTAGAACTTTTTGTATTAAAACCAGCTCAGCAGATATCAATTTAATTTGATGTTGCAACCAACTGCTTTTACAAACTGTAGGAAGAGACAAGTGTGAAAATTACAGTTATTTATATTCAGGCAAACAGCTGACAAGACTCCACAACAGCCCAGTAGCACAACAACAATGGCTCAGAGTGAAACAAATTAGCCTGGCATTTATAATTTAAAAAAATTTTCTCCTTCCTGGAACGCATCAATTTTCATCTCTTCTTCCATACCACACATTAACACAGTACCCTTAATTGCTTTTATGCAACAAACTATTCATATATTAAATGCAGAAAAATATTTAAATTAGTTGTTTTATCTGCAGAGACTTTTCTTTGACATACATGCTGTAATTGAAATTTTGAATGATGTATGCTACAATAAATTGAAGGGTGGGGAAGCTTGGAGCTGCCTTTGACAGGTAAATTGGGGGAGGTTGTTTCTTTTTCATTATTTTTAGAGTCTAGGTAGTCTAACTCACCTAGACCTCACTCTGTATTTCAGATAATGTTATGTTATTACCCTACCAAATTGTTTTGGTGCTGCATGATGGAATACTTGCAATGTGATAAAATGCTGCTAACTTGTGACCTCTGTTATTTTTCTTCAAGTTCAAGTTCCTGAGAGATTCTCAAGTTCCAGTTTGTTTTAAGAATCCTCACAGCTTTGGTGGCTTCAGAAAAAGGAATTAACCATTAAGCAGTAGAGAACAGGAAAATAATCTTAAAATTTTGGCTTACATTTTAAGGGAGTGCTCCATGTTATCATTCTCTCAGTGCTCAATGCAGGAGTTCGCAATATTGTTACAAGTCTCAAAACATAAGAGTGCAGTGACTTTCTGAGCTTATCACAGTAATAATATCTTAAATACTAGGAAGCCTCATTCTTTGCAAATTTATAGTTGCCATCTGCCATAAATTAGTCAATTATTTCTCAGTTTAGGGAAATGCTCACCTGCCATTTCTGTCCACTTTTGTTTAAACACAGGCCTTAGGGGATTTAATAAATTGAGGCAGCTCCACACTGAAACTCAATACATTCAGGTTGAGTTGGTGGGGAGCAAAATTGTGCGGCAGCATAGTTCTCCTCTGGGAAAGTAAGCAATTTTTCTAGATCTAAATCAACTTCACATCCTGAAAAAATATTATGAACATTCTGATATTTCTATTTCTCATAGCCTACACAAACCCCACACAAACTAAGGAAACTGTGCATTATCTTCTTTCCTCCTCATTTGACCAGGGATCTGAATATTTTTGGATGTGACAATTAAAGCACACATGTTGGGAAAGACAGCACTTACTTGCTCTGAGATTGAACAAACAAAACCATTACTTAAATTGAGCTTAATTACTCCACTTTAATTCACTTCTTAAAAAAATACAATGTGTTGGCCTTTTTCTATCCCGAAACAACAACAGATATTTCGAAACTTCCACATCAAAATTAATTAAATATCATGCAGGATATCCCCAAGTACGGAATTATGCAGCCTGGAAGGGACTTTCCATGCCTTCCAGTCCAGGACACACCTGAGGGGCTGTAGCACACAAGGAACTTCAGCAAATCAGGCCAGAAAGCACCTGCACTTCCCAATGCAGGGAATGCATTGGTGGAATGCACAAGGTTGCAACCACCTCTGCTGGCACTGACACTGTAGATTTGCTACTGGTGACTGGCTTTTCTTCTCAGGCAAGCTGTGGCTGAAAAGAAGACTAAAGGCTGCAAAGCTTCCTATTAGCTGAGGATTAGGCACTGGAACATTTTTTGGCATTTAGCACACTATCAAACCATCTATGAAATGTCTTCATGTAGCTGCACCAACTGCCTGATCCACTCAGTCCCCCCATTAATCCCTCTGATTTTGATATTACACAATAAATGATGAGCATTTTTTCTTACTGAGGCTTAGTGCACAAAGCTATCAAGTACAAATGAAATAAAGCAGTACAAACAAACAAGCATATCAAACACACGTTGAGCTCTAACTCAAACACATCTACATATGATTTAAAGTGAGCCATACTCCCTCACTGCTCATAATGGAGCAACTTTCCTTAAACCAAGCACTTCATTCTAATGAAAGCAGAGGAGAACAAATAGAAAAAGGTCAATTTTTTATCTCATTTGATACCATAAACAGAAATTATTTTTATTTTTCTCACTGAGCAGCACTGTTACTTTCATGTTACTTGGATCCTTTAATATTGTATTTCCACACTTTGAAGTGCTAAGATTTCCTTTGACAGAAAATTATTTTTTGATATGCAGTACTTGTATGGGGGATAAGTAATATTCCTCGCTGAAAATTTTTTGTTCTTAAATGGCTGCAAGCATGTCAGCCTTAACTCCATCTCACCACAGGGGTTTTATGTAACTGTAAGCAAAAACATACAGTCAAGTCCTCTGTTCTGATTTTTTCTAGTAGGATCATTTTGATGAGGGTATTTGTTACTGAATTTTGTAACCATCTACAATGGATTTTTTCCTTGTGTTGTCAGTACTGTGTTTTCTGACCATAAAACATGGAGGGTTTTTTTTTTTTTTTTAACAGATGACTAGGAAACCAGGCATCAGCTAGAAAGGTAACACATCTTCAAGTTCAGAGCACTAATGAGTCCCAAATGTCCTGCAACACCATTCCGCTTGTTAGTCTCACCATTAAACAGTCTTGCTGGAAAGCCTGAATATTTGCTTCCAATTACCAACAACATGTGAAAAATATGCTCATATCCTTTCCATTGTCTTTCAAGACTCTGCTTCTCCACCAGCATCCCACACACAAGCTGAAGGAAGGGGCAGATCCGAGGCAGAACCCTGCTCTTTGACACTCCACAGCATGACAAAACATCACACATCTCACCCCTTGAAATCTAAAGGTTTGTAGGAAACCTGGTGTTAATAATTTGCAGATGAACTGACTCTGCAGCCCTTGTCCAGGAGAGGCTCAGACAGCTGAGCTCACTGAGCCTGGAAAGCAGCTGCTCCAGAGGGTCCCATGTCAGACCCCATCCCCACACCGAGGTTGTTAAAGGCATGACCCAGGTTCTTCCAACACTGTGCCTTTAGAAATACCTGAGAATGCATCATTAATTACCTCCATAAAAATAATCAACTTCATAGGAGAGTACCAACAGATTGTTCAACTGAAAACTGTACTTATAAATACCCCAGATAAGCAGGCATGGCATAGGCCATGCCCAAAGTGTACAAGGGAGAAAAGCAGGGACAACAGTATTTAAGTGCAGGCAATTTAGAGGCAGAGAAACAAGATGCCTTCACGGTTACAGCAATGATTAATCAGGCTTAAGCATGACCAACACTGCTGACATCTTCCCTGGTGCACGTCAGCAACTCCTTTCCTCAGCTGAGCACAGCCAGGAGATATTCCTAATAAACAGTATAGACCAGGTACTGGGCAAAAGAGAGGGAAGAGAAGATGTGTGCTGCTGCTCTGTGCCATTTGATCTTAGTGCTGGAGAGTGGCCATCACAAAGTCTACTCACCATTACACCAGCTTTGCTTACTACCCTGGATCAAGGTTATCCACAAGCTCATCCAGCCTTGAAGTTCTGAGCACACTTCATTCTCTACCCTGTTATCACAATTTTTCTGCAGTGATTTGAGAAAGAATTATTAAAAGAGGCCTATAAATTAATTCAGTGAGCACATAAGATAGTAACACAACAATATTTAGCTTCCTCCCTACAATGAAGTTGTATTTCTTGCTGCTAATCTTCTGCAAACCTCGCTCATCATCCAGTTAAATGCAAATCTTGGCTAACTTCTGCTTATAAAGAATTTGCATTTACAAGAACTTTGCTATCATTCATGTAGTGAAGCCTCCATCATGATTTGCATGCAAGGCTCATAAGAACAGCATAACCTCGCTCTCGATGTCATTTTATCTCTTGAATCCAGCCTTCAACCTAACTCATGTTAGATGAAAACAAATCTTAAAATATTCCATCCAGCGTCAGCACAGCATCTTTAAGCAGCACTACATTTCTATCACACCTTATTTCTCTTTTCATTTAAGGTAATACTGTCAGTAATCATTCCGAATTTTCTTTCATTCCAACCTTTTAAAAAAAAAAAAAAAAAAAAAAAAAAAAAACTAAAACCAAACAACCAATCAACAGCAAATTAAACAGAAGCAGATTTGCCAGGAAAGAAGTAAACCAGCAAGTTTGCCAAATAAATGATTATGCACTTAATCAAATGAAAACTACTTAGCTAATTCTGATAACCGTCATTTTATGCATGCTGGGTCACATTATAGCAAATTAAAACCTCTACATGGCAATATTTATGCAGTTGCATCTATGTGAAAGATGAAGAGAGCAGTGGCTCTACAAATTAGGGATGGGTAAAGTAAAAACTTGTACAGAACTCTCCAAAATGCATCTGAAGTCACAATAAAGAGAAAAATGTCTTGATGTTCCCAGTGCTCAATCCAAACAGTCTGAAAGCAGCACCAGTGATTGGTTTCACGCAGAGGTGGGCCCAGATGGCAAACTGCCAGTTTGAATGTGGGTGTGCTTGAATTCATAGCTTTGGCTTATGTTAATAAGCATTTTAACACTTGGACCTCCTGTCAGGAAAGGAAAAAGAAAATAACAGGCTGAGCTATTGCAGGAGAAACAGGAACAAAGAAAGAAAGAAAGAACAGCCAAATGAAACCAATCTCAAAGAATTTTAGGGATGGGTTCAGCTGAGCTCCAAGCAGAGATGATAGTTCTTGCTATCCTCACACAGATTCTCTTCCTGGAGAGCTTAATGATGTCTTTACTAATTTGAGAAAGATCACCACTGAACTGACTTTTAGACTGAATACTAAGCAAGCAGCATATTCATAACTTGCCAGTTACCTAGAAGAAAAACAAAAGCTGGATTTTTTTTTCATTTTGCAACGATAAATTAAAGGCTTAAAATATTGAAAAGTGTTCTCCACACAAAATTGTATATCAAGGTAAAGAGGGAAGAGGAAAATAAAAGGGGTTTATATTAACATCCAAACTCAGATGAGGATTGATGGCACCTTTGATTCTAGCAAGGATTATGAAAGGAGTCACATTCTATTAAGAATGGCCTTAAACTGACTTTGTGTGCAGGCAAGTGACAGCAGCACAAGTAGTCAGGAGCAAAGTATCACAGTTTGATTAATATGCAAACCTTTAGATCTTCTTTATCTTACATTCAAGGTTTCAGTTCACTCTGGGGTAGTTTCTATTAATTTATCTCCATTTGAAGTAAAACCAAATCATTTTTCATACAGTGACATCTCTTTGCCTTTGAAAATTATACCTGATTCAGCAAGAGGTACAAACAAATGTGAGTCCCATCCATACATTCAAAAAGTGCATTTCTGCTCAGTTCATTTCTCTCAGAGTTCTGGTGCTCTATCCCACTAATTATGGACTACTGTGTCACAGAAAGAAACACATGAGCATCACACTGACGAGAAAGATTTTTATGTGGGATGAAGATATTTAATCCTTCTTTAGGAAGCCATGTCTACTTCTGAAGTCCACCAATTTGTCAAAGCTCTCAGTCAATCTTCAACTAAGTTTGTTCCAGTGTAAATTTGGACAAATGCATGTATGTCAGTCCTCAGCAGTACCTGCCTGGTCACTTGCACAGCTCTTTCCTCTTCTGAAGAGCATCTCATTTTTGTTCCTTAGATGATTTCTGCATCCATTGTACTGGACCCTCCTTGCTAAGGCCTCTATAACTTGCAGTTTTGTTTCAAGTCCCCCTCCCCCAGTAACTTCACAAGTGATCTTCAACCACCTAGAAAACGAGTGTATACGGCAACATATAATCATTAAGCAATACATGAAACTTCATTTTCATCAACAGTGAGCTTCCAACTTGTTTGTATATTTTATTCTTAATTTTTAATTGGTCTTAAGCATCTAGCATCAGTAGTACCCTTTAAAAATCTCAGGATTATTCATCTTTCTCCTCCTTTCCCCTTGCTCTCTTCTAATATCCTTTTACCTGCATCTGATGGCATTAACTGTACTCATTCAGCACAGGACATCAGGAAAAAATATTTGACTTATATTCCACATCACTGACAATCTTCAGTCCAAGAGTTAGGCTAAGCCTTTAACAAAAGGCTACAAACACAGCACAAGATAAATAGCCATTTCTTATAAGCCTCTTTTCCCTGCAAGATCCCTATCATCATTCTCCACCAGCAATAAATTTCTGTGAGAATTAAACATCTCTCACACTACCCCATTGATCAGTATAACAGGCAGATGCTGCTAAGTGCTGCCTCAAGGGAGAGTGCTGTATTTCCAAGGTCCTGTTATCAACAGCAACTGGAAAAAGCCTTCATTACCAAGCAAGAGTGAACTTTCAGAAGAGCCACTCTGCCTCAGAGCCATATTATTTTATACTATATTAAAAGCAGCGATAGTTGATCTTCTTTCCTCTCAGTGCCCTTTTCTCCCCTTCCTATTACCTTCTGCACTTCACTATATATTAAACATTATCAGACAGTTAATAGCCCAAGAAAGGTTTTTACCCCTCAAACACCAGAAAATCCAGACATGCTCTCTCAGTCTGGCAATCTCTCTCATGTTCTAGCACACTGAATTCAATAACTGAATTATCAGATCAGAGACCTCGGGGGTTTTTTCATCATCATCCTAAAAATCCCATCTCTCTTCTCAAAGATCAGAGGGAGGTGCCCTGCATGGGAATTGCTGCCACCCTAATTTCAGTTCACTTTTTGCCATTTTACACCATGAAGAAATCTTGGCAAATCCTTTCTGACAATGACTGGATTTTCTTTGAGTTTTAATTTAGTTTTGGAGAACAGTTGTAGTCAGACACCCTCATTTCAAAGACTAGTGCAGATAATTAAAGAAAGGGCTCATTTACTCCTAAGTAGCTTGCAGAAAACTTTCTTCTCAATATGTGGCCTTCCTCTCCTTCCTCTCCTTTCTTCCATAATCATTATTTGTAATTTGTTATATGTGCCTAATTAAACGTGGGATGAAACAGATCTTGGGTCTCAATTTTCAGCTTATCTTGGTATTTGTACAAGATGTTCTCATTTTATAAATTAACTGACCTAAAACATGGAGAAGATTATAAATCTTCTGCTGGTTAGTACAGCCTGATATAACTACTGTAGTATTCACTGTATTATAAGAGTATTTTCATTTCATAGCCATACTTCTAAGATATGCCAGAGGGGGAAAAAAATAAATTACATGTTTGCCTCCCAAGCCACCAGGTAAGCATAAGGTTAAAAGGCTTAGAGTGAAAAAAAAGCTAGCAAAATGAGATGAGAAACAGTATATCCATGGCTATCTGCTTTGCCTGTTACATATTGTCTGCAGGGTGAAGAAAAGGCAAGGGAAAAAATAATTTTCCTGTTGTTTGTCTGTTCTGTACAACTTCCCTGTATCAGTTATGAAATAAAATAGCTTCCCATATAAAGGGCTGTTTTTTGAAAATTTTCAACATTTCATTTAAATGAAAGAGGGGAGAAACAAAAGATATTTGGTAGCTGCAGATTGTTTAAAACAAGACTCTCTTTAGGAACACTTTGGCCTATAAAATACAAGGAAGGTGTTGGGGCTGCTTCCCTCAAGCCTCCACATCTGGCAGCCAAAGAGCAGAGGATGGGCTGGTGAAACACTTGAGGAATTAGGTGATATTTTATAAATTGCTCTGTTAGACTTTAGCACCAATACTTGGTCCAAAAGGAAAAAGCAAACCCAAGTTCATAATTTTTTAGGATCTTGGGCCTTAGTTTCTGAATTAAAAAATCTGGTCTAAGAAGTGGGCTGTGCCTGCAGCATCAGCCTTGAAGTTTCTCTCTCGGCCAGCCTGAAGAAAGCACTGGCTCCCCTTGTGAGAAGATCCATCAGCCTGGGGGCACCACAGACCTTGCAGAAGGGAGAGGTTGGAAAAGCCAAGCCAGACGTGAAAGGGAAGTGGACAAGTCTGGAGACATACCCTCCAAGCTGATGAGCTGACTGGCTTTGGAAGTCCAGCGATCACCCACTGGCTGTCCCTGAAGACCCTCAGGGTTCCTGTGCTCTGGTGCTTGATTAGAAAGGGAGGGAACCCCCTCCATCCTGTAGCATAAATGTCAGGGCAGCAACTCCCACCCACTCAGTCACACTCTATTGTTTTGTCAGATGCAAGATTATTTCACCAGGACAAAGGCATGCTCTGGCTTCTAGATCAACTAACCCAGAGCTTTGCTGCACTTGCTGACAAATCCATAAGAAGTCTGGGCTGGGGAGGGGGAGCAGAGAGCAGGTATAACAGCTCTGGATCATCACCAATCCACCACCCTGCACTGAAGCGGGAACACTAACTCAGGGAAACAGTGTCTCAAATGCATTAGCTATAAGGGGTATACAGCAGGAAGGCAAATCAAATTAGAAATAGTTTTCTCCTCAAATTTCAGCAAAACACTTGAAATCATTTTGAAATATGATTCCCATTCAGACTTGCTTCACAGTCAGATTTGCTTTTGAATTCTACCTAGTGTGAAATACCTAGAGTTTCTAACACTGGATTTAGCAATTACAGACTTCATGGCAATACATGCCAATATAAACTGTAATTTGGGAACCAACTCAACACACTATGTGAAATAATATTTTTTCCACTTTAAGTCAATGCTGAAGGTCTCACAGGCTGCAATAATGGGTCAAAGACTTGCAATCACAGTCCAGTAAAAGCTGGAATTGTTTTATAATTTAATAATATATTACAACATTGAAGACTACTCAGAAGCTTTAACAAATACACAGAGTGGTTATCACTTATCTATTAGAGACACAAGAATTATTACAGTTATTCCCTGAATTTGCCCAACCTTACAATTTTCTTCCAAGTGCTGTTCAGAGAGATAATTCTTATGCTTAAAATTCCATCTGATTTGGTATGGGTTCCTGAGGGACAAGAATGGATGTAATATGACCTTCCAAAAGGAATACTATATTCAAAACGCTGTTAATCCTACATCCTTCTGGCCTTATTTTACTCCTTTTTACTTCTTAAGGCAGGAGGCACCACTGCCCATCCAGCCCCACAAGGACATGGACATTTCATTCACTTTCTCCCCCACTGAAACGCAGCAGCTGAAATGTAACTGAACTATAGGCAAGCCTTGAGTTTCTGTCTAAGGAAAAAAAAAAAAAAAAGAGGGGGAGAAAAATACTGCTGTGTATTCTTGTTCTAACCTTGCATTATCTGCATTAGCAGAAAGGAAATCCTGTTTGAACCATGAACTCACCTTTTAACAGGCAGACACGGGTTATCAGACAACATGAACTGCATTATTTTGGAGGTGAGTTTACATAACAGAACTATTCCTGCCAAAACTAGCAGAGGAGCTGGTGAACACTTGATTAAAGAGATTTTCAACAGGATCTTTTCCCTGTTTGTAACTGCCAAAATGTCTGCTCTCTAATCTGACTTACTTCTTTTGAACCTGTTTGATGTACAGACTTAAAATGACCATTTTAGTCATTACCCTCATGCCCTGACAGAACAGACTGAGCTGGGACAACAGCAACGTTGCATGGAAATTAGGACTCTAGGGGAAAAAAAGAAGTGATCAACTTTGGTTATATCTTTCTATGATAATCTGTGAAGACAGACAAGATATCTTTATGACTGAAATCTAATTTTCCCCTCTAAAAGTAGTGTCATACATTTAATCTAGCAAGAAAAACTATGCCTGTTAACAGGTCTTGTAAATCCTGGTTCAAAGGAAGAATTCATCAAGTAATTGCCCTGACATAGCTGCACTAAAATGCCAAACTGTCCACCAACAACTACTCAAAAGAAGAAAAAAAAAAAAATTAAAACCCCAAACTTCTGCCAAGATGCTTTGCCATTCAGATTCTTCTTCTGTATTGTTTCTCTTGTTCCACCTTCAGCTGTCAGTATAAATCTGCAGCAGCTCTAGCAGGAAGCTAGAGCTAATAAAGCAATTCAATTACAAAGAGTATCAGGAGTCCTCCTAAAACTTAATCTTTCAGGACTGCTTCAAAATTCAGCTGCTGTGCTGAACATATTCCCATATTGGTTCCCAAACAAGAAAAAGAAGCTTGTTGCTATGGTCTTGTGAGAGGAAGGATAAATACAATAATCCTCTGTCAGGCTAAAGAAATCTGACCCAAGGTTCCCTCAGACCATGGTGTTTCAACAGATCAGATCTTCACAGCTGCCCGCAGGAAATGCAGAGCAGCAAGAACAAAGAAGCACCTGAATAGAAGAAATATACACCTGTTCTATCATTCCTCTGAAGTTTAAATCAAATTAATTTAAGCAATTTCATATCTTAAACTGAGATACTGAAATTCTTAGTAATTACAAGATGCAGTCAATCAACTACTCCCTGTCTGCAAGGAGAAATAAACATACTTAGATTCTGCTTTCCTGAATGGTGGCAGGTAAAATTCCCCAGACTTGTTACCTTCTCCCAGAATGCTGGTGCCCAGACCCCACATAAGGAATCCCAAACAGGTTATTACTACTGCCAGTCAAAATGCACTGAGGACAATGGAAACTTCTGGAGAATAGGAACAGAACATGGGAAAACATGAGGAAGAAACCTGAGCGTGAAAGGATACACCCTGGCTTCTTGCAGTAGGAATACTTGTTTTTTTCAAAAAAAGGTGTCAGCCAGAAAGGGAATTGATGCCAGACAGGAATTGTTTTGCTCCTAAGCACTGATTCCCACAGACCTTCTGGCTGAGGAGAACAAACCAGCTGGGCAGAGCTGGGATGCAAAGCTGATGTGGTGCCACTATTTCCCTTTGCCTATTTTAAACGTGTTTGCTTCGGCAAGATTTAGTTCTTTATTTCCAACCACTAAAATTCAGTAAATTAATGAAAGGCAAGATATTATTATTAAAAATAGAAACCCCAATAATACTCAAAACCAACAGTAGTCTTATTCCTTTACACAAAATGTAAGAGCTATCATTATGTTTCACATATCTTATGATTCACAATCTTTGACAATTTCCCCTCTTCCTTGGTCTTTCGGAATTTTCTTTCTGCTTTATTAACTGGGAAAGAGTCCAGAAGTACATTGTGTTGAGCACATTAAAAACTGAGCTATTTAAAGTATTAAAATCCAAAATTATTTAACTATGCAACCTTGTGGAAATGGTGTAAAACTTGGAAGTGCAAAATACATAAGGGAAAAATTATCACCCAGGTTCATTTGATTTAAAACCATTTCTTATTTCTCCAGAAGAAATTTATCATTCTAGTAATTTAATTTATTAGGGCAACACCTCAACTTGTAGAATTTTTTTCAAAAAAAAACCTCAGTAAACACTCAGCATTAAAAAAAAAAAAAAAAAAAGAGAGTTCACTGGTAATGGAAACCCATAGCCTGAATCTATAATGACTTTATTAATTATACATTGTTCTCAATGCATAATTATGTAAAGTGTAACAAATTTGGTCTGATTTAGTTTTCCCTTAAGTAGCAAGAGTACATCCATATTTAATAAGACCACTGTAGCAAAAGTGGAAGTCTAAACACTCTGCACTGTCCACAGTTATGAAGACAGTAAATTAGAGCTCCAGCATGGGTCCTTTGAGAAAATGCAACAATTAAAAACTGTACCCAAAAATTACTTTTTTTAGTAGAGAAACAAAAATACTAAACATCACGCTCCAACATTTTTGCTACAAAGCCAGTGATATTTTCACATTTACATCAATGACATTTATTATAGATTACCTTTCAGGTAAAACACTGAAAACATAATATTGTTTCAATCTGTATGCAATAAGCCATTCACTTTTTAAAGTATTCTACCCAACACTTCCCAGCATTCTTTCTAATGGCATTTAAGCTCCCTTCTCCCTGACATTTTAGGCCAGATCCAGATTTCTCCAGAACCTCTTTATTCAGAGCCTCAATTTGTCAGTTGTATAGCTTTAGTCACTGTTTAAGATAGAAAATCTAGAAAACTGACCCAGGGATAACAAAAGAACAGCTCTGTAGGAAGGAAGCTCAGGAGCACATCAGTTCATAGCAGTTCTTTTTTCCATTATATCCAGTTTTCACAGATTTCCATTCTGAAAAAGCCCCAGAATAGGAGCAGAACAGAGAAGGACTTTGGTGGCTGATTTCTACTGGGCTCATGGAGCAACAGCTGAGGTGGTCTAAGCTCCCGCATGCAATATTCCTGCAAGACTTGGCTTTTCCTGGATCCCTTCCACCTTTTCTAAATCCAATATCTTCATGAAAGCAAGTCTAGCAATACCAGACTCATGAGAATATAAATCTGTGCATTTGATTAAAAGTCAGCCTGAGTACGTCAAAACAAACCCAGAAATAACTCAGTCTGCTTCTGGTAAATGAGGCTTTGAAGCCATATTCCACCCATGCTTTTCTCTGCAACTTCCCAAACTAAAAGTTTATTCCTCTACTGCATGAAAAGTAAAATCCACTGTAGACTTTCTTCTTTTAAGATATTTCTCATTTTAAGCACTGCTGAGTGCATGAAATTTGGCACATGAAATATCAGAGTGCAAAATAGTCTTCAAGGCCCTCAGCATAAAAATCAAATCTAATATTTATAGCTGAAAAAAAAAAAGCTGGAGATGATGCATAAGGGAAACTCAGAAGAAACCTGAAAGCATCAAAAATATTAAATTAAAACCATTTATCTGAAGCAGAAGATAAGTTGAAGGAGTTTACAAAAGGAGGGAAAGCCGACAGTGATGAATATAGCAATTTGGAAACTGAGAAAGAAAGAAAAGCATGAGGAGGAGAAGTTATGGAGGAGGGAAGCAGGGAGGACTAATAAAATGAGAGACTTCAGAGGGAGGAAAGGAAACACTGGGTAGCCCTGTATGCATCAAATTGCTCTCCATGGAACCTCATCCCTCTTCTGACTTTAGTGACCTCACTAGAGCTAAAATGATAAAACAGACAGCAAAACATTAAGCTGAAGTGTCTGCTCTAAAACCCTCTCAAACCATTGCATAAAAATAGCTCATCTCCCTCCCAGAATTTTCAGTTCCATTATCTAAAGGCAGTTGACATATTTACAGTTTTGATACTGAGGCAACAATCTGGATGGCTTAGGAAAGCCATGGCCTTCCAGGGACTGTACGGCTGCAGTGGAGCTGGAGAAGTCTTTCTCCTGTTTTCTCCTACTGCAGCATTTGACATACAGCATGTGAGACTTTTTGGTCTTTGTACTAAACATCCACATTATTTTACTAGACATAGAAGCCACTTAATGATCTGCCTGCAGTGGCTTAGGAGATATTTAACAAGAATGGATATTTCTGTGAAATTCTCTGAATTCAACACCTGCTTTAAAGCTGCCTGTGACTGCAGCAGAATACATTCAACAACCCATGTGCTCCCTGTTTCAGTCATTTCTTTCCTGCTGCAAGGTATGGAAAATGTAGACCTCAGACAGCAAAGAAACAAGATGCACAAAGCACACATTGAAGAATTTCTTCACAGCTCAAAGTTCTTCATTATTCCTATTGTAAAACACGAAGTTTCACAAAATCAGAAATTAATTGCTTAACAATGGCAATCACTGAGAGAACAGATGTTAATGTTGATTACCATATTAAAAAACTGGCTAGACAGTTTAACAAGCCTGAAGCCATATGAACATTACCCCACAAAAATAATTTTAATTCAACTAAAATATTCTTGGATACTTGCATCTTTGGAGTGCTGACAGCTGTGTCCAGTCTCCAGCCCATCTAATCAATACCCCTTTTCCTGACAGTCTATAGATGAGTTGGCTACCTATCCCAAAGTTCCTTGGAAAATGGCAAAACCAAGGCACAAGGAAATAATTAACTTTGCAAGAGGCTGAAGGACATCAAAGTGCTTTGCAAATTATTCTATTCAAGCTTCTAGAGCTACAGCTCTGGTTTATGAATAACCTTGAATAGCACATTGCATTTGTTTCTTCATCCAACAGCTTCCCTTTACTGATTGTCCTGCAGATCACCTACAAAAGCCACCCAGCCACCTTCTTTCATGCTGGGCCATACACACCATGTGTTCTAGCTGAGTGTGAAAATGGAAACTTTTCATGCCACCAACCTGACCAAGGACACCTTCAAAAAAGCAAAGCCAAGTGCAGTCCAAACAGGTCATGCTCTAGCCCCATGGTTTCTCCAGCCACAGGAGAAATAAGACACAGCCTCAGCTGGAAATAGGAGAGCTGAGGTGTTCAATTGTAAGAGAATACCTCATTTTTCTGCCACTCTATATTCATCTATGAATTTAACTTCTTCCACCTCCCTCCTCAGCTTTTTTTGGGGGGGGGAGGGGGGGTTGGCAGAGGAGGGTTGGGGTAGGTTTCTTGTTTCTGTACCTCCTATATTGTGCTCCCTTCATTTTGAGGAGTTCAATGCTTATCTTTACTTCTTCTCTTATACACTGATTCTTCTCATGCTTTTCAATAATAACAGCAATGACCTGAAAACATAAGTGACTAACTATTAACTTCTATTAACTGTTAACTTCCAGTTATATCATCTCAGCAAAAAAATTCTGTGCCAGATCAGATAACAGAAGTGGTGGCTATCCAGCACAGCGGAAGCAGCACCGTGGGATGAGCCAGTCAGTCCTGGTCCCAGCAGACAAAGGGCTCATTGAAACTGCCATGAGCAAGTCACCATGACAGAAACTTCAGAAGGTTTTGAGACTTCGCAGTGAATTCAATCCAACTATTACACTCCTCCATAAAACATGGGAACAATCAGCAGAATTTTAACCCATCCATCTTCTTCCAGCCAAGCACAGACTGGAGACTCCTCTGTACATAAAGTGAGAAGGATCAGCATATGAAACTTATTAAAATGTTTTCCTTCCTTTTGTACCAAGGGAATTTATATAACAACTTGGACTTCAAGCACATTCCAAACTCACCAGGCACTTCGACCACATGCTGCTTCCTGCAAGATCTGCTGGCTGGGGCAAAACTTGTTCTTTCCCTTCCAACCAAGTTAATGCTGCATTTTGGATCCTTGGCTGAACAAGGAGTTGACACAGTGTCAACATGAAGATGCCAATTAGCACATTTTACTATGACAGCCTCTACATCTTCCAAAGAACCTAGGGATGTTTTAACTGAGACAGAGTAATCCATCCTGAACTAGGTAAAGTGTCTAGGAGAGGTGAAGGGTCTGTGGAGCTAAAGCTGAAGGAGAGGCCGCATTCCAGAGACAGCAAGGAGACAGAGAAAGAAAAACAGAAAACCGCGAGGTCAATCTGCCCCCGACCTAGGAATTCCTTCGATAAAGAAGAATTAGTGCTAAATGTCGCGTGGAATGAATATGTATGAACTTAATTTGAAACTGTATGCATATGCATTTGGAAGGGGGGATAAAAAGGGGACTCGGAGTCTCCAGGGGTGCGCACGCCTTTTGGGAGGCTTGCGTCCGACGCGCGTCGTAATAAAGGCATACCGGGCTTTACAACTTTTACAAGTTGTGAGGTTTCTTCCTTTCTCCGCAAATCATTCTGGCGAGCCAGGCAGGAGATTCAGGAGATATTTTCCGTCTCCATCTCTGTCCCCGCAGGGGCGGGGGGGGACCGACGGACTCCTAGGCGCACCCCAGGATTTTCCTGGAGGAAGTTCCGCTCGCCTCGACTTGCCTCCTGCCGGGACAGACAAGAACCTGCTGGCCGCGGAGAAGGACACGGTATGTACTAGGGGCCCCTGGGGGGGGGGAGGGAAGAACAAGGAAAGAACAAGGGAATTAACGACCCAGAGACGTCTGGGGATCAGCCGATAGAGCGGCCGATAGAGCGGCCGATAGAGCGGCCGTATTAGAGACGGGGTTCGTTCCATCGTCGTCCTGATAGAGCAGGACTGCCAGCGGCTCCGGGGTAAGCTAGCTGCAGCTGATAGAGCGGCTGTATTAGAGACGGGGTTCGTCCCATCGTCGTCCTGATAGAGCAGGACTGCCAGCGGCTCCGGGTGTAAGCCGGGTGAACCCGTGTATGCGTGTATTAGAATTCAGATTCTGATGGGGCAGAGCTGAATTCGCGTATGTTTCTTCTGTTTGTGCGTGTGTGAGTGGTGTCCGGACACTGTGTTGCTGTGTGTTGCATTGTGTGATCAGCGCGCTGTATTTGTAAGTTGTGTAAGTGTATAAAGTGTATGATATATAGAGAGCAGGCTGTGCGGGGGGGCGAAAGTTCTGCCCGCCGCTTGAGAGGTTGAGTAAACACCGGCCGAAGCAGGCTGTGCGGGGGCGGGGAGCACCCGACGGAGAAAACAGAGAGAACTGTGAAAAGCGTGCGCGAGGGCGTTTTTTTGAGTAAAAGTGGTAAATTGTGGTGTAGGTTGTGCGTGCTTTCACCGTGGCTAGACGAACCCGAGGGGTTCCTCTGCCTCAGTGGTTTGGACTCGACCCTTGGGAGTTCGTGAATCCGGTGAATTTTTGGATAAATAGAGGAGACGAACGAGTTCACTTAGAGGGACTCTACCGGACTTCAGCTGGCATTCTTGTAAGTCTGGACTGGGAACAGCCTGCCGTAGAAAATTTAGAGCTCCCTGTAATAAATGGAATAGCTTGCTTTTGCGGGAAATTTCGAGTAACCTTTGGCGCATCAAGAGGCTGGCACGCTGCGTGGGTATTATTACAGTGCGTAGTTTGTGGGAAACGCTGGTATTGTTGTTCTAGCAGGCGACGGGGCACGTGCCCCAGGTGTAAACGAGAGGTTCCTGATCAAGCTGATTCAGAGCCTAGGATCTTAAAACTTGTGTGTGGGAAATCACATCTGGTACCTGCCACTTGGGGTGTGTGGGAGGAGGACTGGGAAGCTACTGTGAAGTCCTGTGAAAAGAGGTTTGGGTGGAAGCGGGACAGAGCAAGAAGGAGATAATGGGAACTAACCAGAGTAAGGAAGTTCCGCAGGCCAGCCCCTTAGGGTGCATCTTGGCCCACTGGAAGGAAATCACTAGCCGGGGGGGCTCTGAGAATAAAAAGGATCTAATCCAGTATTGCACACGCTGGTGGCCCTTATATAGGCTAGAGGACGGGGCAAGGTGGCCACCCACTGGAACCCTGGACTATAATACTTTACTGCAGTTGATGTTGTTTCTAAGACGGGAGGGTAAATGGAATGAGGTCTCGTATGCTGATATGTTTTTTGTTTTAAGAAACCACCAAGAGTGGCAGAGGGACTGTGGGATTAAGGCACCCTCAGACCCACTGGTCTTGGCCCTTGAAAGGGATAACAAGGCAAAGAGAGGGCAAATCAAACGCTGCTGTTCAGCATGCAGTATAGGACAACGGTGTATGAGATCAGATAAGGTCTATTGTTCTGAGGAGCAAGAACGGGACACATTTGAGTGGGTGAAACATCCTCCAGCTCCTCCCCGAAGGGGGATGGTTAGGGAAGTCGAGGCTGATGCTGAGGATGAGGAGGAAGGAAGCCTCCCCAAAAGGGAGGAGGAGGACTCAGGTGGGGAAGGCACATCTACTAGATCCCACCCCATCCGTGGGAGTCCAATTGCATCTAGGACTAGGAGGCAAGTAGTGCTACAGGCCCCTCTGCGACAGGCAGTGGGGCCAGAAGGGGGTAGATTAATGATTAAAGTGCCATTTACCACCCTTGATTTAGAAGCATGGGAAAGGGTTGCGAGGAATTACCGTGTTGACCCGATACTCACTGCCAAACGCCTAAGGTATGTTATCAAACAGCACAACCCAGACTGGGCTGACATCCAGCTACTACTGGATGCTTTCACTGAGACAGAGAAGCAGCTGATCTTAAAGACAGCTGGGAATTTGGCGGAGGATTACTGTAAAGCCACCCAGCTGGATGTAAAACAACATTTCCCCCTCCAAGACCCAGAATGGGACCCTAATGTGTCGGCAGAGGTAAAGAAATTAACAGAGTATCAAGAGTGGATAGTAACAGGGGTGGAAAGAGCTATTCCAAAAACCATAAACTGGTCTGCCTTATATTCACTTAAGCAGGGACCTTCTGAGACTCCATCTGAATTTCTAGAGCGTTTAAGGGATACCATGCGTCGTCATACATCATTAGATCCGGAGTCTGAGATAGGGATAAACCAACTAGTTAATTCATTTTTGGGGCAGTCTGCTGGAGATATCAGACGTAAACTTCAGAAGATTCGGGGAGCAGACGCGAGAAATCTTGAAGCCTTGTTAGAAGAGGCCTGGAGAGTATTTAGTAACCGGGAGGAAGGATATAAACGGGGAATGAAAAGGTTGGTGGCGGTGGTACAGGAGGAAAGGCAGAGGAAACACAACCAGGGCCCACCGAGACAAGGACCACCTCGGTTGGGCAGGGACCAGTGTGCAATCTGCAAAAGAATTGGTCACTGGAAAGACCAATGCCCAGAACGAAGAAGGAGTGACCAACAGATGGCTGCACACGTACAAAACAACTGAGGAGGACCGGGGGATCCTGCCCCAGCGGATCCACTGGTTATAACAATGAGGCTGGGGGAAGAAGGGAAAAGGGTAGAATTTTTAGTTGACACAGGAGCTACATATTCAGTCCTAAATAAAGCCTTAGTGCCTGTGGAAAATGATTATGTTGTAGTACAGGGGGCAACTGGCCAGTCTGAAAGGGCATATTTTTGCAAACCTTTGAAGTACAAATTGGGAAAACAATGGGGTATTCATAAGTTCTTATACATGCCTAATTCACCAAGAGCACTCTTGGGGAGAGATTTATTGGAACAATTACAAGCCACCATCATATTCAAGAATGGGGAAATTACTCTGGAGGTGAATGATCAAAAGTACATAGAGGCACTAAGTTTAACTCTGACTGCTACTGGCATTAAGGAAGAAATTGATGAGGAAATATTAAGTCAGGTATTTCCCGGGGTGTGGGCCTCTGATGTGCCAGGAAGGGCAAAAAATGCCTCTCCCATAGTAATCAAACTCAAGGAAGGAGCGCAGCCAGTGAGAATCAAGCAGTACCCCCTAAGGAAAGAGGACAGGGAGGGAATCAGCTCAATAATCGAAAATTTTCTGCAACTAGGATTGCTGAAGGAATGCCAATCTGATTTTAATACTCCCATCCTGCCTGTTCGAAAATCTGATGGGACATACCGGATAGTACAGGATTTAAGGGCTATCAATAAAATAACAGAAGATCTGTATCCGGTTGTAGCCAATCCATACACTTTATTAACTTGCTTAACACCTGAGCTAACCTGGTTCACTGTTCTAGATTTAAAGGATGCCTTCTTTTGCCTCCCCATCCATGAAGCCAGCCAAAAATTCTTTGCATTTGAATGGGAAAGCCCTAAAAGTGGGCGCAAAACCCAGCTCACATGGACCAGACTACCACAAGGTTGGAAAAATTCCCCCACCCTGTTCGGGGAACAACTTGCAAAGGATCTGGAATCCTGGGAAGCCCCACAGAAAGAAGGGAGGCTTTTGCAGTATGTTGATGACCTTCTACTGGCCACTCAGACAAGGGAAGCATGTGTGGCCTGGACGGTAAGCCTTTTGAATTTCCTAGGACTCCAAGGATACAGAGTATCCAAGAAAAAGGCACAGATAGTGAAACAGAAAGTAGTCTACCTGGGGTACGAGGTGAGTGCTGGGCAACGGACTTTAGGGCAGGCTCGCAAGGAAGCCATATGCCAAACCCCAAAACCCCAGACCATAAAGGAACTCCGAACGTTCCTAGGCATGGCAGGGTGGTGCCGGCTGTGGGTCTATAATTATGGACTACTCGTCAGACCCCTCTATGCTCTTATTGCCAATGGAAACAGAGATCTCCAGTGGACGAAAGAAGCAACACGGGCTTTTCACCAGCTAAAGGATGCCCTCATGTCAGCTCCAGCTTTGGGACTTCCAGATGTGAGTAAACCATTTTTCCTATTTTCCCATGAGAAGCAGGGAATTGCCCTGGGAATACTGGCTCAAGACTTGGGTCCATACCGAAGGGCAGTCGCTTACCTCTCTAAGCAACTAGATGCAACAGCCAAAGGATGGCCAGGTTGCCTCAGAGCTGTAGCAGCAGTTGTGCTGAACATCCAAGAGGCACGCAAGTTTACCCTGGGACAAAAAATGACTGTGCTAGTGTCCCATACAGTGTCCGCAGTACTGGAAGTAAAGGGTGGCCACTGGCTTTCACCGCAGAGGTTTCTGAAATACCAGGCCATTATGGTGGAGCAAGATGATGTAGAGATCGTGGTGACTAACATTGTCAACCCAGCTTCTTTTCTCAGTGGAAACCAAGGAGAGGCAGTACACCACGATTGCCTGGAGACCATTGAAGCTACCTACTCCAGCCGCCCGGACTTAAAGGATACCCCCCTGGACGACGCAGAGACCTGGTTCACTGATGGGAGCAGCTACGTTGCTGATGGGAAGCGATATGCTGGATATGCAGTGACCACCTATAGAGAGGTAATCGAGTCTGGACCCTTACCAACAGGCACCTCCGCGCAGAAGGCCGAGATAATTGCCCTGACCCGTGCCTTGGAAAGGGCAAAAGGGAGGAGAATAAACATCTACACAGACTCGAGGTATGCATTCGGAGTTGTACATGCACATGGGGCCATCTGGAAGGAGAGGGGGCTGCTGACCTCACAGGGAAAGAACATCAAACATGCACAAGAAATAATCCAGCTGCTGGAAGCAGTTCAACTGCCTGAAAAGGTAGCAATTATGCACATTAAGGCACACCAAAAAGTGAGCTCAGAATTGGAAGAAGGAAATGAGCTGGCGGATAGAGAGGCAAAAGAAGCAGCAAAAGGGGAGGTAGCTACTGAAGGAGTCCTTATCCCAGACGGACAAATCTCCCTTGAAGGTAAGCCAGAATATAGCAAGAGAGATAGGAAATTAATTGAAGATCAAAAAGGGACATATAGCCAAGAAGGGTGGGCTACCATTGAAAAGAAACTGGTAATCCCTTCCCATTTGTTGTGGTCATTAGTAAGGGAAGAACACCAGAAAACACACTGGGGAATAAATGCCCTATACACATACCTGATTGAGAGGATTGTTGCTAGAAATTTATATGCCACTATTACTCAGGTAACTCGACAGTGTGATCTTTGCCTCCAGACTAATCCCAAAAATATCCCCAGGCCGAAACTTGGTCAGATTGGGAGGGGCCATGGGCCTGGACAACAGTGGCAAATTGACTTTTCAGAACTCCCAAGGAAAGGGGGGTATCGATATTTGTTGGTATTGACAGATACATTTTCAGGGTGGCCAGAAGCGTTCCCCACCAGAACTGTCAAAGCTAGAGAGGTGACCAGGGTGTTATTACAAGAGATAATACCGCGCTTTGGAGTTCCAGCCACAATGTCCTCAGATAGAGGATCACATTTCATTTCCAAAATAGTGCAACAAATTAGTAGCCATCTGGGCATAGACTGGGAGCTCCACACCCCATACCACCCCCAATCAAGTGGTCAGGTGGAGAAAATGAATCATTTGATTAAACAGCAAATCATAAGACTGGGGCAGGAAGCAAATCTGCCCTGGCCCCAAGCTCTTCCACTAGCACTATTGCGAATTCGAACTAAACCTCGAGCTAAAGAAAAGTTAAGCCCTTTTGAAATACTCTATGGGAGACCATATGGAATACAAAAGGGAATGTCCACCCACATTGGAGAGGTGACATTAGCCACCTACATGGTGGCCTTAAACAAACAGCTCAGAGAAATTGAAAAACATGTGGCAGGAACTCGGAGCCGGGAGTTAGATGGGCCAGTACATAACATACAGCCTGGAGATTATGTATATGTTAAGTCTCTTACAGAAAAAACTTTGGAACCGCAGTGGGAGGGACCGTTCCAAGTGCTTCTCACCACCTTCACTGCAATCAAAATCAAGGAGCAGAACGCCTGGATTCATCACTCCCGGGTGAAGAAGGCCCAGAGACCCCTTGAGGAGTGACTCCAGGAGACAATGAACTGAGACTAAAACTTGCTTGGGCAAAATGAGTAAATTGCGGTGGGGAGTAGCTCACGTTTTAGTTTGTAGGATCATTTTGTGTATAATCATGACTGAAGTTTTAGAACTTGAGAGTACCTTTATTCAGAGCAATGTTAAATGGCCTTGGTCCCGGGCGTTTAATCAGTATACTGGATCCATGGGAGAACTTTCTGAGAATTTAAACCTGTCCATTGTGGTAATTCATGGAGATCAGGTATATGAGGGGCAGGAATGGCAGGAACAGAAACTATGGACACTTCAAGGGATTAGAGGAGAAGAAATCAAGGTAGGGTGCCGGATGATAAATGGGACAGCCCATAAGAAACCAAATGAAATTAGTGTCTCAATTTCTCCTGATGAATATGAACGCCAGGAAATCTGTGATAGCCTAAATGAATCAGACTGCTGGTGTAATTTCACCTTAATACAGCCTGTGGAAATAACTTGCCTTTGGGCACAGGAAGATATTGGGCTTTCATTTAAATTCAAAATAGACACTACACCTTTCACCACAGCAGGACCCTACACAGCCCACACCAAGACCCAAATAGTTCAGACCCAACCCAAACTTGAACCCGAGTTGTATGGAGTTGGCCCCTACGTAGTAAAGAATGTGGGTGAACAACAACTATTGTTCAATCCAGAATGGTCTCTCAAACGTGTGGAGCTGATAATGCAAATTAACATCTCAAAAATCCAACCAGTCTGCTCCTCCTTCCTGAAAACTTCCTTTGAGGGCTGGACAACATGGCTGCAAAAACAGACATACCTCAGGAGCAGAATGAGAAGGGATCTAACTGGCCTATTAGGGACAGGATTAGGAGTTTTGAATGGAATTGATTCAGAGATACTGATGAATAAACTGATCACTGCAGCAGGCAGCCTAACAAAATTGAGGCAACCCTTACAATCATCTCTGTTGGCATTAGGAACTAGCCAGTGGCAGATTTCAAAAGTACTGTCAAAATGGGAAACGACCGGGGACCAAGACCACAGGTTAATAACAGAAGCACTTGGTGCAGTCCAAGACAATGTGTCTTTAGCTCTCAGTTGTATACAAGCACAGTTATGGGTGCAGGCAACAGCAGCTCTGATCATACGGGAAGGGAATGAAGGTAATTTTCCAGCTGAAATTCGAAAGATTGTGTGGGATAATGCTATCGATTTTGAAAGGAAGTTCCAGTCTTGGTGGACTATGGTGAATTTCACCTATGATCCCGTTTATAATGTAGCAACTGCCTTTGTGCTTACCATACGTAATGCCACAGTTTTTGTTATCCATCCCATCATTGCCCTAGGGTTAAACCATGAAAAAACAATACTCTATCCTTCAGAACATAGAGTGTGGGCACGAAAGGTGAATGAAAAGTGGCAGACAGTAAATGTAGAGTCCTGCATTACTAGAGAACAGATGGGATTCATTTGTGAGAGCAACACTATTAATGCTCAGGACGTGTGCCTGGACACTGAACAGAGTATTTGTCACTTTGAAGTTCATCCAGTCACCGACCAGAAAACTGTGCTTGTATATACTGGGAATGGATGTGTGTGTCTGAGGACTGCCTGTGCTGCAGTAAAAGTTGATAGCAATAATGTTGTTCTGTCTAGTAGAAATCATTCTAACTTTTGTATTTGTAATTTTGTTGAGATTACCGGGTGTGATTTTTCGTACTTGGCCCCAGTGACATCCCACCAGCTGATTCAGGCTAATTACACGATGTATCACAGACTACTACCTACCCCTATTGGGATGAACCTTACATTGGTAAAACAATTAATTAAACACCAAGACCTATTGGAAATCTTGAAAGAAATTCAGGAGAGTGGAAAGAAAACATTAATTACTGTCCAACATGATACAAAGGAGATAACCAGGGTTCTACAGAGAATAAGACAAGATATGACTCATCACTGGTGGGATGTGATCTTTGGATGGTCACCAACTGCGAATGGAGTCCTTAATAAGTTGTGTCACCCCATTGTAGTTTTATTAATATTAGTTGGGATAAGCTTAGGATTGTCTATTATATTGTTAATTTGGAACTGTAAGATGCTACAACAAATAGCTGTACTCACCTCTTTGTCAAATGCACATGGTAAAGCGCTAAAAGACACTTATTGTCATGGAAATTTTCCTTAAGTAAAAGAATTTACTTATTTCCTAGGAAAGGGGGGAATGAGACAGAGTAATCCATCCTGAACTAGGTAAAGTGTCTAGGAGAGGTGAAGGGTCTGTGGAGCTAAAGCTGAAGGAGAGGCCGCATTCCAGAGACAGCAAGGAGACAGAGAAAGAAAAACAGAAAACCGCGAGGTCAATCTGCCCCCGACCTAGGAATTCCTTCGATAAAGAAGAATTAGTGCTAAATGTCGCGTGGAATGAATATGTATGAACTTAATTTGAAACTGTATGCATATGCATTTGGAAGGGGGGATAAAAAGGGGACTCGGAGTCTCCAGGGGTGCGCACGCCTTTTGGGAGGCTTGCGTCCGACGCGCGTCGTAATAAAGGCATACCGGGCTTTACAACTTTTACAAGTTGTGAGGTTTCTTCCTTTCTCCGCAAATCATAACATCTTTTCTGGGAATTGAGTTGTTAGCAAACCCTGTGGATTCATGTTCCTCTCAAGAAAAGCTAAATACTCTTCCACACCAGAGATGCAAAAGGGTGGAATGAGAAAAGAGCTATTTTAATGCTGAGGTAGAACAAAAACTAGAAATCAGCAAAGAGAAAATTAAGTCTTTGTTGGAAATCAACTCATTAATGAAGAAATGCACAGAGTTTGCTGCTGTCGTTTTTCTTTCAGGAGGATTTGCAACGTTCTGGATGCAACATACTTTTGACTGACAGACTCCTATGCATGATTTGCACCTCTATGAGGAGGAAGAATAGCAACAATCCAGTAAAAAGCAGAGCAATGTGTTACTCTTTCCAACAGACATTCCAGCAGGGACATTGCAAAGGATGATCCTACACTAGACTGTCACCAATCATTCGAGCAACTTGTTTTCTAGTTCACCAAGGTTTATAAACCCCTAGGTCTAGAGCGGAAGACAGTATCTGGGAAAAGACAGGTATCACTTACATCTTGATGATAAAGGCACAGCATGGGGCCAAATAGCTTAAGAGAACATAAAACAGAAATTTTCCTGCAGAGTTTTCTTAAAATCATTGAAAACATTCTGTGTTAGGCATCCAAGCTAAGACAGTGAAGGCCAAGCACCTTCTGTCTGCCATTTGAACCTGAGGCAACTCCACCAGGAGCTCCTCTGCTCAGCTACAGACACGCAGAACCTCTGTCCAGCTCATGGGGATTCCTGCAGTCTCAGGCTTTCCTTGGAGTAGTGCAAAACTTCATTCTGATGCTTTAAGCATAAAATAAAAGGGAATGATGACAAGAAGATGTTACCATCTAACAATCAGCAAATGGACTTTTCCACACTGCCTCCTGTAAACTCCTTTTCCAGTGTTCAGTAGGATGTAGAGAAACATCTCAAGAATCTTACAGGCATTAAGAACTAGCAACTATTGTTAAGCATCTATTAAATTCTATATGCTTCCTATAATGGTTATACTGTTTTGAGCTGAGTGGCTTGAATTTAATTTCATCAGTTAGCCTGAGGCCACAGGAGTGCAGGAGCAATCTACTATGTGTCTTGAAGTCATTATAAGAACTGTTACCAATTTTTGAGGCAGTTTTATTTAATGGCATCCATCAAAGCCCTGCATCCCCTCATTGGTCCTGCCTCAGCACAGCCCCCCTCAGGCAGGATAACCAAGCCTTCAGACTCCAAAGGGCACTGGGAACACATGCCCTGCAGCAGCACCTCAAAGGTCAAGGTTTAAAATTAGGTTCTGCTGTTTGACTTCATATGAGCAATTCTGGACTAATAGCTGTCCCATCTCTTATCACTCTGAGTGGTAAGTCACACTGTGAAAGCCCTGCAAGGCACACCTAACAATGATTTCATTTTTTACTGCTAACACGTTCAGGCATTCTCCTTGAGCCAGCACAAGAATATTACTTACATTACAGCCAGGAAGCAGACAGATGCTGCATTTTGATTGGTTTCATGTATTGTATTTCTAGGATTCAGAATTTGCACTCAGCTGAGAGGCTGAATACCCCTGGGACTCGTTACTAAATACAGAGTGATCTAGACAAATGTTACTGTTCTAATCATTTGTACTCCTCAAAGGCATCAGCCGTGCAACCGCAGAGCAGCAGTTTCAAGGTAGATTTAAAAGACTTTTCATGCTTATCAATTTGCATATTGGAAAGAGCAATATTCTTCCTTACAGTTAACAAATGAGATGTTCAATTTACTGCTGATGTTTTTACAGGTTGGCATTTGCAATTCACTACATTCAAATCAAAATGTAGAGGACGGCCTTGTGACGTTCAGCAGAGAGGTTTCCAGCACTATGTATATATATATATATATATATCAGCAGTAATATCTTTCCACCCTAAATAACCACTGTCACTTGCAACAGTAGGCTCAAGTCTGACTTCATCTAGATGCGTGGGAGTTTATGCATGAGCTCCTGATTATGCCTAGATTTTTCACTTCAAGCATAGAATGTGTGCACCTCCATATCATCAGATAGTGGCAGTCCTTGTAATTATCTTGTCTCTTTCGATTTTTCTTAGGCTTTGCAAAGATTACTCTCCCTCTCAGAAATTATTACACCCAAGAAAATTATATGCATTAAATACAATGAGGCAATGCTAATATCAAGGACAAGGAAGGAAAAGGGGTTGAGCTTTTATCCTTTTCATTCAGGAAAGCTGAGTGAAATTATTTTTATTGCAATCCTGGAATGGGGAAAGAGTAGTCTCAAGTTTTAAATTCTATAAATCTCCAAAGCACTGTTTTTTCCACAGACTTCTTAAGCTTATCTTGAAGATTTCAAATTTCTTCACTGAATGAAAATTTATCTCTGTCTTCCAAAAAAAAATATGATTCCTGGCTAAACAAGTACCTATGTAATACCCACTCAATGCATTCAAATATCCAGTGAGATAATTCGTACTTCTCCCCTTTGCCATTTGCATTTAAATAGCCTGGCATTTTGCTGGGAGGAAAATTTCGTTTAACAGGCTATAACCTGTATTAGTTATACTTTTGTGAACAGAAAATTAGAACTACTAAAATAATTATACAAAAGCTCTTGAGAAGCCAAGAGACACCAACAACAAAGGCCAAAGCTGAGCAAATGCAAAGTTCTTTGACTCCCTAAGATCCACTCAGTATTATCTGCAACTTTGGCAGTGATGTTATTCCTCTGTAAGTCCAGTAGCTGTATTAAACTGATAACACGTGTCTATATATCTTAGGGAAAAGCAATAAACCCTGCTGTGAAACACTATTTCCGTAGTATCTTGGAGAAAAGATAACTTTTTCCACAAACTCATTTTTCATCTCCACAGCATTGTCTTCTTTTTCAAACAGGATATAACATGATTCCACAGACAACTTCAAAAATGAGTGTTTATCCAAGCCCACTTTTTACACAAAAGCTGCCCACCTCAAGAAATTAATAAAAACAGAAATGCATTATATTTCCCCAGAAAGTGAAAGACAGCACTGAGATCAGCAGAGCTGAACTGTTTCAAGTCATTTTCAAGGCAGAAAAATCACCTCCCATGGCTTAAAAGAAGACTGTAGCTGAGAAATAGCATTTTTACAAATAACTGCATCATAAGACCTTAGGAATGGTGATTTCCCAATTTTCGCATAGCAGTTGTCTTTCCACCCTTGCTGAAACATAACTTTCTTACTGTATTTTCTCTACCTTTTCTAGAAATATTTAGAAAAATATTTACATATGAGCTGTAATGGTGCAAAGACAAAGGCAGCAGCTTCCACAACGCAGGGAACTCTTCAGTACAGAGGAGACCCTCCAGGCCTCTTCATGCTCTGAGCATCACTGACAACCACAAGGACAACAGTTTACTGTACTTTTACAACTTCCTCTTCATTTAATTTCCCACTGAAGATGTTTTTCAAGTACTAACGCTACTGTAATGAGATAATATGGTATTATAATCCTACTGAAACAGAACAACTCAGAAATTATTGCTCTCAGCAGTATAACTGCAGAGATGACACAACTCCTTGGCTGCAGGGGTTGGGAGGGAAGCAGAGCCCCACAGCCCATCCAAACTTCTGCTCCAGCACAGACAGGGACACACCAGACCTGGTTTGGGCTCCAACAAAAGCCACAAATAGTCTCCTCTAGCCCAGCAATAATCACCTTCTGCTCAGCATCTGCAGCTCTCACCAAAAGCAGGGTCTGTGGTATTGCCTGCACACAGGGCACACGTCCTTGGATTTGCTACAGACCTGTCTGGGGACTGGGGAGGCTGTGTGGGTCTGTGTCCTGCAGAGTGAATATCAGGACAGCCCCACACAGTAAGTGAGGAAAAGGAAGAAGAGGAAGAAGAGTGAAGATAGTAAGGTCCCAGGTTAATCACTTAGTTCTAATAAAGTGAGAGACCAGGGAACTCCATAAAGCCAAGACTTAAACAAGGGATTCTTGAGTGTGAAGAGTGTCTGAGCTAAGTCTCTGCTGTGACTGGTTCAAGCTGGGGATTTGAATGTAGGCCTGGCACAATCCAGTAAACAATATAATCCAGTTATCAGTGCCTGACAGAGACAGGACTCCTTTGGAGCTGTGCTACTTTTATAAATAAACGTTTGCTGCTGGCAAGATACAAAGATAAGTCATGACTTAGAGACAGTTTATGACAGACTACAAGGTTCAGTGTCCTTCCCACAAAGTTTTAATTTATTTACACGAAGAAGAGCTGCAGAGGTTGAGACCAAAGCCCTAGAGACTCCTAGAACACCGCCTTCCTCTCTTTAACAACTCTTCATCAAAAAGGTTTCAACAAAGAAACCTAATAAAAACGTATTTAGAGGAAAAATTGATCACAAGCTCACAACCTTCACAATATGCAAAGAGATAGCTAGTTTACACAGGGACAAAATAAAACAGAGTCCTGAGTCCCCAGTTTTATTTTTTCCTAGTAAAATGGAGAGTCAGAAAAGGTTATTTCCATCTCTGTTTTAATACACTTCTTTTGCCAAGACCTTTCTTGCAGTCCAGAAATTGAATGCAATAGAGCCACAAGCCAGGAAACAATGTGTGTAAATGTGACCTGACGCAGGCCAGTAACCTTCCAGCTCAGAGCAACAGATTTCTAGCTCTTGACATATTCAAGTACTAAGTCTGCCTTAAAATTACTTATTTTCATACTACCTGCACTGGCAACCAACTGCTCCAAATGACAGCTTATCAGAGATTCATATTTTACCCTCTAGGCTGACTTTGCTTATAAACAAACAATAAATCCCAACCTGTCATGTGAAGATAAACCCTGTGCCTAAGCATCATGGAATGGTTTGGATTGGAAGGGACCTTTAAAGATCATCTAGTCCTAACCCCTGTAATCAACAGTTACATTTTCAACTGGATCAGGTTGCTCAGAGTCCCATCCAACCTGACCTTGAATGTTTCCAGGAATGGAGCACCTGCAACCTCCCTATGTAACCTGTGGCTGTGTTTCACCACCCTTATAAAAATGTCTTCTTCATATCCAGTCTAAATCTAACCTCTTTTAATATAAACCAACAAACCGTTGTCTTATTGCTACAAGCCCCACCTTTGTTATAAATTTACTTTAAAGCTGCTACAAGGTCTCCCCCAAGCCTTTTCTTCTCCAGGCTGGATAGCCCCAGCTCTGTGTCTCGATAGCAGAGGTGTTCCATGCTTTGATCATTTTCATTGCCTTCCTCTGGACCCACTCCAATAGGATAACAAAATCCATTTTATTTTAAAGCATACCTTTACCAACTACAAAAATGTAAAATATATGCTGTAGAATGAAAAATAAGAACAAAAAAAATAATTTGACGTGACAACAGAGAAACACGTATAAATGCCAGCCAAGAGATCATGCTAACAAACAGCTTAGAGACAAGTTTGAAGTAGTCATTAAAAAGGTATGAGGGAAGACACAGGTGGTTCCACAGACTTGCATACAAAGCCACCTCTGTAAAGCTTTGGCAATCCCTCTTTGCCAGAAACTCAGGATGCATGCAAAGACAGCAGTTCACCAAGATTCCTGCAATGGTGACTAGCACTAGGAAAGCTAGCTCTGAGAAACCATCCATGAAACACTGCTGTATCTGCATGACTAACCCTAGCATCCCTCCCTTCCAGAGGGGAAAACAACCTAATAAAAACCCCCTGCAGCAGTAGTTAACTTTAATGCTAACTCAAGAGAGAAACTTTTTGCACAGAGGGTGAGGGAAAGAGAGTGCAATTGTCATGGTTTGACACTGGCCAAATGCCAGGCACCCACAAAAGACATTCACTCACTCTCTCCTTCTCTCAGCTGGGCAGAGGAGAGGGAAAAAGTTAACAAAGGGCTCATGAACTGAGATGAGGGCTGGGAGAAAACACTTTAAGGGCAAAACAGGTTCAAATGTAAAGGTATAAAGTACATTTATTATTAACAGAGTCACAGGAGGATAATGAAAAGTAAAACAATCCTTTAAAACACCTTTTGTCCTCCCAGCCCCTCTCTCCTTCCCACCAACACCACAGGGAAACAACGCATAGGGATGAGGTCAGTTCATCTCTTGAGATCCTCTGTTTGCTCAGGGAGAGGAGTTTTTGCTGTGCTATGGGGTCCCTCCCACAGGTAAACATGGGAGGGATGTGGCATGGCTCACCCCTCCACAGGGTGCCATCTTCTAAGGACAGGATGCTCTAGTTTGGAAGCAGGGGCCCTCTCTCTCCATTCAGGTCCCTCACTGGGTCACAGCTTTCTCTGGCACCCACCCAATGTGGTGTGAGCACTTTTCCCATGGGCTGTGAATGGATCTCTGCATCCCCCTGTGGACTTAATGCATTACAGGGGGACAGTTTGTTTCACCATGCTCCTCACCATGGCCTGCAGAGGGATCTCAGCTCCTACTCTTTAAGCACCTCCTCCCCCTCTTTTTTTTCCACTGACCTTGGCGCCGCCATGTTGTTTTCCCTCACGGGTCTTTGCTTCCTTCTCTTCTCTCACAAGAAGTAAAACTGCCGCCCATAGGTAAGATTGCAAACAAGTTCCACCAATTCAAAAGATTCCTACAGGATCCTGCAGCACCAAGAAATCTATCTCATCCAGGTTTCACACTGGGGAGTCACTCGCTATGCTCTCGCCATGGGCCTGGCACCCCTGCCACCACCACACGGGTGTGGCGGCCACCATGGCACTGGCGCTGTTTGAGGCCTCTCTTGGCGAGGGCCCCAGGCAGGAGAAACCGCTGCCGGCCCTGCTGCCATTGTGTGGGCAATGGCAGCCCTGGTGCTGGTTGAGGCCTCTCTTGGTGAGGACCCCGGGCGGGAGAAGCCGCTGCCGGCCCTGCCCTCCTGCCCTCACCGGGGCTGGCTGGGGCGGCCGTGCAGGCCGGGCTCGCTGCAGGCCTCACCGAGATGGCGGCGGCTGTGGCGGCACAGATCACACAACACCGGGGCTGTGCTGGGACAGCCCTGGGAGGGGCACCTCACCAGCTCTGGGGAAAAACTGCCAGTGCTGTTTGGATTTCCTTCTTAAATATGTCACCACAGAGGGGTTACCAACATCTCTAATTGGACCAGCAGCGTGTCCATCTCCAGAGCCATCAGGATCGGCTCTGTCAGACATGGTGGAAGCTTCCAGCAGCTCCTCACAGAAGCCACTTCTGTGCTTCCCTGCTACCAAACAACCAGGCCATGCCAAGTCAACACAGTAATTTAGCAAAGCATTCAAAACCAATCAAGACCATGGTTGATTATGTGAAATGGGTAAAATATACCCCACTTAGAAAGCACAGTGGAGTGTGGTCATGGCAAAAAAGAAAATCTCCAATAGGCTTACAGGTAAAATACTCCACTGAAAAACCTGGTTAACTCTGCTAGAAATATGTGATGGTCATAACATGCAGAATGGACAAACTCACACTGAAAAGGAGAAAAAAGAGCACAGCTCACTCAAGTCTGCTTGAAAAATACACAACACAACATCTAGCTGTTTAAATTCAGTGCCATATTTCTTTTGCTGCCTGATGCAATACTTTATGCAAAAACAGCACAGGGATACAATGAACAGCCCCTCAGGCAGGGCAGGTAGAAAGGATAAAATACTACAAAAAACCACACACCACTTATTCAGGCTACTGGGACCACAAAGGAAAACAGCCTGTGACAGCAGCCTTGATGCCTGCAACACACCAGAGAGGCAGGATTATTTGAACAAGCACCTTTTCCTCTCAGAGAAAATAACAGTCAATGAGCTTTGGGGGATGGGAGAGGTTTGAGAGAAAAAAAGCAAATCCCTGAGGAAAACAGGGAGATCTTAGTGCCTGCTCCCTTTCACATTAAAAAAAAAAATTAAAAAACACCAAGCAACCCACACCCACTAAAATTCATCCCAATTCTTCTTACTTTAAAATCCTAAGCTATGTTTTGTGGTAGTGAGGACAGCTCATTTCCATTACAGACAGTCAGAACCTAGACATTGCTGAACCAATGTGGTCCATCATACATGACCTTATTGTCTTCAGGAGTGCTTGGTGTCCACACACACTGAGAGTGGCAGAGGAGGGCCAGCCCAGTTAACCCCAAGACAGCTGGTGTCCCAGAGAAAATCCTACCCATACTTCTGGAAAAGCCAAATCCAGGAGACAGCCCCATCCAGACTGCTGCCACTCCTTCCCATCCAAGAAGTAGTGACAAACAGCAAGGAGGGTGTGGTGAAGCTGTTCATGTCAGGGTTAGGAGACCAGGTGGAAGAGCAGCCTCTTGTGAGGGAGTGGCTCAGGGCTGCAGCTGATCATTAGCAGCACAGACCCTAAACAGTCAACAAGCTCCCATTTGTTATGGTATTTGTTGGCCCAGCACACATGGCACCAAGAAGGAACACTGGATGCACAGCTTTGCAAAGCAGACATGGCTTCAGACTTCCAGAGTTACACTTGAAATGAAAAAACATGAGAATGGCCAAATGGGGTCAGGTCAAATATTTCACCTTCCTGTGTCCTAAGAGACGTCATAAGCAGAGGTCACAGGGAAGAACAGGATAAAAGTAAATAATGCCTCCCTCAGGTCTCTCTTAACCTCTCAGATCCTGGCCCAGGCATTTAGTAATACTCTGGTGTTTTGTGTCATCATCAGTGAACATGACTGGCTGGTTCAGACCCGAGTGATTCATAAGAGTTTGGTCCTACCTAATGGCTGCCATTAACAGGACCTTCAGGTAACTTATTCAAGAGCAAATCCGAGTGGGAAAACCTCACTGTACCTTGTCATGGACAGCCAGAAGTAAAGGAACCTTCTCCTCTGATTTATTTGCTCAGATGCAGGATTTCCTGTCTGAGGAAGTACAGGACATCCCTTTCTAGGTCACTCAATTCTTCTAACATGATCCAGATCAGCCCTATGAGATTAAGGGAATGCAAAACTCATTTACAGAGCCCTGCAAGCAGCAGCCAATGGTGACAGCCTGTGTCCCTGCACTGTGATGCAGCTCCACTCCCACAGCCAGGCTCTGAGCAGAGCACACCAGGGATTCAACTCTGTGCTGCTATCACCAGAGTTAGAATGGATGGACCAAGGAGAGACCTCACTGGATGCTCACTCTTTTCTGTTGAGTCATTTCAGCAGTTTACAAGGTACAATCCAGGGGAGAAGGCAGTTTAACTGTAATGCTAATTTGGCAGAGAACACAAGACACTTGCTTTATCCTCACCAAAGACAGCAAATGCTTGCTTTGTTCAGTTTAATTGATAGCAGGTTCTACACACTGCAGATATAAGTGACTTCCACAGACTTGGCTTAGCACCTAGAACAAAGAGACATCTGAAAGTAGAAGGCTATTATTTATGAAACAAAGTTGCATCCTGTATTTATCAACTCTGTGCAATGTCCATACTTCAATGAGTTCAGTAATAAGCAGACTTAGCTTCAAGTTTCTGCAACTTTGTTTTATTTACTTCTGTTCACAATGTTCTCATAACAATATAAGCCCTAATTTTATCCTAAAGAATTAGAAACAAGGCCTGAAATATTTGCTTTTGTTGCCTAACCTATACAATTGTCCTCCCCTGCAACAACTGTCACCAGAGATTTTTATGTCCTGTACCACTGCAAATATAGCAGAAGAAAACTCCCCTCCTGCACAGTTTTCACTTTTCCAATAAACTAAGCATGAAAGGCAATCCATGTACCAAGCAGAGTTTTTCACCTGCAGCAGCCTCCCACTGCTTGATCTGGAAAACTTCACATCCTAACCATAAACCTCCCACCTACAGTAGAGCAAGATATAAAGGAAATGAGTCAGAAACATTTCTCAAGCTTAAAAACTTAAAGATGAATTCACACACAGAGAAGAAAAGTAGAAAACTGCATTTAGCTTGCAGAAACATCACTAAATTCTGTATGGCAAAACATTTGGTTTAGAGCATAAGAAACTACTAATGACTGAAATTTGTTCTTAAAATGTGAGGCAGACTTCCTACTTTATAATTATTGCGTAGCTAAAAAATAGTAGTCCTGTCACAGGTACGGTACCACTAAATACAAGAAAGGAAAAATCTATAATGACCAGCCTAGTCACCAGCTCATCACAAACTGAAGCAGGGGAAATTGAGTTTTTAGACTAGAGCAAAAGGCAGCCCACTGAATATTGTGTGAAATTAACAAAAAATAAAACTAAAAGAGAAACTTTGTAAATGGTCAGAGCACAAGGAGATCACTGCAAGGGCTGATTCAAAAACTGTGTCACTAAGTCCATCATGAGGTAGGGAGAGACCAGATGGACTAACAGAAGATGTTCAGTCAGATGGTCCCAGGTAATTATATAACCCACAGTTTAAAACATACCAGAAGTGCTAGAGATCATCGTGCTTCTATTCCCATCTGTCCCTGGCTCACTCACCCAAAGCTTCAGAGCCTCTTTCCAAAGTGCTGCTGTTCCCAGGCATACAGAATGCACCACGTAGTAAATCTGCACGGCTTGAGCTCACCTCCACAAAATACTTATAAATATGTTAGAATTCTTGAAATATAAACTTTACTGATACTGTCCCAAAAATTTGGATTCTAACACTATTCCAGCCAAGGCAAATGTATATTTCAGGCACAACTGAAGGTCAGTGTAATGTTTACTAGCACACTATAAATGACAGAGAAAATGAGTCACTAGAAGTGGTTGTCTCCAGCCATTTCTTCTCAAAAAAAAAAAAAAAAAAAAATCATGGCTACACCAGTTCTTCTATAGTTTTAGTGGTCATTTTGTGCTCTACTCACATCTTCTATTACATATCAGACATTTTGTGGTATTCTTACTACTAACCCAGATAACCTCGACAACCTACACTACTAACCATCTGAAACTAACACCCATAAGCACAGCACGGCTCTGACATACACAAGAGTTTGCGTCCTGCCAGCCACAGACCACATAACTCATTTCTCAGCCCGCCCTCAGCATGCAGCCTCCATTCCACAGACTTCAGCTGTTGGCATTCAGTGCAGAGCATAAAAGGTTACAGTCCTCTGCTCTATGGAGCAAGTTGCTGGAAGGGAGATGAAAAGGAAAGGGACCAGAAAAGAAGCATCAGAATGACTGTCCTGCAAAGTAGCCTGCATCAGCTGGGCTAGACAGAGAGCAGTCAGCTTTATCCAAAATATTTGCCTGTGGACAGGGTGCATAAGAAAATGATCACCCACTTGGAGTTACCTTTTCTCTTATGTCCCCAAAGTCAGTAGGAATGCAGCCTGTAGCCAGTTGCCATGCAAGTGGGATATTTGAGGGAGTATTGACAAACAGGAATTCTATTTTGAGAGAGGCCATCAGCTTTAAAGATGGGCCTTGTTCATTGTACATCCAATACAGGTTTCCTTAATTTTTAAATAACTTGTGGTTTTTATTCCCATCTCCTGCATCCAGAATTCCCTTCCCTGCAGCAGTTACCGTGGCCAGGCTATTTGCAATGGTACATGATCCCTTCCTCCAGCTGCACTGTCCTGTTTCCTTGCAGGCTGATCTGCCTGACCTGGGACTGAGCCTTCCACTACGATCAGCTTCATCAGGGATCCCGCCGCCTCGCTGTCTAATGAGCTTAGAGAAACCCTGAACATCTTGTCATGCTTTCACTTGAACAGATTATTTTCCCTTAACTGAGATGGGCAGGAGGCATTACCTCCCCTGGCTGCCCTTCGGATGCCAAGGCTGAGCTGCTGAATTCAAAAGCAAGGCTGGGGTGGATCCCCCCTCCCTTTCCATTTCTGCTGTTCTGTTTGACATTTTAGAGTTCAGAGGGCTCTATATGGCAGCAAAAGAAATAATTTCTCACCTGGCCAGCAGAAAGTTCCTAACAAGAACAACAAATCAGCAGCAGTAATGGATTACAAGAAGTAAACTGGGTTTTGCTCATCTGCAGCAATGCTCTGCCCCCAAGGGACAATTTTTATAAATACAATATTGTTGACATTCAAATGTTTTCCCTCAAATCCAGACTCTCATCTCTTTATCAGTGGCAGGAACTATTGTCAGTGAAAAGGAACCATCACAAATATCCAAGGGGGCAAAGAACAGACTGGAATTGTAAATTTGCACAGCAGCTCCAAAGCAGGCCTTGTGTAATCTGCAAGCTTCCTATTCATCTTCATAAAATTCTGATTTTATACAGCAATAGTATAAAGTCAGCTAAACACAAGAAAGGTTTTGCAGGTTTCCAGTGAGCTGATGTCATTTGGTAACTGTGTACTCCATTTATGCATTACATCTGAATAAAACTGACACAAATCACAAAGAAACACAGTGAGTCTTTTACGAGTTCATAAATTGAAGGGTATGGATATGCAGGGACGAAAATTTTAATCTTTAAGCACCATAATTTATGGACACACAGATTTATTTTAACTTTTCAATATTTAGAATGTGAGCAAAACGTGCTGCAGCACAAATATATCATGCACTAAAATAGCACTAACTAAAGATATTTTACTATCATTGCTCCATTGCACAAGTTCAAAGGCAGTGGCCCAAGCATGTAACAGTGCTCATTAATAAGAGATGCTGTGAGAACAGGCACACAACACATGTGCAGTCCCTAACATTGGCTCTAGTTTAGCTGATTATTCCATAAACTTCTCTTTTCTCCCTTTTGTTCTCCATCAAGGAGTAGAAAGAACAAATGCACAGCACAGGGTACCAATTCCCAGCTGGTGAAATGCAATGTTAAGTTCTTCATGAGTGTACATTCCTCCGCTGCCTATCAACACAAGTGCTGCTCAAATGTGTAACAGTAGAAGTTTAATCAGCACTCATCTGCAGCCAGGAAGCATGCAAGTACACAGAGCAACAAAGATAATGTTCTCCCAAAAACAAATTTTAAAAAACATTAAACCTGGATATAATTTTACTTTTTCTAACCCAAATTTTATCACTACTCCCCAGCTGCATCTGTCTGCAGTAAAGCACCTCTATGTGACAGCAGCTGAAAGCTATGTCAGCCATGCTTCAGTGGGGCAGAAAAGTACCTTCTGTTTAAAGAAGCAGGACTTGAGTCATCTTAACAGGCAAGATTTGACACTAAATTTCCCAGCAGCTTCTGGGGTGACACAGGCAACACTGTACATGGAAATGTTGTCAGTTATGGGTAAGGCTCAAGTGCTGAAAGCACCCAGAGGTACTTGAGATATGGCCTATCACAGGAGCCCACACACTTGTACCTGCACACCCACACAAAGAAGGCACCAGCTGTGGTTTAGAGGAGATTCACACTGTGGCCAGAACCAGATCCCTGGTTAAACACAGCAAATGCACCTAACACAGAGGTGTAATGATCACAGACATTTCTCAGTGCACCAAGTCATGCTTAGGAGCTCTGCTGACTTTGGTTTAAACTCTAACTCAGTTCCAAACCTGAAGGCAATGAGAACGTAGAAGAAATATTCAAGGCCTCACCACACACCAGAGCAAGGAATCAACCCTGTAAATCCCTCACCTTGGCCTTTGCCCCAAACCCATTTCACTCACCACAAGTGCTAATACACTGCCTCATAAGCTTACTTTGTGAGAGTTCAAGAAGCAATAATGTGTAATCACAGAAATCACAGAACCCACTGACCAGAAGCCATCCTTATTCAGCACTGCACCATTTGGAGTCAGTAACACCTGGGCATAGCTCCAGATTTTCTGGGTTTGAATTGAACTTTCCCAAAACACACAGAAAACTTTTTCCTACAGATCAACAAGATGAGGTCCGGGGTGTTTTCACAAGCGAGCCTAATACCTATTTTGTGAACAAGAAAAGTGAGACACAGATGGGTTCATGTTCATCTCTCACCTCAATGGTATCTCAAGTAGCATTTTCAATTGTGACTCCCAGCTGCTTGATGTGGTCTTGAAGTGCAGTAAAGTACAAGTTCAAAGCCAGTTTCAAGTAAAGAGAGACACAGGGCCTTAGCTGGGACCAGTTAGCAAAGGCTCACTAGCTCTGTAATAATCAGGGATGTGCCACAACTGGCAATCCTCCATCTAAACAGAAGAATGTAGATATGATCTGGATAGTTTCAGCTATTTCCCTCCTATTTCCCATCCTTCTATCTTTGTCACACATTGCTACCAATTTTGTTCCATTTTAAGATGTCATTCACATTTTCCTCGCTACCACTTTCACTGAATGCCTAATTAACAGCACTTGGACAATCACAGTAGGTTTTCCAGATGAAAGATTTCCATCAGGAGATCACCAAGCTTCAAATGGCAGGAGATTTGCATCATCTCCTGTTTAGAGGTGGAGAAACAGATCCAGAAGAAGGAAGTGACTCATGGACCATCCCACAAACTAATAGCAGGACTAGATATAGAAACCTGATATTCCCAGTGCCCCTGTGCTGTCAGGCTGCTCTCTCAGTAAAGCAGCAGCTTGCTTTCTTTTCTCACAAATTAGATTGTCCCCAGGATGCAATAAAAAGTTCTCTGAATTCAAGCCTGTTCCAGTCACCACTGTTGCCTGTTTTGGTCCAGGCTTCCATTAAGTCTGAAAAAGCAATTCAAATAAGGAGTTAAAGAGCTAGCTTAGGACTGAAAACAAAGAAGCAATATGGAGAAAATGCTAAAAATAAAATACAGGTGGGATCTTGAGAGAAAGAAAACACACACAGAAATAAATTTAAGGTGGAAGAAAACATATCTATATATCAAAAATATTAATGCATGCAATCCTAAATACTGTTTATTTTAGCATTTGCCCAATGAAGTAGGACATGAACCATTAAAGCAACTGCCTTTATTATTTCAAGGGAAATTTTGCTTTCCAGAGCAACATGTTACAGAAATTTTGTCTAGCACATTCAAAGCTACTGTAGTTAAAACAAATTACATGTTTGGATTCAATTATGAGACCCTGATGAGTCATAGTCCTCATGTGCATTTACTTCGGAAAAAAAAGTGTTGGAAGCCTCTAGGACCACAAAGAAAATTCAAAGGGAGAGTGAATTCAAGCATTTGAAGTAAAATGAGAGGTGCATTAATCAGCAGGCTCAACTTCCCAAGGCAGGAAAAAAATTTATTGCTTGTCTCAGGCATCCTTCAATCTGACCTGCACAGCAAGCAAATTTAAAGTAACATCCAGTGCGTTACTGAGGCTCACAGGCTGTGAGCCAAAGACTCACAGGCTTTGAGTTTCCATTATTTGCATTTCCCACACACATACAGACAAGTGTCTTAACCACATCAAGGTCATTCAATACCAAGACCATTAAATTCAGTTTTCCTTCAAAATAGGGACTCCTTACCAAGACTAATTAAAGAATGACAAATCCTTCTGAACAGTTCCAATCCTCAGCAAAGGCTTATTCACGACTACAGCATTCTTTAGAAATAAAGTTGGATCAAATTATTAAAAGCTGGTTTAGTGTCTGTGTGTCTCTGACTCTCAACATTAGAATTGTATAAAAATGCTCAGATGTATGATTTTTCTATCTACAGTTCCACCACGTGCTTTTCATTGAATCTTCTGGACTCACCAGTTCCCTGATTTTGGCAATTATCCATCAATGTTTGGAAGTCAATGTATGAAGAAAAGGCAGGATGCTCTACTTTTTCCCCAGGGCCATTGGGATGTTTGCAGGGGCAGTCTGGACTACAAGACTACTTACGGGAGCATTCATTAGAATTTTTTATTCCTGGATCAGATATGGTACTAAAAACATGTTGAGTGGCTCTCAGTACTAGAACAGAAACAAGCTAATTTCTCAGTGGCTCAGTACAGGTATTATTTAGACAGCATCAGACACAGAAGCAGTTTTTTGTGAGCTCATCCAAAATCTGAATCTCACATCCCAAGGACCTGATAGAACACAAACAATGTAGGAAGATTTGGCAGTGGGCTCTCCAGAGAGCACCCATGAGGCAGAACTCAGCCCCCAGGCTGCTGCCCATCAGTCTTCTCAGCCTAATTGAATTAGCCTTGCCATATACACATCCCCAGGCCTGGAGCAGCAATTTCCCAGCATTTCCACCACCACATGTGGGGCGAAATCACCTCATCCATTCAAGGCTGAGGCAGGAAGAGCTATCACATCCATCTGCTCCAACCAGGCCTTGGAGGAGTGGCTACCATTAAGGCCTTTGGTTTGCAGACAGAATATTGTTCATTACTCCTTACTTCTCAGCAGGAAACATTGGTGGAGCATCCATGTAGCTCACAAGAGCATTTTCACTGTGCCTGGGGAAGCTGAAAGCAGCTGGAAATGCTGCAAGACAACCTATGAAAGATTTCATGCTGCATTTCTCAGACCCATGTTGAGGGGATGGATGTGATTTGTTTTCCATAATGAGATCCTCCTATTGCATTATCAAGAACGCAGGGATAAATCAATTCAATTCTCAGGAATTTCAAAACAAATACACTTTTCAAAATAAAGTGTTTCAATTGAGTAATAGCAATGGGGTTCTTAAGTAAGAAACCTGCCTGTGCACAGGGAAAATTAAAGGAAGCTCATCCAGAGCAGCAGGCACAGGGATAATAAAGAACAGCATGCCCAGATATTGGTAAGGCACAGTCCCATGGGAGCAATTTGGAAAAAGATTCAAAACTTCTAAGAGGGGATTTTTTTCATTTGCTCTCCTTGAAGGGAGATGGTTCCAAAAATGAAAAGAGACTTCTTAGGGTTCTGAAGAATGTGAAAAAATCTGACTCCAGAACACCTTCTGGCATATGAAAATTAAATTGAGAAATTTGCCACCCAGGATACTTTTTTTACACAATGCACATTTCTGGAAGAGGCTCCTTTACATCATCTTTTTCTTCTCTTCTGCTCTGCTGGATCTCTTCCAACCTCACATAAACCTCTCTCTCTGCCTGTCCATAGGCTTTAATTCTTCTGATGAACTTCTCTTTGCCTAACACTGACCTGTCTTTCTACTTTGGAGAAAAACATCCCTTAGAGGTAAAACACAAAGAAGAAGAAAGGGTAGTAATGGGCTGTCACTGTTAAATGTGTTTAACCATTCTCTGTGCTTTACATCAAAAATTCACCCAAAATCCAAGTCATCAATCAATTCCCCATTATTGCAAAACATATTACAATCCACCTGTACGCTTTGCCAATCCTAAGATTTAAAATTACATTGCCAAGAGATTTTTATAGCTTTTAATTTTATTTTTAATCCATTTTTAAAATACTTGCTCACTAAGGTTGAAAGCAAATGTCTTTTCCTATTGATTCTGTTCTTTCCTTTTGATGAACACCAATTTATTTTTTACAAATAAATCAAAAATTAACATGTCTGTTCTGTTCCATGATAACACTTCCTCAGTATCAACTCTGCCCACCCCTCTCAGCTTGCCAAAAACTTCATCATTCATGACTCAGCACTATAAAAAGTGACTAAGCACTCCTTACAACACTACTTCTGCTATAAAGACTGAACAAACCAATCATCTGAGACAGTTTATAGAAAATACTACCTAATGTTTGCTTTAGTTAAAATTGTGATTGCCTAAAGGACAAAGAAGTGCTCTGACAATCCACATGAGCTGCCAGGAAGCGGCAGTAGGACCCAGGAGAGCAGCACACAATCTGGATTGCCAAACCTCACCTGAGACTGTTCTTAAACATTAAAACCACACTGATCTCAAGAGCTGTGTGTGGCAGGATGCACTGAACACAAGTGGGCACATATTCCTGTACACACCAAGGTCAGGTCAGGTCCCCACCTCCAGAGTGACAAGCAGCCACCCAGTGCTGTGCTCATCTGAGTAAGCATCGGGACACTGTAAGGAAAGCAACCCCATAATGTTTTTCCTTGCTGTGGTTGCCCACAAGAAACAGCAGAAGACTTTGGACAAGAAAAAAGAGAAAAAATAAAATTAGTATAGTCCCTCTCCTGTCATCCACTAGTTTGCCAGCATTAATTTTCTACCTTTGTTAAGCAGCTTGCTTTTGGGTTACACAGGGATCCACAGCACCGACATTGTGGGGATACAGCTAACAAGTGAGGAGGGAAGTGAAAGTGACCAGGTGTTTCTCAAGACTGAAAAGACATCAGGAATTTGCTAAAAAAGTAAGGGATTGTACTATCTTCAAGAGATCTTCTGTATCCCTACAGAATCCAGGAAGATAAAACTTGGCAGGAAGGTACTAAGAAGAGAAAGCAGATATTAACAACAAGCAGGAAAGGTTCTCTCCAAGCCATCTCAAGACGTAAAAAGTGTTCTTTACCACACACAACAGCAACAACTTCCCCTAAGAGAGGCTGAAGGTCCAAGTCTTGAAAAGAGTAATTATATCCTGAACATCTGAAGAAATCTCTGGGGAAGTTCGAGCTGAGGAAGATCAGAGACAACAGAGCAGGTTTGAACCCACCTCGAGCAACTAACAGAGCTGATCCCCTTTGGAAGCACATGGACAGAGGGGTGGCAACAGGGCAGGGTGAGGAGGGCACAGTGGGGTTTACCAGGTACAAAAACAGGCTCAGTCAAGCTCAGGGCAATGCAGTGGAGGAAAAGACAGGAGCTGAGCAAGGATTTTTAAGGACTAAATTCTGGAGCTGAGTGCATAATGCAGTGCTTTGATGACCAAAACTCTTCAGAGTCCTGGGAATTTAGGGAAGACCAATTCCATCTGCTTTCAGGTTAAACTTGAAGGCTACAGAAATCACAAACCATGCCTATCTGTCACTTTTTAATACAGGTATGAACTTTATCTGTTACAACCTCCACAAACTCACTATCTACTGTCTCCCTCAAACTGTGGCTTGATGGAAACAGATTCCATCCATCTGTAACTGTGTAAAAAGTACAGTTGTAACCTGGCTAAGCACACAGAAGAATTCAAGAAGGGACAGCAGGGTGGAGGGGGAAGTGCTTTCACTGGTCACTGCACAAGACAATTTCTTTACCTTGAATAAATACAGTGCCAGACTGTCAAACATGTCTGCCGGGGAGCCCAGAATTCTCTCAGAAGATATTAAACAGGCCATCCAGGATATTAATACAATGCTTCATACCTGGGGGAGGACTCAGAGACAATATTAATGCTTTTCATATGATGAACAGAAAAAAAAACCTCCAAAACACAAATTGCTGGAGGGAATAAAAACTTCCAGCATAACTGGTGACTGGCTTGCCTGCTGTTAAGAAAGACATCCTCACACATTTTGTACTACACTTTACATCTCACTGGAATTTCTGAGCATTTCACTCCCTAGGGCACCTAAGACTTTGAGATGTTTTACATCAGTATTTTCAGATTTTCTTTTCTTTCTCACCTGCTCTTTCAGCAAAATCAATATTCTATTTATCACCCATAGCAGCCCTCCCCCTGAACATACTAATAGTATGATGTCCTTATTTTGGTGTTCCCAAAACTGCCCCCAGGACTGGAGGCGAGGCTACCCCAGAGCAGAGTGGGACAATCCCCTCCCTTGGCCAGCTGGGGATGCTGGGCCTGATGTCCCCAGGACAGGGATGTCCCCCCTGGTGCCAGGGCACTGCTGGCTCATGTTTAACTGGCCATTGACCAGGACTCCCAGATCTCTTTCCACAAGGCTGCACTGCTGCCCCTTGTGCCCCAGTTTCCACAAATAACCAGGATACCCCATCCTAGGACAAGAAGGAATATTACAGCTGAGCCCATGTGAAGCTGCAGCAATGTGGAGGGAAGCATCTCATACCTTCCTGGAGCTTCATCTTCCCTCCCAAATCACAGAAAACAGCCAGAAACACCACTATGTTTGTTGTTTGATGAAGTTTGGGGAGGTTGTTTAAAGAGAGTGAAGCCAACACATTCCACTACATCCTGGTAGAATTGTCTGAACTTGAAAAACAGCCCAGGAAAAAAGTTTGTTCTCATTATAACTAGGAAGTACAAGCTACTATTCATCCTCATCCAATGGAAACTAATAGCCACAGTTCCTAAGAAGGGGGGCTGTTCCTCATACTGTTTTCTTCTCTGAACAACAAGTCTTATTTTTCTCTGCCAAAGCAGTAGATTAATGAATTATTTTTACAGGACTATCCTGCCAAAGGAAAAAAAAGGAACAAGGAAAAGGATTGTCTTGAATGATAACATCTACAGCTCTCCTAAAAACCTGAGCAGGAGTCAGGTTGTCAGCTTTGTGTCAACAGAGTCCCAACATCCCATACAAATGAATTTTCTGTTCCTGTATCCCATGAGATAGAGGAAGCTATTGCTTTTGCAAATGAGAAATGAAGCAGTGACTTATTCCTAGAGGGCTGGCGAGAGCTCATACCTAAAATGCATTTTGCTGCAGGGTAGTCTGGCAGGACTGTGAAGAGCAGGGAAATAATAAAGTCATCATTTTGAAAAATCCACTGAGCTCACAACAGGGGCATGGAATAACTCAGCAGGCCTGAGAACAGCAGACAGAACGATGCAGACACAAAAAAGGAAGAACTAGGAGGGACCAGGAGGAACTAAAGCTTACAGACCTGGATTTTTGGACTTTTGCAGAACAGCAGCACTGGTTTTGCACAGAACTTGAGCATCTCTTGTTCAGACTTCCACAATCCAAAGGAAAATGGATTGTCCAAATATTCCTATCACTAAGCCTTTCTTCCTCTACTACTTCTAACAGCTCTTATCTCACCAAGAGTTAAAGCATGAGAAATTAAGGCAAGAAGCATTTAGCTCATCTTGAGAGGAAAAGGATTCTAGATACTAGTACAAAAATTCCTTTAACTATCAATAAACCATACACCATTCAAGCAACAATAAATGCCTCCAGTTACTACTGCCCAGCTATTAGAACAAATCTCAGATCAATGTTACACAATGGAAAAGCAAGTTACCAAATAAAAAAAGAAAATAGTTGGTCAATGTGTGTTGTCTCTGGCTTGGTGTTTTTCTGCATTCTCCTTCCCCTGCTTCAGGAAAAGCCAACAAGACTGCAGTTAAATTCTGTGCCTTTCAGACAAAGGAAACTTAATTGCAGTCTTGAGGAGACTGAATTTCTATTGAATGAGATAATGAAGCATAACCAATAGCATTTCAGCAGCAAGGCTCAGGAGGCAGTTTGCTAAGATGCAGAGGTGTGGAGCAAGCTCCTCAGCAGAGTGATTCACTGAAGCACCAGAACTGGCAGAGACAATCAGTCCAGACAGAAGAGTTTCACGGATGACAGTAAGCTTGAAGCTTGTGAAAGGCTCCAGCTCAGGTAAACTGAGAAAGACATATTACCACTGAACAGGTAAGTAATAAAACATTGCTGTTAAAATTAGCAACATACAGGTACAGTACCTTCCCTAAGGACATTGAAGTAAAACTCTTTACTGTTAGCATAACCACTGAATTATTCATGCAGTCTCTACACAGCCCCTGCTGTCAGCAGTACCTGGATTCCACAAAACAGGATGCTGCTCAGGACAGGAATGTCTAACTTCAGCCCTGAATAAATGGACTCTTAAAATACTTACTAACTCACTACACAATACCTAGTACTCTATCACAGGAAACCTCATTTTCTACTGCTAGAAAAGACCAGTTGAACAGCTTTGTTTTTCAGTGTATTTTTGAAATGTGCTTCTATGAGCTTAAGTGATGGTCTTGAGTCATAAGTTCTGGGATTCATCTATTCTGCCCGTGCTCAGCTATCTGCAATTCAAAAGGCTGGAAAAGAGATATGAGTTTTTGATTCTTTTCCAGTTCAGTACATCCTGTAGTCCACCATGTATATTCTCCCTCCAAAAGCAATTTGCAGAATAACTTAAGCAATCTACAGAGATGCCCCTTCATGTTATGCATTGCTGTAGAAACACCTGACATACTGAAAAACTCAAAATGAGTGCTACAAAGCAGATGGCTGATCTCCCACAGGAAACCGGTTCTTTTATTATTGGTGAAGAAAATACAGTTCTTCATTCAACTTGGAATCAGCTCCACATTGTGAGAATTTGGTGGCTCTATCACTCAGGACCATTTGCCCACTTAAATACCTGGTGAAGCAAAGGTTCACAAACAAAATCAAGAGCAGAACCAGCACTGACAGACTTCTACCAGTATGTAAAGAACGAGTCAACTACCACCTAAATGAGACAGCTGCTCCTTCAAGAGTACCCACCACATTTAGGTGGGTCTGACACCACCACCTCACAAAAAAATTCCTTGCCTGAAAGTAGGATGGGCTACAGGAAAAAGAATTGACATTCTACTAGACAATGGTCTAGATAGACCCAGATAGTGTTGGGTCACACACCCCTCTCTTACTAAAGCAGAATGGGAAGAGGAGAAAGATCTGACACTTTTCTGTCCTTCTGTGTGCCAATTTCTTTCAAACTCTTCCTGGTACAAGACAATTTGACAGAGCAAAGTGTCAAACACATACTCCCCAGACTGACAACATCTAAAGAAGATTTAAATTAGGGAAGAAATTTTACAGCCTTAGTCTCAACGGTGAGACTTCAACACAATATCCATCATCCAGTAAAGGCATTTATAAAACGGAATCTCAATGGATGTCAGGAAGAAAGGGCTTGGGATTTGTAGCAAAAGCCAATTAAAGAAGTTCCATCTCAACTCTCCAAGCATCTGAGATTGCAGCCAGAAGAGGGTGTCTAACCACATCCAACTGTGACAAAAAACATGAAGCAAACTATTCAGTTGTTCTAACTTCACTGTGCTAACAGGAAAGGGAACCCAAATCTACACTTCCAGGTTCTGGTAACTCTGGATTACAACACACAGAAGTTTCATGGTCCATTCCTAACTAATTAAACAACAAAAATCAAGATCTTAAATCAAGAACTATCTAACACAATATTCCTGGGCTTTGGGGAACTTCTGTTAGAGACCTTGCCTGGTTTAGCTGTTCAGATTTGGTACAGAGTAGCTACACAGAGCAGAAGATGGGGAAAGATCACACACATTTGTCATTAGCAAATTCCCAAACAATTCAGTTTCTCCACACTTTTTAGATAGTGCTCTTCTCAAGACAGAATAGAGAGTATCTGGACAGCATTATTTAATATGTTACAAACCATTGGGTTTTCTTAATGAATCAGAAAAATAGAACTTGCTACTAACACCTTGCACACAACTAACACCACAGATTGTACAATGCCATGGACTTGAAGTAGTATTTGTGGAGAGTGAAAATGTGCCAAATTCCAGTGTAACAGGTGGAAAAATGACATGAAAAGGACTGAGGGTTTGTATTTTTGCACCCACATTTCATCCACAAAGAAACAGCACAAATACTTAACATACTGCTGCCTTGGCACAAACTCCTGCCTTTGCCCTGCAAGTGGCCACAGGCCAAAGCATTCAGAGGCACTCCAGCCCTGGCACAAGTGTGTTTCCACTGAAATCAATGGGAATTTCCTCACTGAGCTAATGAGAGGAGACCAGAGCCAACACCAGTCCCATCTGTACTGAGTATAATCCATCATTCTAACAAAGTAGAAAATTCATTCATACCAAAACAAATGAATACTCAGCACAATGATACATGACATTGAGTCCAGTAGCATTATCAGCTCTGTGACAGTCATAAGTGGAAAAACCAGCATTCTTGCAGATCCTCACTTATTCTAGGCAGGCAAAAAGCACATTTATTACCAGTTTCTGAGCCACACAGTCTCTTAACTGATGCTTTTAATATTCTTAATTTCATTAAAATCTCAGCTCTTGTTTATCTGTCATCCCCATCTACTAAAACATCAGTTTGCTTCCTCCAGCTCTGATTCAGAATGTTGCAACTTCTAAAATCACTCTCTTAGCCCATTTTCTAGCTGCAAGATTCACCCCCCAGCATAACCATTTTACAGAGAACTGAAGCATGATTTCATCTGTCAGATTCCTTGAAACATATTAAGGAATTTCTGCATTCCCATAGGGTCTGAAAGTGCTAAATTGTTGAATTGCTTAGAGTACTCATACCAGGCAGAAAACTGGAGTGTATTTACCTTGTTCCATGTATTCTTTCCATAGGCATCCTATTTTGGCCACAGTCAGACTGCTGTGCTCAATGGAAAATAGGAAGTATCTATGTCCCACAATGAGTCTGAAATGAAAGGTAGCACATACACTTTTGTTTCTATTGCTCATCTTCTGCAGTGACCAGGTGCACCCTCTGCTTTATCCTTCCACTCTGCTCAGACACTATATTCAGTGCCCTGTAATTGACAGACGAAAATGTCATATATTCATATAAACCTACGTGCTAATTTGAGATTGCACAGGACAAGCACCAGAAAATAGCATTAAACCTGCAAACCTGCCAAAACCAATTATTTACTTCTCTTTCCAGTGAAATTAATATAACAGTTCATCAACAGCATCCAGGGAGAAAATTCTCAGAAAGGGGATAATTATTCCCTAATTTGAAATATTTTTAAGTCAAGCAGGTGGTAAAAGCAAAGTCAAATCTGTCCACAGATCTCTAGAAAATCTCTCCTAGAAGAGATGTCACGCAATACTTGTCAACTTCCACTATTTCACAGCCAATATCTGTTTCAGCAAGAAATTCTCAGCCATACAACATCATCATTTCATCCTGGCTGAGTTCCCTGTGTCCTTATCTCCAGCTGCTGAACCTGCCTCACCTTTTCAGAATCTATTTATATCACATGCCAGAAGGCAGCAGGGATTGTCAGCTCCCACCTGCATTGGACACAGCTCTGTAGAAACAGAGGACATGATTTTTACAATAGGAAAATTGTTTGCTCCTTCCAGAAGAAAAAGCAACAGAAAAGTTTCATGTTAAAGGGCAAACCAAAGCAGGGAGTAGTTGCTGATGTAAGGCAGTGATGCACACAGTGATACTTTTGCTGAGAGCACTGCAATGAAACTCGGGACAGTGAGAGCTGCAGGAAGCTCCACGGCAGGAGCACAGCAAGGGCAGTGCCACAGGTGGGCACACAGGGACCCTCTGCAGAGCCACACACACAGAGCAGCCTCGGCTCCTCTCCCTGCACACACAGGAGATGGCCAGGGTGAGAGGTGTCCCTGCCACCACGCAAATCAAACAGCAGCAATGTGAAGCTGTCTGCACCTTACACCTTTCCTCTCCCTACCTCAGTAACAAGTGACAAAGACCCACTTATTATGTGCTTTAAGTGGTTTAATACATGCCAAGTGACCGGTTGAACACAATAAGGAAATATATCTCATCGCAGCCTCAGTATCAAGAATCAGAAAGTAGGAGTGAAAATTAACTACTATAAAGTATCCAGCAGATTAGTCTCATTGCTTTGACATGACAAATAACTACTTTTCAGTGTCACCCACTCCTTCTAAGCACTGCAGGGTTTGCCCCAGCTGCCAGTATGATGACAACATTTCCTTCTCAACTGTATGATCCATTTGCAAAACTGTTGCTTGACAAACAGGGTTAAAGAAGTTAAAACATATTTGTAGTATGTATTTTGGCCAGTGGTGTGCGGTGACTTGATAAGTCATCTATTATGCTTAATGATGGCCTTATCTTAACAATGACATTCCAAATAAATTTAAAAAACAGACCAGTATAAATATCAAAAATTCCCCCTCTGGCTTTCAACAGCTTCACTTGGATAAAACCAAATTTCACAATTATAAAACTGACCCCCAAGGCAGCAAGAAAGCAAATGCTTTTTTGTGTTATGCCAGGAGCATCCCGAAGGGACTCCCCCACCTGATGGTTTATGAATGGCTTATTCCCAGAGCAGGAATGCTCCCATGGGAAGAGCAGCAAGTCAAATACACTCAGGAGATGCAACCAAATATCCCCACAGGGGACTTTTCAGAGTAGACAAGAGCACAAATACCTAAGAGATGCTGTGCTAGCAAGTGAAACACCCTGTGTTTGCCAGCAAGGTTATCCTCTCTGAATCATCCATCTGCAAAACTTGCTTTGTCCCACTCAAGCCACACGCCACAATTTTGAAGGGGATGGTGAAGAACAAAATTTTGGCCGAGCAGTGCTCTGGATGAAAACCCATGGAGGAGACACATGGTAGACAAAACAGGGTTTTTCAAGAGTCACTGATGAACTCTGTAGAAACAAAAGAAACTCCTGACAGCTTTACCACTGGCACAGATCAGGAATAGCACTGTGCACTCCTTCCCTCACCTCACAGATCCAGCACAGGGGTGGCAGGAGCTCGGCTCTTTTCCAGCACCCTGTAGCTCCACTACTCCTAATTTGATCTAGGTATTCAAGAGTATTTAAATTTATCTTGGAGCCAGCTCTGACCTGATGCCAGAAAGCTCTATCAGGAAACAGTTTGGAAGCATTGTCTGCTCAGTTATTAGGAAATCTCAAAATTTTTTGCTGTTTAATCCAAACAGCAGAAGTTAAATCTTGAAATTCAAAACAGTTTTACCTCCCCAAGGAAAAGGTAGAAAAGACCTCTTAGGGAATCATTCTAAACATGTACTAATGTTTTTCCCTCTTTCCTGCTGTCAAACAACTTTGCTGCCCAATTTTAGGAGTTACTGTTACATTGATCTTTCCATTACTCAGTGTTTGTCTTCATGAGCTGCAATTTTAATAATGGTAACAAAAATACACAGATGATCTCCCTATTACACTTGTATTTCACTAGAATCCATCAGAATTCATGAATTTATGAGCTTCAATTTGCTGCAAAAATAAAGAAAAAACACAGTGATATACAGTATTATTTTTCTGTTGTCCTTGTACACAGCCACTACATTGCAAGTAAGCAAACAATTCTAGGGAAATATCTCCTACATTAAGAAGAAATAGTCACTGCTTTATTACTAACAATCCAAAAGTATAATTCATTTTCATATTCACATATCTGCCAGGAATATTCACTTGTTCTTTAATAACAAGAAGTCATTCAGCTGCTCCTGCTTTTTTCCCTAATTATGAAAAATGTCATCCCTCTAATTTTGAGTTATAATAAAAGGACTGCCCAGGGTGGTTCAAATTCCCATCTTTCTATTTATGAATTGTCCTTGAACAAATGCAAGGTAGCTAATGCATCAGCTTGTGAAAAACCCTCCCAGGTAAGAACTGAGGAAGCACCTCTGCATGTGTCCTTGAGGCACACTGGGACATCACCTTTCAATGAGAAATCTGTTTGCAGCCTCAGCTGATGAGGCACAGAATGCATTTTAGTATCTATTCTGCCCTAGTCACTTCCCCTTAGTATCAGCAGAGAACACTCTCTGCAGATATTCCACCAGCATTTCACACATTCTAAAGCACTTAACTTTTCCACACATGCTGCAGTGCATTAGGGGAACATCTAAAGCCTACAGTCTTATCACAGCCTGTGGGTGGGAAATTTCTCCTTGTATTAAGTGCCTTATAAAGCACAGGCAGCTTCACATCACTACTGCTTTGCATTGGGCAGAGCTTCACATTTGGAATTATCTGTATCACCACAAACCACAGCACTGAAACACTGATGAGTTTTACATCCATGACTGATCACCACAGTATTTTCTGCACTGAAACATTAAAGTTTTACGTGCATTTCATTCAAGAGGGTTCAAGCTTACTCTAAATTTAAGCTAATTACACTTCACAGCGTTTTCATTTGGTGAATTCAGTGAAGGCTTCTTAAAAGCTCAGGCCTGGATACTGAAGGTGAGTGCATGAAGAACACCCACTGCCACAAAGGATATTTTAAAGCAGGGAACACACTCTTGAAGAGATCATCAGTGAAAAGCAGAGGTATTGGGGATAAGAGGATGAAAAAGGGACAGAGACATGCCAACACAAAGGACAAAAAGAAAGCTGTATTTGTATTTAATTGCACAGAAAAACCTTTTCATTATACACAAAAGAAAGTATCTGTTTTTTCAATACTTACTGTGCCAGTTTAATAAAGCACAGGTGGACAAAGCCTCTTGGAGGAGCCTCATGGCTGTTCCAGTATCCTGGGCTGCCCTGCACAGTGCTATTCCAGGGGAATGTTCATCCCAAATGGATATGATAAAGTGAAGGATAATCCAGGGAACGTCCACCTGATGCAGCCAAGGTCCAAGAGGACCAAAACATATACAATTATATTCATGCATTGCCGAGTCCAAGTTCTCTAAATTTTTGCCAATAAACATTTGTCACCCACTTGTTAGAATTTGTTAGTGCAGCTGCAGCACGGTACCCACCACAGCCACGTGATTTTTTGTTGGCACAAAGCCCAGAGGAGCTCCCATCCACAGCAGGTTTCTCCCTCACAGTACATTTATCAGAACAGTTTGCACGCCATAAAAAACAATTTCTAAGTTCATGTTGTTTTAACTTCACCTCATATTTCAATGACCCTGCAGACATGCTCTGCTAAGTTAGAGAAGTGAGCCTCTGTCTTATTCCTCCCACAAGGATTCTTGCCTCTGCAGCTTGACTGTGATATTCACCCCTGGCCATCACATGAAGCTGCTCATTTTGTCAAGAGCAAAGTCTCCAGGCAGACTGACAGAAGAGTGTGTCAGTCTCAATGGTTTCATCTAAAGAAAAAGCTGTACCTAAAGAGCCATCCCCTTCTGCAGCAGGGCATGGATTTCTGCAGGGACTCAAGTACAAGTGCTCAACTGGGATGCCCCTGCTTCTTTTGCCAATTCACAGCCTAGGACACTATAGCTTCAGGCACTTGGAGATATTTGAAGTTTTGCTTGTGTTTGATTTTTGCCTCGTTTCTGACACAGGTTCATGCTCCCAGAAGCAAGTAATTTCATAAGCCTTTCTACAAGATAGTAAGTAAATACATTATGGTTCTGCATGAAGGAACTGCAATATATACTGAAAATCAATGCTTGCATAATTCTGAGGGCAAGAACTTCAAGATGTAATTTTACTTCAATAACTTATGTATTTACATGCTCTCTCTGGGTACCAATAAAAGCTCAACAGCATTCAGTTTGAATACAGCTCTTCTATGGGTATGTACATTTGACAAAATGTGTACTATTAAAGCAGCTTTGATCTATTCACTGTGTGACCTGTTCTTGTTTTCTACTTAAAGAACAAAGTCAGAATGACAGAAAATTATAGTCAGCAGATTCAAAAATACAAGCAACTGTGGGATAGCAGGCAAGCAGCCTGTGGCTGGCCCAGGAAATGAAGTGCCACTGGATTCTCATCCCACTTTATCTTCACATGGCAGCCGGTTCCCATCATGGTTTTGACCTATTATGTCCCAGCAAGGGCCCTTGAAAGAGCCCCCTGGCTGAAGAGCTGTAGGGTTTCCATGCAGCAGGGAGGAAAAAGAGCAAGTCAAGCAAGAGCAAAGGGCAGCAGGATCCCGGACAGTGCTCAGGGTGTGAAGCTGGAGCACACAGACCTTGCTGCAAGACAAAACCCAGGGACAGCACCACAGACAAGCAGCAGACAGCTTGAGCAGCCCTCCATGCCCTTACAAACATCCCTCTGGATGGGAGGCGTATCACAACCCACTTTGCTCTTGCAGTTTTCCTGCCCCTGTTTCAAAACAGGTACTGCAAAGCTCAGTTTCTCCAGCTAGGGTTATATGTAAGCAGCAGAGAGAAGTAATTTTTCCCTGAAAGCACTTCCTTGATATATCTTTTATTTTAAATCAGATTCAAAAGCTTTTTCTTCATCTTCAAAGATATTAGACAAGCAGCATAAGATTTCATGCAGGGCTTAGCTTACAAGAGACTGTGTACCTGTCAGCCATCTTTCACAGCAGATTCTCTCTAATGCATCTAAACTAATATATCTAAGTGAAGGCTGAAAGAATGAAAAGCAATCTCTGCACTCACATGTCACTTGCAAATCAGTGCTGCAGTCAGACTTAAGGAAAGACATCTCCATAATGAAAGGAGGTCCAATTTTAATATTCACAGACTTCACAATTAAGTCCACCCGATAAAATATCAGCAGGGGGACAATTAACAAAGAGAACCAAGTATTGTGCTGCTTCCTTTGAGTTTATGAGATGTAGGAGCTTCTTTTATTTTAGTTTTAAGTCTGAAGTTAAATAAGGCCTGGAAATGTCTGATAGATTTTACTGTGATGAACCAAAGACAAAATCTTCTATGGTTTCACAGCAACTGATATACAGCACACTACTGGGTTACAGCACAGTTTTGCACGTGTATGTGCAAATTTGCACATGTAACATTTATCTGGAATGTGCTGTGACTTGTCCTAGAGGATATTCCACAGAATTTATCCATAAACCCCTGAAGTAAATGTAAAAAAATAAAAAAACCTTGGAAAAAAGTACATTTTAAAACATGAATATTTTTACAAGATGTAGCTAAAAACACATCATTTTCCTTAAAACTACAAACTCATGATTTTTAACTGCAAAAGCAACTGCTGCCTTCTCAAGCCTTTGAAACCTCCCTGTTTGGCATCCTCTGAACACCAGGCAATTTTAAATATCTCATCAACTAGGAAATGCAGGTGGAAAAAGAGGATTGATTGAGAACAGAGATTGAACTGTAACTCTGAACAGTTTCTCCTGTGAAGGAGACAGAAGAACAAATTGCAATACAGTTCACATGAGTGAAGCTGTATAATTGCAAAATGCAATCTCTCCATGGATGAGAACAAAGTTTCCCTATCAATATTTATAAGCTTGGTATTTCTGAATCTCATTAGAACGTGTCTGATACATCACAGGTTGCATAGAAAATAAAAATAATGGCATATTTGCCATGGATTTTGAGAAATGCCAGCTTCTTTTTAAATAAACACCATCCTGCATCCAGCACCCTGTGCTCACTGAATGTTCTGTCTGATGTTCTGCTTTAGGGAGTGTTTGTTGCTGCATGTAGCTGAGTATGTCACAGTAAAGTTCATTCTTCTAAAAAGTCAAGGCTGCCTAACATATGTTGTTCTCCAACCTAGTAAAATAAATATTTTAGTTACTTCCCCTCTTCTGCAGTCAGGCTGATGCTTTTCTTCTGCTTCTAGACACAGCCTTTTCCTTTGGGCCTCTTTCATTTACACAACTTGATAAAAGAAACACTCTCCCAAATAACTTCATTTAAATGAAAAGCTTGGTTGGCATTTCCTTCCCCTTTGTTCAAGATCACCAAAGCCACCAAGGAGATTTCAAATAAAAAATTTAAAAAGGCATTTGAAACCACCATCCAAACTTTTGTACAACTCAGGGGGTGGGGAACAAACAAACAACAAACACACACGTTTTTCAGAACTATAGAAGCCACAGAGGCAGGTCACAGATTCCTGAAAGGGAAATGTACACAAGTGCACACCTCCTTTCATCCCTACATTAATCCAAGTGCAAATATTATAGTCTAATACATCCACAGGCAACATTCTTTCACAAGCAAATCATCTTTACCCTCTGTTATTCTCTTTATAACAGAAACATTTTTAAAATTCATTTTGAGCCATAAGAGTGACAGAGAGTATATTAAAGGCACTAAAATAATGAAAATCCTGCATTATTAAAGCAGATATATCAATAGAGGCAACACCCAAAATTATATATCTCTACATTATCACTCTTCCTTGAGCAGATCAGAATATGAGCACTGCACATCATTCAGCAGGAGGAGATGGTTCAGCATGTTCAAACCTGGGCAGGAGCAGAAATGAGAATAAGGGAAACTCTTATAATAGAAAAGTCTTCACAACAAATTCCATGTTGAACTACTCCACTGTTAAAATAAATCTTGCCATAGTTTTACATTTTCAACTTCATTCTAAAATCTTATCCCTGCTCTGCTAAACACCAAGAACCCCCACTTGGATCTCCAGGGCTACTTGGTATAAAATACACTCCTCTTCCAACTTTAAGAACAAGTACTCATCTACTGCTGAAGAAAAGAGAAATTCAGGATGAAATTCCTCTGAGAACAAATAGCACAAAATAGTGGTTCTCTGTGTTCACCACTACTGAACACAGAGAACCACTCTGCATGTTTGTAATGCACTGCCAGAAATATTTCACATCTCCCTGATATAAAAACAACTGCATACTATAATAATACTTCTTTCTCCTGTGACAGAAGTGCTTAGATATAAAAATCCCTAAAAGGCACAACAGAAATCTAAAACAATTCAAGAACAGCAAAATGAAAAGTAAATATGAAAAACTGTCATTTTAGTATGATCTTCCCTAATTAGGAGTAAACAATAAAATGTTACATAAAGAGCACTATATTTTCCTTCTGTTAGTTCCACAGAAACTGAGCTAGAACAGGAATGTTTCAGTGACATGTCAGCTGCTTTCTTTCCTTTCCTGAGTTGCTTCAGGCAGTAATTAATGCTCCTGTAGGGACTCAGCCATTCCCCTCACCCAGTGAAGTCTCAGCAGCCATTCTCCTTTTGAGCCTCCGAACCCATCTCAATAAAGGGCATCAGGGATCCACAGCAATCAGAGGTCAAATCCCACCACATAAAGTGAAACTTGACTATATTGTAAGGAATCATTTGCTTGTCTGAATTCATCTCCAGAACAAAATTAAAGCAACACTGTAATCAAAAACTTCCTAGCACTTTTAATATCACAGCGGCCTCACACCAAAATCTTTCAGAAAGAAGGAAAAAATGCTTACACACATACACATTTCCTCACTGTTACAATCAGCAGGTTTAAAAGACAAAGACCTTACTTATTCAGGAAAACAGCATATTAAGCTAGTACAATATTTAGTATTCATTATAGACAAAACCATCCCTCAGCAGGTAATGTGTGGTTTACGGACATATGGCTACCCTAAAAGGCATTTCACTGTTTTACTACCACCCTGAAATCAAATTACTCTCCATTATCATCAAATCAAGAAGAGTCCAGAAACTTCCAATACCATGTTTTTTTCATTAAAATAGCTCTGTCCTACAAAAACCTATGCATTTGCAACATTGTCCATGCCAACACCACCGGCAGGATATTCACAAGGGCCTGTAAGCTAAAATGGTCCCAAAAATTCACAACTGCCTTCTCCCCCAGCAGGCTAACAGAGGCAGCAAAGTCCCAGAGGCTTGGATAATGACTAAACAAAGAACTTTTTTTAAAAGGCTTAGAGATCGTTTTTTTCTTTCAGAATTTTCTAGACAATTACTGAAGTCAGCAATGACCAGGAAATAATGAAATGCCTGTGGTGTGATAAAAGCTGGATTTGTAGGCACAGCAAGGTTGAAGAGAAGATGTCCAGATGGAGCATTAACCCACTGGGAGCCCCAGTTAAAATCCTTATGTCACTGGTGCTGTCATTTGGGGGAAACAAGAGCTCCTGTGTGCAGCACTGCCCACTCCTGGGGACAGCCCTGAACCTGCAGAGCACGAAGCAGAAATATTCTGGACACTGAAGAAATTCAATACAGTGTCCACAGGGCACAGGAAGCCTCACAGGGATGAATGCTGGAACAAGTCAGGAGGTGGTGTTTCATAAGGCAGCCTTTCATCCTGAAGTCAGAAGACAGCTGAAGCCACAGCTGACAATATGTACCCTTTTTTTAACCTTTTTATTGTGCCCACACTGAGTCACTCCCACACCAGCTTCTCAGCATGCAAGATTTGCAGCCGAGAGGAGTTTGTGCCAAAAGTTTAGGCAGGTACAGTGGATGATGAAAAGGTAGCCCCTTGCAAGTTGTATTTCTGCTCTACAGTAAGCATGGCCAGCCCCTGGGTGCCAGAAGGGGAAGTTTGCTCTGGACCCTCAGGTACTTAACAAGAGGCACAGGATGAAGCCCTTCCAGCCCAGCTCACAGACACCACAGCTCCCACTGCCTCTGGGTGCCCATGTTTCCCAAAGCCCAGTAATAATTGTCATTTACAAACCAAAATATTGCTGGGCACTGTCCACCTGCCTTGAACAGCATCTGTGACATGAAACTGTTGGTTAAAGTGGTCGTATCTGAAGAAGTGACAACATTTTGCCTTATTTTCCTTCCCAAAATTCAGATAGCAAAGTCAGGGACCAGTCATATAAACCCTGCTCTTACCATTTAAAAACATTCTACTAACATTGTTCTGTGAAAGATTGCTCGGGCAAACTGCACAGCCAGTAAACACCATCTTGATTTTTTGCTCACTGCTAAAATACCTGCCTTGGGGAAGGCTCTGAATGCAGATCAAACTGAGGGAGCTGCAGGCAGGTCTCACACAGGAGCTGTAGCAGGGGGAGAAGGACTGGCTGAACAGTCAGACACTCAGTAAACACCGCACAGCAAACTCCTTCTCTCCCTCAGCACAGGCAGGGTTGAAAAGAAAGGGCATTTATCAAAAAAAAAAAATAATACAAGCAGCTGAGACTAGTAATGCATTCCTTTGATATTTAAGCACATAATCTCCACAAATTAGGCTTTTTACTTTAACACCTGCTAAGGGCAGAGCTGTTAAGCACCAGCAAAGCTACTCCCAATTGCCTATGCCACCTGTGACTTTCTCAGGTCTGAGGATGGTTTCCAAGGACTAAGGATGGATATGAAAGTTACATGAAAACATTATTTATTTCTTCTCTGCAGCTTCACAGTAACATCCTAGATTCAAACCCCGCTTACTGGCAAAAAAAAAAATACACCAAAACATTTAAACTGCCAAAAAATTCTCAAAAAAAGCTGAAAATTGAAGAGACAATCCATTAGAAGGATAGGTGTTTAGGATTTTCACTTTGGCATGGAACAAAACTCTCCTATCTCAAGATAGTGTGAAAAGATTCTACTCTTCTGTTCAGCCTCCAGAACTCCAGTTACTCACAGTGCCTGTGATGGAGACTGGCACTGCAGGCTGCCTCTCCCAAGGCCCAGCCTCCAACAAGCCATTGCTCATGCTCTACTGCCAAAAGTTGTTCTTTGTGGCTGGCAAATAAAGCAGAGAATCTCTAGAGAGAATTACTGTGCTGGTGACCTGGTGAGTTCATAACTCCTGCTCCTGCACACCAAGTTGATTAACAGCTCAGTCGTGCCTAAACTGGGCTGCTCTGCATGCACATCATCCTGCAGCCTGATTATAGCAGCATTTGTTCCATCATGGCAGCACTCATTGGAATATTAATGCATTCTGACATATACCACATCCATTGCCAGCTACAACTGCAGAGGAAAACAGGTAATGTTTTCACTCTTTGGAAATAAGTGGATGGTGAGACAACATTTGCATTATCTGAGCAAAAAGCTTTCCTGTACAGAACTTCTCATTTTATATAATTCCAAATATGACTGTATAACAGAAGGTGCAAACTTCAATCTGTTTTAATTAACAGTTACAGGGTTTTATAATGGGCACACCACATTTGGGATGACTATCCTTCAAAAAAAGCACTTTAGTAGGAAAGTGTTATTGATCTAATGGAAAGAATTACTATCCCTAAGGATTACTGCAAGCAAATCTAATAATATTATATCAAATATACATCCAACACAGTAAGAAAAAAGCCTGAAGTACCTAGGAGCAAGCCACAAGAAATTGCTAAGTTTGTCTACAGGGTAAAACCAATACATTATTTCAAATTAACAATTCTTTTAATGAAAATCAGCATCATATCTGTGAAGTTATCCACTGGCTTAACTTTTAAAGTTATTGTTCCAGTTTTTTAGAGAGATGATTGGATTGTATGGAAGTATTTCAAGAGTTCTTGTCCAGCCTTAGCCAAGACAAAAATGTTATGTAAGGTCAAGTCAGCACTGATTTGCATCATACTGTCCTGCTTACCAGGGAGTTGACCCAGCAACATAAGTCAGGTTACAGCTGCATTTCAAGCCTGTCCCTATCACTTGTTAAGGGCAAACTTCCTTGGGATTCAGAGAGAATAATTCCAGAAGCAAATTCTTCCCCCACTAACAAGATTTCAGGGTGAGGATGAACCAAACAAGGGCACAATTTCTTTACTGCAGATAAACTACCTGAAAACAGGCATCTATTGAGCTACCCAGAGGGCAAAGGTGCCTAGAAAAGAATGCCTTGAACAGACAGCCTGCCTGCCACTCTTACTGTCACCTGCCCAGGATGAAGCCCTTCACTACAGCCCTGGCACACAATGTGCCAAGAGGTTTGAGTGTACTTGGTGCAACAGACAGTACCTGAACACAAAGGGAAAAGAGCACAACCAGTCCAGAGGTGCTCCTGCCTGCCTTTGGGACTGGTTATATTCCAGGAGATGATTGGAAAAGTCAAAATGTCTTCTGAGTTCTGAGCAACCCTAAGAATCCAGCAGATGAGATCCTGTTTCAGCTGAATCGCAGCCTGGAGATTGTGCCAATGAAAGCCTGACCAGGTGTGATTGTAGGAGGTACTGAATCACAACCAGCTCTCACAGATGATTCACAAATGCAGAACAAATTCTTCAATGCAAACAGGATGCAATTAGTGTTTAGGGATCTAGATATCTCTTCCAGCAATACAGTTAACTCAGCAATGTTTTTGAAAAGGAAAAGATCATTCCATAAGGTGCTGAAGTACACATGATCTTCAGGCTAAAATAAAACTTTAATTCAACATGGAAAAGTGGACACATCCTTCCTACAGAGAACTGAATCTACAGTGGTCCAAAGTTCAGGTAATATAACCCAGAAAATCTTTCCCAGAGGGAGAAATTTTCCCTTTATTTTTCCCTTTGTTGTGAAGAATTTTCCCAGGGAGTTGCTCTATACAAATCAATTAAAAGGGGCTCCTGGTGACAGAACCTTGGCCCAGGCAGAGTTCAGGGTCTGTGTGCAGATACACTCACAGGGCAAAGTCACTCCACTTAAATTATTGGCAATTAGTGTCATGCCCTTGGACAGCAGCACCAGGGCTTTTGCTTCCTCAGCCAGCAGAGCAATGGGGGTTTTACACCCCTGCAGAGGCAACAGCCTTTCCTTACCAAGGAGCCAAGCTTTAGCTGGTCCCCAGCTGGAGCCTTCCCCCTGCCTGATATTTACCTCCTAGATATATTTACAGGCAAACATATCCCTCTCTTGGCCTTTGCAATACCATGCTAAGCAAACAAGCCAAGCTCTCCTAGTCTCCTCTCATAAAGTAAGCTCTCTGTTTTCCTTATCACACTAGCAAGCTTTCTTTGCACCAGTTTATTTCCTTGGACATGGGTCATCAGATCTGTACACAATATTCCAGGAGAAATCAATTCAGGTCCTTGTTAAGTAGCATTTATGCTCCCCACTGGAAGCAAATTCCAACCACTCAGTCTCCTGCAGCCACTCCATTCCCGTTTTCTGCACTCCTGTTCCCACAAATGCAGAGCCCAGCTACCATTTCCATACCCAACGCACAACTCTCCAGAGAGCAAAGTGAGGAGCTCAGGGAAGGCAATACCCAGCTGACATTCCCCACTCTGCAATAGTCAGGGATATTAGGACACAGATGCTAAAGTGCTGTCATCTCATTGCAGGTGTTCCATACTGCTGTCTGCTATCACAAGAGTTCCATACCTGCTTGGTGTTTCTCATGAACAGCTCCTCAAAGCACTGACTCTCCTTCACAAAGCAGACAATGACTCCAGCTCCCTTCTCACCCAGCCACCCCACTCTTTTATAGCATCTTCTTCTCATTGCTTACACCTGTGGCCTGTTAAGTCAGGCCTGTTCCTAATCTTTGATAATTAACCCAGCTGCAACTCCTTAGGGGTGAGATTACTTTCTGCACTCTCTCTCTATTTTCTTATATTCTATCACCCTGCAGTAAAGTCCTGCCCCAGCTGGAATTTTGCAGCATTTGAGAGCTCAGTCTGGCCAAAGTTGGACAAATCTTCCCCAACTAGAAGCCTTGACATAAAAACTGCAACCAGATGAATTTGGTTTTTCAACATTTCCTCCACACCAGGCATAGAAATACCAAGACAAGTTCAAGGGCTGCCCTACCTGCCTCTCCTATAGCATTTTCAGAGTTTCTTATGGGTAATATTACCAACACCTTTCTTTCACAAGAAATCTTCTCTATAATTTTTTACTGGAATTCCTCCTCTTTTTGAGTTACAACTGACAATATTATTGACCTGTTTTTTTAAATTTTAACTAGAATGCTGGGGAAAAAAAAAAAAAACCACTGAAGTCAGTATGCAGCAACAAGCACTCTACAAGGTTTTACTTCTGGCACTGGGCAGCCAGAGCATGTTGCATTCAAGTCCTATTTACACTTTATTCCATTGACTGAAACATTTCACTGGATAGATGCAGTTGCCTGGAAGCCCAGAATAAAATGCAATGCCTGCTATCTAGAAAAAAATTAGACACAGGAGTATCAATTAACTTTGTTTTACATTGTAATACACACAGCATACCTATTTTTGAAAGAATATGTACATGTTACATATATTTTAACCAGCAGCCTTCACATAATTCATTTCTACAATTGATCATATGCTCCAAAACTTGATGATTTTAACCCACTTTCGTTTTCAAAACATAATTTGGGTTTAGCAAAGGAGAGTCTAATTGGAATGCTCAGTGCCCTTCAAATCGGACTTTAAAAAAAAATCAGCACTTAATGAGATTATACAATTAAATACATATATTGTCAAAAAAATTAATGTATTGTTCTACAGTCATAGCCTCCTGCTATTAACAGGAGCCTTCTCTGACCTTCAATTATCCCATAAAGAAACATTAATTGAACTATAAAAGTCCTTGGCCAAAATACTATTTATAAACTCAGGAAACACTAAAAGCATGCAGAACTATTCCATGCTTTTTGAGAATAAAATATGGCAATACAGTATGGCCACAAGTCAAAGAACCAGAGTTTCAAATCTACAGCAGGTATTTACAAGCCTGTAATTGAATTTGGAGTGGGTTTTGGTGGGAAGATACAAGGTCACAGAGGGAATTTTGTTAAGAATGAGGAAAAAACTTGCTATTAAATCAAGCACTATTCCTCTGAAGTATACAAGATGTCTCTTTTCAGGCACCAAGTCCCAGTTTGGAAAGCACATTTCTCCCCTTGCAGTGAAAAGCCAGAATCAAACTTTGACAGAAGCTCTCTCAGCAGAACAGTCAGCAGCACTGTGCTAGTTAAACACTGACATCTACAGTCGTGTCTTGGGAAAAATCTGGAGTAGGATCCAACAAAGCCATCACCCTTACTCACCCTCAGCAGGCACCTCCCTTACACCACAGCCGGGTGTGAAACTGCCCAGGGTGAGGTCGCTGTGACATCAGCCCTGCCACCGCCGCTGCTGGTGGCAACAGCGCAAGGACAGACTCGCACAGCACCCGCAGGAGGCAGGGAAAACACACACAGCCCAAAGCCAGGCTTTAAAAACTTGTTTTTTCAGTGCCTGAACTTCCATCATTTCACCTGATGCTCATTGTGTGCTGGCACTACCGAGAGGAGGAAACACCTTGCTCCAAATGTGGGCTGAGGGTTAACCATGCTGTTGATTAGACCAGTAGTTGCAATTAAAAGGAAAAATAGTCAATTTGGTCAGTTATATAGAAGCAGAATCCCATATATGGAATATACATACGTATTCATATACTGCCAGCATATACTACTGTTGGCAGTATATGAATACATACTGCCAACAGACCTGTATGAGAGCTACAAATTTAATAATATTTCATACTGAAAAAAGAAAAAAAACAACATTCACAGCCAGATTGCATCTCTAAATTACATAACTAATACTGGCTTGACCTTGAATTTTCCTCAGGTAAGACCAGAGGCCTGGATCCACACAAAACCTTCCCAGATACTTGTCTTTTGTTCTAACTGCTACAGAACAAGCTCTCAGCTTTTTAAAATATCAAGGAAAAATAAAGCTCTAAGAATTCCAGAGCAACAGTTATTCCCAGGCTCTCTTCATCCCATGCCATATTTTCACTCCACTGTCAGCTCACCATTCCTTGCTTTGTCACTCCAGCAACACCACTGGAAGGATCACAGAAGCATCTCAGATGTTCACACCTGATAAATTCTGGTAGCTAAAAAAGTTGGTTTAAATATCTCTAAAAGCCAGAAAATAATGCTGGATAAAGGACTATTCTTGATGTTATCTTACTACATCATGTCAGAGGTCTTGCTGTTTAAACAAAAATTCATAAGATAAGCAAAACTTCTCACAAATGATGTAGGATCCAGGGGAGCCAGCTTAGAAGCCATTACTCTCTGAGCAAGTCTCCAGATGTATGAGGGGGCCAGGCACTTATGTTCGGTTCCTGGCTGATGAAATTGGCATGCACTGCAAACCCACAAGACAAACTATAGGCAAAGTTCTAATTGCCCTGATTACACAGCTCTACAAGAAGCTTCCAACAAAATAACACACAGCAGTTTTCCTTTATTTATATCCAACACTGAAGAACATCACAGGCAATCCATTTTTAAAATCTCCCCTGAAGAAGCTATCAGCAGAAGCAGAGTAATAAAAACAGGAGATGAAAAAGCAGTGATCTAGTCACTACCTTGAAGTATATCCTGTCTGCTTTAATGCTGCTATTTTGCTTTATTTATGAATGTGTAAGTTTCCTAAAAAAAAATGCAGAACAGTTTTAATGACAAAATAGCAATTTCTGTTATAATTTTTCGATGACATAACGTAGCATGAAAATCTTTCTTGAGATATAAAGAAATGTTTTCTCTCACTAAATAGGCTCACAAAGCAGGTGTGCTGAACAAACATTACTTCTAACTTGAGCTGAATTTTCCCCTCTACTTTTGACATAAATGTCAACTTATTTAAAAGCTTATACTGAACTGTCAAAGTCTTTTCCACGCTTACTTTTCCTTCCTGAACAATTGAAGAGCAAGAAATCATACGAGCACCTAAGCCAACATAAAGCCAAATACTAGAGAGAAGGGTAGGAGGGGAAAAGCACCTTCTAGAACCTTCAGAGATTAAATTCTCTCCCAGCTCTCTTCATGCTGCTGTGCAAAGGAGAGGTGTGCAGGGCAGCAACACTTTGACCCCAGTCCCACAGGCATCCAGCAAAAGCAGGACACAATGTTATGTCTTGCACTAAGGAAACCCTTCCTCTATCACAAAGGTCTGTTTCATCTCAGGCTCACAAGGTGTCTGCATGAAGAAATTCATATGTGCACATGGACCAGAACAAGTACATAGAAAGCACTGACACTTTTAAATTTTAAAAACTATTATTCATATACCCCATTTGCCAGGTATCCTACAGCACAAGTGGGAATGTATTGTCCTAAGAGTCTTGTCCTGCCACTTCAGAAGCTTCAAGTACTGACCACTCCTCTCACCAATAACAATGGGTGGACTTCTTTCAGGTATTTATGATCTTCATATTGAATTATGTATCACACTCACCAACAACATCACTTGGCCAATGCAATCAGTCTTCATTAAACACCATCATTTTTTCCACTTTAACAAACTGACCAGTGAAATATAGCCTGACACATGCTAATCATATGGAAGCAAATAAAAGGCAAAAGAGACCTTGATTAATATGCAAATTATGACCCCAAATTAGCAAGCCAGAGCTGGCACAGCCTGGCCTCCAAATGGAGGAAGTCCCCCATCTGGAACACAGAAATCTAGGTGGAAATTCCTGCTCCATTCCAGATTCTGTGTGATTTGGAAAAATATATCTAGCCCATAGATGATTTTCCCAAATGGTACTTGGTACTTCTTGCAGCTTTCAGGCAGGGAACTCACTCCCAAAGGAAAACTCAACTTCCTTAGCCATTTGTAAACCACATGGGTATTGATTTGCATAACTAAGTGGCTGAAAACAGCTTCGTTTCCCTGTCTTGACTGTCTCCCACTGAAATGAGACAGAGAGACTGAATCAGAAGCTCTGCTGGCATAAGTCTGGCACACATTTATTTGGCATAAACTTGGTCCAGCAGATTTGTTGTCTCAAAGTTTAAAATAAACTAAAAACAAAGCTGCTGAGTCAAAGCTTCATACTTCATTCTTGGAAGCCTAAGATAGTTCTGGAGAATTATTGTGAAAAATACAAATGGCAATAATACATTTTTAATAAAATTGCTGGCTTAAATCACTTGCTTTTAACATCTATTTTGCAAGTCTCAGAGGAAACCAAAAGCAATTTTGTGGCAGCTTCCTCATTTTTATATATTATGAAAAATCTCCAGCTATAAATATATGTTATGAATGGAGTTTGGTACTGAGGACAATAGCTGGAAAATAATGCCTGGGGGAATGAAAAATATACTGAGGCTTTGATATAATGCTGACAGGAAAAGACCCAATGCATTATTTCAACATCAAGGTAAATTTTCTATTCCAAGGACAATATTTTACACAGTGATTGCTTAAAAAAACCACCAATATTTCTTTTATTACACTTGTCAGTATTTTTCTCCACCACACATGCATATTGAAATCACTATAAATCCTATTTGCTCTGGGGAGCATTACCCATTTTCATTCATTTGAAATGCTATTCATTTGAATATTTTTTTCCACTCTTCTGCCCAAGTTTTCAAGAAAAATCTGCATATTGAGCTGGTTTAGCCAGTTAAGTACAAGGGGGAGAAATAAGATGTTCTCAACACAGTTTTAGTGATCCTGACCCCCAAAGAGATGGCATACATTTCACGTACAGTACATGAAGCAGTACAAGCACAGCCACCAATTCTGCTTGTGATATAGGTCCTGTGCAAACTGCCAGCTGCAAACATTGTGCAGCACAGACTCAAGACACAGGCAGAAACTCTTGTCTTTCAGGAGACACCAGGAAAAAAAAATACTTCACTCTTTAAGCACACCACCTCAGCAGTGCTGTGATTCCCCAAACACCAGGCCATGACACCACTAACAGCAGCTTGCTCTGTGCCCCAGAAGCAAACTTTTCAGACACATGCAAGGAGTCCCTCCTGCAAGGCTGCTCGTTGAACAGCTCCAACAGCTTTTACACAATTCTCCAAATGCAAGAGGCATTAAGGGAAGCCTGGTCAGCAGAGGATTTCTGCCAACAAAGCAGAGACCACACTGGAACACAGAGCCAGCTGGACACAAGCTGTACCCTGCACTCTCCAGCTGCACAGCAGAAAGCTCCTGGGCTCAACCCCATTCCCCTCTCACCCTTTCTCAGTTCAGGAGCTGCAAACAACCTTGGAAAGTTTTCATCTTGGGATATTTCCATACATGAAGACTTTTCCAAACCGAGTACTTTTCTAACTATAAACCCATTTTGTCTGATTCCCTTGTGCTAACACTGAAACATGCAGACATGAAGAACACACAGCAGGTCTAAGGGGCACTTTCAGAGCCACAGGTTCCTCTGAAAGGAGGTTAGAGAATTTATATTTGCCAATGTTTGTTTTAATTCTGACTGTATTCCAACCAGGAAGCACAAACTCCCTTGACTACATTTTTCAAATTTGCTGCATCTTGAGCTTTAGTCACTGTCATCTGTGGGTCTTTTCCATTTCCATCACCTGCAGAGTAACATCTGTCTGAATAGGCAGAAATGACAGCAGCCCTGGGAAATGCCACTGAAACTTTCCTGCTTCAATCCAGAAGGAAATTCCCACATTCACTGTTGCTTGCAATGGCACAGTGGCCAATAAAACAAATTGGGACAAGGAAGATTGAGTGCTTTTTGTGATCAAATTACAAAAAACAAAATCAACAGTAGCTGAAGGCAACACAGGAGATGCAATATCTTGACTTTCATCAAACATCCACTACAATGCCTCACAAATTGCTTGAATCAAATTGGTTTGGACAGAAGCATTGTCAGATGGCTGGAAAGTTAACTGGAAATCATAAGCAGTGAGCCACATTGGGCAGCAGTGTTTTGAGCAAGAATGGCATTTATAAGTGTGCTTCCACAAAGATTAACATTAGACTCCATTTTATGTAACATTTCTACTGAGGCATCTGGAAAACAAACAAGCAGCATATTAAATTTCTGAATAGTAACTGCATAGAACAAAGATAAGCCAGTTTGAATTGAAAGTATGACCACACAACTATTTACAATGCAACAACACCATACTATTTTAACAAGCATGAAAGCATTACAGCAAGAAAAATAGCACAAATGCAGTAAAAGCAAGAGATGCCTTGTCATTTGGCCAGCAGAGTAGCAGAACCATGACTAAGGCCATCTGTTTTCCAAATATGCTGCCATCTTCCTGAGCAGAGGAGATCAGATCACAGTAGACATGACAGCTATTTATGAGATGCACCATCAGTTGGTAATATCTGAGGACTGACACCTCTCAGTAAAGCTGAAAAGTTTTCAAGAAAGGTCTCTATGTTTATTGCATGTTGGGAGATGTTTCCTGTTAATTAGCAAGCAATTTTTCCTGAGCAGCAAGAAAGATGGAATGCAATAAAAGCTGACCCTTGCCAACACCAGGCAAGAACCAGATGGTCCTGCACTCAGTCAGAGGGACCAGGCTATGGACTTGGTCTCTTGATGTGCAAACACTATCTCCTTTCTTTTGCATTATATTCATCTGGAAATAAGGTTCCATAATATAGTCTAGACATCATGCTCAAGCTGGGTTTACTGCTCTCAAATTCACTTTCTGTCAAATCTGTAGCTGAAACACAAAAATGTTTCTTTGATTTCTGTCTGCTGTCAACATATCTCAGGTCTTACCCATATCAGAGAAATTTTCATTAACAGCCTATGATGTGTTTTGCACAGCCAGTCTCACAGCTGATTAAGTCACCAGATAAAACACACTAAATTTTCAAGTCTTAATTCCTTTTAACAACTGTAAGAAAACACTCCACATGATAAAATAATAAGTCTTACAGTTAATCTTCAGGAGGAGCCTGGGAGGGAGTGGTGGTGTTATCTGTGATGTTCAGGGCTCTCAGTCATTACAAGCCTGACTCCTGTGGGTAAGTAATGGGAACTTCCAAGAGCACAACAGGTCTAAGGCTAGCAGAGGGAAGGCACAAAATCACAGAAAGCTCATTTTTCCAAAGTGTTTTCATTTTCAGGTGCAGACATGGACCTCAACACAAGCCAAAAGGTCTCACTAATTTCTTCAATGAAAAGAAGCATTTTTTGAAGCACCACTCCTTCCTTCTTGGTTGTTCTCTGAACACCCTTCCCCCAGCTATTGCTGCAACCTGCAATGGTTTCTACTAACACACAAAAAGCTGTTGACCTGGCCAGAAAAGAGCAATTACAGAGTCACTGGGAACTTTAAACTCTGCTATAAAAATGCTCAACTAACCCTGTGACTGAGTACACAGAAAGTCATAGGTCCAGACTCCTCTTTGCCAGAGGAAACTGAAGCACACTCTTTTCAGGATGATGTTTCATAAACAGGCTGCTTGGGGCAAAGAAGAAAAAGCATTGCTTGCTGTCTTACAAACTGAGGCAGATCTACTCCATGTTGAGTAGTCAGACAATCAGAGAGGAACACAGTACACTAGCAGAGCAAACAAACTCAGATTACAGTCCTTCTTTCCTTCCTCTGTCAGTCACTCCCTCCATTTTTTTATATTCTATATACAGCTTAAGATTCCCTGTTTTCCCTGTTTTTTTTTATCCCAATAGTGCCCAAATCCCAAAGTGAAAACATTGTACTCACTCTGACTTCTCTCAGCAGCTCCTGGCTGGGAACCATGTGTTCTCGTCTCCAAAGGGGATGTGGTTCAGCACTCAGAACACTAACCCACAAGCTGGGTCAATTCATTAATGTTAATATTAATTCTTCCTTAGTACCATTGGCTCTGTCTACAGAGCAGCAAAGAGCCCATACCCAGACTCTAACAAATCAGTTCAGTGGCCCCAATAAAGCCACCCAGCACAGGTGGGATTGATCTCTGAGACAAACAGCAGAATTAAGGGCACCTGTGGCACTTCAATAACAAAACCCAGAAACACCTGAAGACATGAGCTCTCCAGGGTTAATTGAAGAATTCTAGCTTTGGTCTTCCAAGTTGCAAAAGTAATATCTTGTCCCATAACTGCCTTCTTGACGATCTAAGCCCAAGTAAATTCAGAAAGAAGGGAATAAGCCTTTGCTAGACACCACTGCTTCCCTTCAGGTATTACTCATTTAGGGCTTGGTGTGAGTGTGGTGAAAGCTCAAACCCTCAAGGAATAACCACTATCAGCCCTGTCCTGTATGCAGAGACCTTGATAACTTTACATCACCAGTGATGGATTAATGAAGACTGATTAGAACCAGCTGCACCCCATCTGAGTACTTGCTCTGATCTTCCTGCTGGCATAACTTTCCATTTTAACTGGTTCTGCCAGGGATGAGGCTGTTAAGGCAACAAAGCACTTTGCAAAAAAAAATTAGTGCCAAATTTTACTACTGCTATTAAGGTATTTTTCACAACAGTGAGAAGACTGACATGACATAACCAACTTTCTGTCAAATGCTTGCATGTGAACATGTTATTGAGGCTTCAAAAATTGAACTAAAATTTTAGGGTCAGCAGACTAGGCAATACAAGGAGAGGCTTATGCCCCAAACAAACTCACATCCATAAAATATTATTGACAAGTTTCCCAGCTCTTTCTGTGCAACTTAGAGCTTGCTGTCTTTCAAGAAAAAAATTTAGTACTGCCTCAGGCTGCATCATGTACTGTAATAGTTGCCATAGAAATGCATCTCACTGCTTATCTGTCACAAAAAGCACATTTTGTGGAGGTCTGTATGTCCACAAAGCCTAAATCTAAAGCTAGTGTTGGAGGCCCATCAGAAAAAACTATCATTAAATGATAGCCTCCAGCAGGTGACTGAATGATGGGGCAGATCAGCTGCAGGAGACAGCTCTTCCCTCTGTGACCCAGGCAAGGATCAGAAAGAAAAGGAATTCACATTTAACCAATATTCATTGCAATATCCAATATCCCTCTGGTGAAGGAGATGTGGTAAGCACAGTCTCTTCTAGCACATTAATGTGCCCACCCTGCTCTTTTCTTGGCTCATTTGACTGGGGGAGAAACATTTCCTGGGCACCATCCAAGTCTTCATGACAATGTTTTGAACTAACCCATCACGGTAGAAACACCTTCAGTCCAATGCTCTCTAATACTTATGTCAGGAAGAAGGCATTTATTACATCACATCATGATTTGGACATTAACTTCTAAGCCATAAAGAGCAGAGACATTTAAATTTAAATTTAAACAAGAGCATAGCTTTTAGGACACAAAATAGCAGCTTCCAGAAGAAAGGAAAAAAACTTTAAGCAGCCTGTACTGTGTCCCAGATTGGTCCTTGGACCTAGTGCTGAAAGCAACACCTGGGCAAAGGCTGCAATCCCAGCAGCCATGTGAATCAAGACAAGGAACTTAATCATGCTGTGCCTCCATCCTCTCATAGGAATAATGCACAGCTGCTTCACTGGGGTGATGCAAAGCTGATTTCATTAGCATTCACAAACTGCTTTCTGCCCAGCAGAGGAAAGTATTAGGGAAATGTTAAGAATCTCTACTGCTGGGCTTCTCTTCTAAACTAGCTCTTTTCATAAGTTATGTTTTACCAAGCATACAAAAATTTCTTAGAACCTTCTTAATCAAGAAAGCAAACATACCCTCATTTGCCAAATGCAGCCTTGTAATTATGTGGAAATGAGGCAGAAACAGCACATACATGCATTAACATTGACATGATCAAGAGATAACAACACCATTAATACATCCTTTTGGAAATGACAGTTTTCAGCCAGAGAAACAGTTGGAAAATCACAAGTGGGGCTCATTAAATGTTTTCTTTTTCAAAATTAATTAAACAAAAAAGAGAAAATGCTGCAGTAACTCAAGGGAGAAAAGGACCCATGGTGCTTAAATGCATTAAATACATTCTAAGCCGTCCATCCAAATGGACCCACAGGTCTTATGTACCCAGAGCAGACATTTAATGGACTCTTGAATAGCTGTAAACAACTAGGTGACCTTGTGTGAGCTCCTTTGCCTGCTTCAGACAGAAAAAATCTCATTAAAATCATTAAAGATAAAAAACACAGGCACCTGATTAATCAGTGTTTGCACCAAGGAATGGTATGGGATCAGGAAGGCAAGCAGCAGAACTGGGCATAGAAACAGAGCAGTACATAAAACATTTGTCATTACAACACAGGTCACTGAAGGAAAGCACTGTGGAAACAGTGTTGGAATTGTGAATCTGTGTTGGAATCTATTTAAAAGTGAGTGTAAAATATAATCCACTCTCCATTCCTACTCATACCATAGCATAGACACCCATACAATTTCATAATGTGTTTCCATGTACTGAATTAATTTCTTTTTCTTCTTCTTGTGTTTTTTTTAATTAGAACAAGTTTATCTTTCCAATTATCATCTTTCAGCATCACAAGTCACCATCAAGTCGTCATTCTAACTCTCATTATTTTCAACTATGTTGACATTGAGAAACAGAGGAACAGTCCCCCTGTTGTTTCTTTACTTCCAAACTCCATTGTATTGTAGCCATAGGTGACCTTTTTTTTTTTCAAAAGTGACATATTTGGTAGATTTTTCTCTGTGAGACACAGAAGACAAAGCACTTTCATTTTAGCAATGTTTAAGATTGCATTAGGTTAAACAAATGCAAAGCACTTGGATCATTTTCTAAAACAAATTAAGGATCCAATATACTTTATTAGATCTGGGAAATACTGGATATTTCTCTAGACTAAAAGCTGTATTGTTTCTGTTGGGTGATATTGGTGCAGCTCAGGTGCTCAGAATTCATATTAGCACCTTCCAATATCTTTACAGCTCCAGCATGTTGTGAAGCTTCAATTATCTTTTTGCCATTTTATCATTGAAGATCTGCTACTTTCATCACTGTACTAAGTCACAGAACAGAGATGTGACTTGGGCAAATAGTACTGATGGGGAGATCTGGCAAAAAATAATCTCCTTAGTTACATGAATAAGCTTTCCCCATAAGGCAAACTCAGCTCAAGCTGCTGCAGTCTTGATTTCTAAATTGTTTGGAATCTGTTTTGATTTTCTGCCTCCTGTTAAATATAATTCTCTTCTGGGCTCTGTTTTATGCATTGATTTTTGCAATTGCATCCATATTACATTGGGAGCCAAATCCACAGTTCTCAAATTCATGTTACACAGAAAAATTTAGACAAATAATCACAATTTTTTAATTAGACAGATACTTTGCCTCTTTGAGCAAAGGTGGGACTCGGAGTAGTTACAGCACCATTTTTCTCCACAGTCAAGGATATACACGAGTAGATGATGGACTGTTGACTTCTTAAGAGCACACTAAAACTTCTCTCTAGGCTATACTTCCTATGGGAGAAATTTACAGTTTAATGAGGTGAAAGTATTATTTTAAATCACTGTGCTCCAGAGTAGCAATCAGTGCTGGCCTGAGAATACAGAGAATCTCCTAAGACTCTCTGCAAAGGCTCCATCACTAACACAGCACATGGTGACTATTTCCATTTAAATAATCACAAGTGGGGCTGACATTTTCATTTCCAAAAAGTAATTTTTACTGATTTTTATGGCTACTAGGTAAGTTTTAACATGTGTTCATCTCAAAAATACACGCAGAGAAGAGAAATATCATTATCACAGCACACACTTGGTTTCTATTCCTAGCAAGTCGTTTGGGGCTTTCTGGGAGATGTAGGTGCAGACAGAGGCAAGGTCTCCTATTCCTGCTCTCAGCTGAGTTACTTGTGCCAGCACAGCACCATCCCCAACCTAACCCAGTGGAAACCTCTCTTAGGAAAAGCTTCTCCAGCTACCCTTGTCTTCAACTGGAATGTAAGAAGGCAACAGCTCTGATAATTACAATTCAAAATAAACTGAGGTTGAGACCCTCCCATTTGAAAGGGGCAAACTACTTTTTGGTGGTTTTTTTGGTGGTTTGTCAGTTAAGTCACTTGGAGCTTGTAGAATTACTTTGTGGGTATGAAATAAAGAGTGATATATAAAAGTTGCGAACCACGAAAGTGGGTTTTGGTTTTAGATGTTTTGTCTGTTTTACATAAAAGCAATTAAGAATTCTGACTGGCAGCTGACAATTTCTGCTGCTAGAAAATACTGTATCAAAGGCAATGAAATCTTTGTACCTACACACCCTTTCTTCACTTCCTTTACTCAAAGGGTGTGATCCCCTCAGTTCAAATAAATATTTTCAAACTTATTTTATATAAACAACGAGAATATTGACAAGAGTCTCCTTTCTCCTCTCACCTCCAGTTTCTTCCTGCAATGAACATGCCACAAGATAGACACCCATGGCACTATTCCACTAATATTAAGACATTTGGTTTCCTTTCTCTCAAAACCAGCTGATTAGAGCTAATTGCACGACAGACTGTTTGCTTTCAGAATAGTCAAGAAATAGCCTGTCTGGGGGCTTGGTTTTGATAGGCTTGGGGGCATGAGGAAGAGCTCTCTTCTCACTCCTCTTCAAGTAGAGCATAATCAACAATGGGTTTCTGTTCTACTGCTCCTCGTCTAAGTTTACTCATCACATTGACCAAGGAGCCTGGAATGCTTTAAGTACCTTTATTGGGTTCTCATTTTCATTTCAGACAGTGCCATCCCCACCATCTCAGATGGAAGAAGGCAGAGCAGTCTGCGATGTGCTACTCTGCCATTGTGCTGGCCACTTTTTAGAGAAGAAGACACTTTTCTATTGCTCTATCAGAGTGATCATTTTTGTGCCTCATTATTTCAAACCCTTTCCACTTCATTATAAAAACACCATTTGCTAGAGCTAAGGTAAGTAGCACAATAGCATTTCAAGGCAGCATGAATTAATCAATACAGCCTG